>NC_047557.1:89857421-90157421 GCF_012275295.1 Melopsittacus undulatus
TTCAATTTTAATTTCATTTGACTAGTTTATATAGGCATTCACCTTTTCTCAACCCCATACATTACTTTGTTGAGGTCGGCCTGTCCCACTGTAGACAGCTTTCAAATGTTACTGGTTGCAAGCCAGTCTGCTATGTACCGAATTCTGTCTTGGCTTGTCAGGTTATTGGAGTAGCTCCCACTAGTACCATCCTGAAAAGGCATGGAAACATGTGTCTTCACAAATGCAGTAGTTTGCATTCAAGAGTTTAAATTAGTCTATTCACTGAGATGGTACTTACTGCGTAGTGTCTCAGCTTAAGCTAGCAATTGGCCAGAATTAGAATCTTAAGACTCTCTACAGTTATCCTGATATGTTTTGGGCGGGGTTTCTTTTTTTTTTTTTTCAGATTTAGTCAGATTCAGGGATTTATTTTGTACTTATAAGCCATGGATTGTTTTGTCACAACAGAGCAAGGTGTTGAAAGTTTCCTGTCTATACAAAGTGTTTATCCGGTCTGGTTAGTGTTTATATCCTATACACTGGAGGTAATATTACTACTGTTCACAATAGTGAAGATTTTGTGAAAAGTTGGTCTTCCTCCATGTGTTGTGGAATCATTTAATATGTGCTTATGAAAATTCTGTTTCTTCCAAATGCAACTTATGTCTGTCATCCTCTGACAATAAGATGATGCTTTTTAAATAAGTATGTCCACTTTAAAGGACATGCTATTGTTGAGTCATTTCCTTTAAAGTTAGCGTGGCTTTGTAAGGTTTCCCCTATTCTCCTTCACTGTAAAGATCTTCTGTCCTGCATCTCTTACCTTTCTGTGATAAGATGTCCTTCTGTCAGCATTGAATGTCACATGAACATCATCAAGCTGGTAATCTCATGTTGGTAACTGCTGCGCGATGGTTACAGAGTGGTCATTGGTTGTGAAGATGCTGAAGATGCTCTTGTAAAGCCATTCACAGTGATGGGAGTCAAACACTCAGCAGAGTGGAGACTAAAAGACTGTGTTTTGTTAGGGAGGCATTAAGTACCTGCTGCTGGCTTAGAATTTCTGGGGGAAAGGGAAGATTTCCAGGAGTCTGAAATAAGGAGCCACAGCATTTACTTTTTCCTTACTGGCTTTTCTAAGATTAAAAAATTATTTTAAAAGTCATGTTGCAGAAGGTTAAGAGTCTATTCACTTTTTGTCCTGGCTGCTTACAGCTAAAAATTTTGTTTTAGAGAAACTGAGCCTGTGAATTCATACTTAAGATAGTGCTATATGCTTTTGACTGTGTTCAAGAGGATCAGTCAGCACCAGATGCACTTGACTGATTCCAGGTATTTATAGGCATGCAATAGTGTGTTACAAATTCAGTCCTGGGATGGATTTCATTGCATCATTCATTGCGGATTTTTGCAGTCAGATGTGTTTCCTGTACCTTACCATACACTTAATAACATATGGGACCATCTTTCAGAAGATGATCTGAATATTTCCAGACTGTTTTACAGTATTTCTGTTTTCTGAGATGGTCAATAGTTAAATCTGGCCCTCACAGGCATGGCAGAGGAGCTCATGAGAACATTTTGGCTGAATTTCTGATGACGTTCATGAGGTAGAGGAGCAGCACCTGCTGTGATGGTAACAGACAGACTAATTTCAGGGCAAGGCAGCTTTCTAAACCAATTGGGCATCATGTGACTGTATAATTTAAAAGAAAAAGCAACAAGCTAGAACTTCAGCACAGCCTGTCTCACCAGTATATGAGAAGTGAAACAAATGAATATGGCCTTGAATACACTTTTTAATTTTTCAACACTGTATTTTGCCGACTTCAGTTCACTCTGTTGACTGTTCAGTCAGGCCATGTTTAAATTAAAAAAGAATACAAAGTTGAATTATTTATTAAACAAAAGGTGCTTCTGTGCATGCAGACTACCTGGATGTTGAATTTCTTTTACCACTGGAGTTTGAAGAAAGTGCACTTCTAATAAGTTAAGAGACGGAAAAGCACTCCATCTTCAAAAACGAGACTTCCTCTGTCTATGGGGCAGAAGCTAACTTGTGTTTGTCCAGTCACAGAAGAATGTGAATCTCTATTCAAGTGTCTAATTTTAACCTTAGTGTGAAGTTGTTTCCTCGGTTTGGCTCCATAGAGACAAAATGTCATTAATTTATGGTAGAGAAATGCGCCTGCAAATAATTTAGTCTGAATTATCTCCTAACTTTATGCATGCTACTGATGGGTTAAAATATGTATTTGCTGGTAAATTAATGTGGAGGAACTGTAAGCAAGTGGAAGAAGGCTTGCAAAAACTGTACTGTGTTACCATCAACCTGTATGTCTCTTGAGGTTAACAGTTCATCTTAGGGATATAAGCACTTTGAGCAGCCACCCTTGCACTGCTCAGCACTGTTACTGCTTCTGTGTTGGTGTTCCAGATCTGTGCACACGCCAGTGTTTCTTCTATTTTTAGAGGAACATGGCCTTCAAGTGCCTGATCTGATCTTGTCTCCTTCCCAGAAGAAAACAGCTCCTAGCTTCTGAGTAGACTGTTTGGACTTCAAATCCTTTTGGCCAGCCTCACTGAATCTGAGGGAACATCTGTCCAAAGGTTGATATTTCTCATCACTGATGTGGGACTTGATAACTATCTAGGATTATAGTGATATGAGAAGTGTAATGTGCTGCAAAAGGCCAGTGACCATGGCAGCAAAGAGGCTTTAGAGGAAGGTTTAGAGCACTCTGAAGAGCTCCCAGTCACACCAATGTGTAGGAGGGTGGTTGTGAGCCTGTAGCTTTCCTGTGGAAGGGAAGCAGCAAGCAGTAGCGAGTGGCTGGGCACACCCTGGCTTTGATAGCTACAGATGGAGACCTAAAAGATTGCAGGGCCACAGTCCAACACCAGCACATGTAAAATAAGGCTCAGGATTTAGATAACTCTGTTCCAGCATACTGACGTGCATGGCCACAGTCCAACTCCAACACATGCAAAATTAGTTTCAGGATCATTCCAGCATACTGAAGCCTATGCCTAAACTGCCACAAGCTCAGCTAAATCATAGGAGAGCATTCAAAATAGGAGTTTATCTTTTTTCTTTTTTTTAACCATCATAATTTAGATGAAAAGAATTATATTTTTGTAGTAGAGAAGGGAAGCTGGGTTGCTGATATATCAGCTCCATAGGCAGCATTTCATATTTTAGTAGCCAACAAACATCGTATTATAGTATAGTGTAATTTAAAGCTATTTTGCAAAACATAGATACAGATTGACTTTTTCAGATACATCATTATTGTAAAAAAAATCAATGAGCCTATTCATATAATATGTTTGAAGACATCCTGGTCTCAGTATGCCCACAATACATTGTTAAAACAATGAGGAAAAAACCCCATCCTGAACAGTTAAAGGATCCCTTCTCAAGATTAGAAGTAATTAATTTAATCAATATTTTTTCCATTATAGCAAAACTCATGTAATTAACATATTTTATTTATAGAAAAAAGGGTGATAGTAAAATAGATTCAGCAGTTCAGAGTTGCTCACAAGTATTTTCTCAAGTACATTTTTGTGAAATGGGGAAAGAAGTTAGAAATTACACTGAACTGGCATGTACTCAAGAAGTTAAAAGGGAGAAAAATTATTTACAGAGGTATTTGTATTAGCTCAAAGCAGTCATTTAGTATGAAGGCAGCACTGGAAAGTAAAAGGTAAGAAAATAGAGATACTGGAAAAGTGTCTAAATGTTGTAACACACACCGTGACATTATTCACATTTTGGAGATGCTGTCAGCACCTCTGTAATCAGTAATCTGCAAATGGAATGACAGTCTTTAATTCTTTCTCATTTTGTTGAGGGGGAAATTAGTACTTTAACCACCTGTACAGTTGGTTTTATGAGACTGAGTCTATTGTTGGTTTCTTTCTTACTGGCATCTACAGAAAGATGTTTTTGTGACATTTAAAATAATTTGCATTTTTCTTTATTAGAATGATTTTTTTTTTTAAATCTGATGACCTGCTACCAGCCTTTCTATGCTGATAAGATAATAATAATGAAAATGGTTTTTCTTAATCAATAGTAAGTAAAAACTTGTCCAATGATACCTGATGCCCTAAGAGCTACTTATCATGTAGTCAAGTCTCTGGTTCTGACTTGAAAAATCATTTGTTTGTTTTTTCGATTTGCTTAAGCCCAGCAGCTCAGGGTGAAACTTGGCTAGTGTTGTTATTAAATATTTCTACACAAATACTCAAAAAAATTTAAAATATATTAATGGATTTTTAAAACTACATAGAGTTGGGTGTTAATTTGTGCCATTAAATCTCACAGATTCTTATTGAGCACATGGGAAGAGCCTAGAGAAAATAGATCCAGTCTTTTCCACCCAGATGCCCCATCTTTCCTACAGTTTACTGGCACCAACTTAAATTTTCTTCACAGTGTAGTCTCTACTCTGTACCAAATGGTTCTGTTTGCTCCATATTTATTTTAGGAACAAGCTTATAATGAAGTACACCTTACCAGTTTGGTCTATAGGTATGTAGAGGTGCTAACATGTGGAAGACACATGCTAAGCATGGAAGCAAGAAGCCAATATATTCATTCACAGAAGTCCAGTTAACGGTTATTTTAGTTGATTAGCTAGCAACTTCATTTTGTCCCTCATGAAATTGCCTCCACAGATCCTTACTTCTGGAGCTTAATCAGCAGTAGCAATCCATCCCAGGAGTGGGAGATCAGGAGTACTTAATTAAAGAGGGACTATAAGGCAACTCTCCCAAATTGGATATCTGATCTAGCCTTGGCATCAGGAGAGCAATGCTAGGTAAAAGTGTTTATCAAGCTCCATGTAGACACTCCACAAATCTCAGAGATGGGAATATGATGCAGACAGCCTGTAGAAGCTGCTATAACCTGAGTAGTATACACTTTAAGGCCATCTGGTACCTGAACACCTGCCTGCAAATAACACATACAAATCCAAAAGATGGTCCAGTTGAATAGCTTCTCTGCTCAGATTCCCCACTAGAATTTTCTCCAAAAGCAGTAAACAATCTGTATGAAGTGTGAAAAGACCTTGTCCACTCTGGTCAGTAATCAAGTGCCCATTTCAAATTTAGGTGACAGGATCAAAGCTAACACAGGTAAGTTAAGGGCTTGGGTAAGAAAACTAGTGAAACAGGCTTACATGAGAATCACAGACCACATTTGACAGGAACATTTGGTAAAAATACAGGATATTCTGAGCTCTTTTAAGAAAAGGAGAAGAAAACCATGTCACATGGAAAGTTTGACAGCTAACATTGCTGTCAGAAGTATAAATGAACACCAAAGTAAACTTTGAGGATAGACGTCAACATTGGCAAAATACCAAGGAAACATCCATGAGTATATATTTAAGCCCAGCATTGCTGATCCAAAGAGTAAATATCTGCTTTGCTTATGAAATTACATGTTCTGGGCAGAGAAGTACAATAAGGTGTTCTGGCATCTCAGATGTGCACTTCTGAAGAAAGCAAGAACAATCAAAAGCTCGAAACTGAGAGTAACTAGCGCTGCATCCAAAACAGCAAACAGACACATCATTCTGATGAATGACAAAGCACATTCTCTTTTAAAGCTTCCAGTTTTCCTGTGGAAAGATTGTACAAGTGTAGTGGAGCTTTGTGAGCCTCATTTGGTAAACTCAGTGATTTGGGATCTGAAGTGCTTTGATCTATGCAGTCAAATTAAGGATGTGGGATTTCAAAGCCAAGATTCAGGAACAGCATTACTGAAAACCCAATGAAGTAGTTGAACGGTAGAAAGGTTTCATGTGAAGAGCTTCGGAATGAAGATAGCAGGATTTTGAAACAAACCAGCAAAAAGAGTTAGAGGGAATGCTGTAGTGACCCGTGGCCATTTGCTGCAAGCTCAGTTCTCATTAGGTAGTTGGAAGTTCCAGGAGCTAGTGGTGATACCATAAAGCTGAAGACTATTTAACCAAAGACAAGCACTTTCATGGCCATGCTCTGTGCATGTCTGAGTTTTTTTGTTGAATGCGGTGAAGGACTGTGCACAGGTCTGACTGCATAAACTGTAATTTACACTTTTGAATGATATACCATATGTCCATGTGATTTTAGAATGAGCACTGGAAGAGGATGAAGAATTTTGGTATGCCTATATGTGCATATATTTAAAAAAATCTTCAGCAGTCTTTTCAATTTCATTTCATAATTTTTTATGATTCAATTTTATCAAAACTAGCATTTCAGTAATGTGCTCTGGTCCTTATTCAAATTTAAGTGTTTCATTAAGTTCTGTTGGGCTGGGGAGGTATACAGTGGCAAGATTAAAGTTTTGAGCTTACTTTTTTCCCATGCATGCATGAAGATTTGCAGGATAATGGTATTTAACTGTAATCTTCTTGGTGCATGGACTGTATTCCATTGATTTTGTGTAACTGAACTCAGTATCACCGATTAATAAAACAATAAATACAGAAAATTAACTATTTTGTGTTTTATTAACAATTTGCATTTCATGTAGTATTTCACTTTAAGTACAAACTCATACTCTCAAATGGTAAGATGTAATTGCTGATCATGTATCTCTTTGTTCCAGACACTTTTATAAAAGTGTATGTATTATGTATGATGTGACCTTCAAATGTCATGAATGCATTGTGCAATAAACTGTCAATATTTGTGGCTATAAGGTACTAGATGACTTTTACAATAATTGGAACAGCTTTATTAAAAGCTTGGATCACTCAGCTGGTTAAAGAGAAAGACACAGGCCAGTGTTCATCTGGGAGTTTCTTTCTGCCAACTGTTAAATGAAAGATGCTGTAAGGTGCTTAAGATGTCTTTTTTCTTTTTTTTTTTTTTTTAAGATTCAGTTAACAAGGTCTCATGCAAAAAATGTTCTCTCCAATATGCTTATTTTTCAGTCCAAACTGAGCTCTCTAAGTTAATGGCAAGTAACCAACCCTGTGTTTTAAGTATTACATCTGATTTCTGTGTCTTTTGGTCATAGGATTCTTCAAACAAATCACGCAGCTAAAATGTGCTCAGAAACTGTGTTTGAACTTTGATTATCTTAAATAGTTTTAAAGTTTTAGAATAACTTGAAAAGTAAGACTGCTAAGAACTCCAAAACAAAAACTCTGTAGGGAATTTGATTGAAATGAAAAAAGAGGATAAGAAACATTTTATGATAAACAAAAGCTTAATTTTGGCTATGTGTCTATTGATGTCTCTTTGTGGTTTATATATACAGCCTCTTGTGGGTTTCTCAGAATGCGTACCACCGTGAAAAGTGTTAAGATACAACCAGTATTTCCATACATGCAGTATTGTCAAGCAAAGTGTTTTGTGCCCATGGGGTGCAAAAAATACCTATCTCCAGTTGTGTCCTGTCTCCAGGTGTGGGCTTTAGTTTTGTGTTTTCTGCCCCCTGCCCCATACCCAGCCACCAGTTACTAAGAAATTGCTTAGAATATTTTGCCTCCCTTTCTCTTGTGCTTCAAATAATATCTAGATAGCTCTCTTGAAGCCCAAGGTATTGGCTATGACTGTCATTTGCACACTTATAAAAGTTGTAAGTCTTGCCTTATATAAATGATTATGAGAATTTTAATTCTGTTTAAATTAGCTTGTATTTTGAATTAAAATCTGCTGATGTGGTGACCAGTAACAGAGGCTGGACAGTTTGTGCTTTTACTTGGTTCAGACTGCTAAGTGGGAAGCCTGATGTCAGAAGTGGTATCTTTTTATTTACCAGTGGAACCTTCAGTATAATCTTTATTTCTAATAATACAAACAATGTGAATGCTGCTTTCTCACTAGTAGGCCTCCTTTCCAATTCTCTTCTAAAATAGCTCTCTGTTTAAACAAATTCCCTGCCAATCCATAGTAACAGTGTAAGATTCCCATATATGGCCATTATAAAACCTAAATCCTTGATGGAACAATAGAGACAGCAAGTTGCTCCTGACCTAAGACATTAGTAACTCTTTCCGGAGGCCTAAAATATAACTGTAATATTTAGTAATATTAGTCTCTTTCATTTGAAGCCATGAACTTCACTAGCAAAAAAGTGTATAGTGACATCTGCTAATAGGATTCTAATTTCAAATTATGAGCACTGGGTCGGATTCTTTTCTCATTTACATCGAAGCATAGCAATTGAAGCTTCTCCAGGTAGCTAGAAAAATAGGGTTAATTATATCCCTAATTATACTCCTATTTTCTGCTATTTTCAGTATTATTAAAGCTTTTTCTAAGGAACAGGCAAGAAAAGTAAAGCATGTTTTCCCAGAAACTTGGCATATCCTGTACTGCTTCCCAGGAAATGAGGTGGTCAAGCCCAGGCATACTTGCATAAAGGTAGCAGCAGTGACACAGTAAATATCCTCTAACACCATTCTTGATATTAGATTCAGGATATAATTTTTTCCTGCCACAAAATGGGCTAATCAGGGTGGTTTATAGATCATAAAAAAATAAATGTGGTCACTACCACTTCTTGTTGCACCATGTTTTGTTTAGCAATTACAGGCAGTTCTAAAGAACTACAAATATTTTGAATTTCAGAAATATATGAAAACCTGAGATTATGTGCAGCTTCACAGACTTCTGGCCATATTTTCAAAGGGTTCTTTAGAAATGTCTGAAAAATGTGCAAGCGCAAACACATACTTATAAGTGTGATTACCTATTCTGTGAGTTGATTACCTTTTCCATGTGACTGCCTGGTTTTGGCTAATTTGGCAATCCTTGTGTCAACGAATTCCAACTGACAGCATTGATAATTTAGTCTGCACGAGGACTGCAATTTAGCTCTTTTGAACGTGAAAGTACCTTTTTGTGAATTGCTGCACTTTCACATACACGCAGCAAATAAATACTCTGGTAAAATTTATGGGACATGCATGTAGATGCTCTTTTGAAAGTTTAGCTGCTAACATGACTTAAGTCAGTGCTGCTACCTAAACAACTGAAAACAGGTTTCTTTTTAGAATGATTTTTTTTTCTAATCATGTTTATAGACTCATCCCAAACAGTGGTATAGAACATCTATGGAATTTTCAGATAATTCTTTTTCTTTTGCTCTTCTTATGGTTGGCTAGGTACCTTCTGCTTTGAGTACACAGATTCACCATCTACCTAAGTTTGTCTTCTCTTTTCTTGAGATATCCATTGAATTTGGCCTTGTGCCTCTGTAGCATCTTCATCTCTGTGCCAAGGGCACTGCTAGCCATGGCAATAGCTCATTTCTATATAGACCATTTCGGATACCTAGTAAGATACCTGATGTAAATAAGGATTCACTAGTGTGCTTCTCTCTTTTGAACTGCTTCTGGCTCAAAATTGTTTATTTGGATTATCTGGTTCTGTGGAAATTTCCTTTCCAGCTACTTCAGTATTATTTCCAGCTTTTTGTCCCTCCTCTCCTGAGAAGCGAGTATCTGTCTGAAGAAGGGCTAGGCCTTCAAATACTGATCTTGTGGATTGCTTAATTTCAATTTCAGTCTATGCGGTGAATATATTTGCTCACATTTGGCCAAATTGGTTCTTTGGTTATGCAGCTAATCACTGCCTTCTGATACGGATGCTAAAGTGAACTTTGTTTACTTGCATTCGTCCCATGAGAATGTGACAGGAAAGCTCCGCTAAAGTAAATTCAGAGACAAAGCTTGGAAGCCTTACATCTAGTGTATACATCTATACAATATTTTATACTGTGTTTTCTGTTATTTCCTGCACTCAAATCAGGAAAGATAGGGATGGGCAGGAAGACATTCAAGATGCAGACCTGCCTATAATGGAAGTTAGATAGATAATAAGAAAAAGCAGTCTAATCTCACATGCATGTAGTGCACATCATGTAGACCACATAACTCAGTGAACCACAATGGCTGTAAGATAAGTAACTTCTCTCCTTCCTTCCTGATCTTTTATCCTTGGATTTGAGCAGCCCAAAAGCCATAGCTCAAATCCCGAGTAAATCAGAAATTAAATTAATTTGCTAGGGCTAATCCTAGTTCTGCAGGTCAGTAAAACATTACTACAGTTTTGCACAGAAACAGAACTACCATTTTCTACTTAGGAAAGGGTCTCAGTTTTAGGAGAAGGGGGACATCAGTGGTGTTAGAATAAGCAACTCTTGGTAGAGCTGAAGATTTTTCATTCCCCCCATACACTGCTGTTGGCAAAGCCTCTATACACCAGTTTGCGTATCAACTTTTTCCTTGCTTATCTGTTCTTTTTCTCTGTCACTTTTTTCTCCCTTTGTTTCCGCTTTTGATTTAAGAGGTTCAGTATAAATACTTCTGTTGTAGGAGTCAGTGAGACTTAAGTGCGTTTTAAACTTAAGTGCCTTGACAGTAGGTAAATTTTGCCAAAACGGGGCCCTAGTAAGAAGCTTGGGGTGGCATTTGATGGGGAGAGTCGGCAGCCTTCAATGTATCTTTTCATTGTTTGAAATAAAAGAACTTGGATGTAAAGCAGCTCATTCAGGTATCAATGGCCTCCAGCGCTTCGGTGGGCTTTGTAGACAGAGGAATTCAAAAGAAAACCCCTCAGCCCAGCTTTAAAGTCTTAGGAATGCTTTCACTGTGGGAAGAAAAATTCTTCAAGGTAAGGCCCCTGTTGGAGCAAAGCCTTTGGAGCTATCTACTGTATGTCTACTTAAATCTAAAAGAAAACTCTTCAGACCACACACATCTTTCTTTGCTTCATTGTTGTTTTCAGTTTGCTTTTTCAGAGGGATTAGTGCTAGAGTAAACTCCATCGTCTCACTGCCTTGAAAAAATTCAATTTTGTGTAAAGTGAAAATTAGACTCTTAAATCTGCAAAGTGAGCTGTTTATCTTACAAATTTATTCTTTTTTATTGGGCCACACATATTCCAAATAGAAAGATAAAAGGCAAATGGATAACAGGCCATCATTTAGAGTGACATATAGCAAAACATAACTAGTAGGCTTAGTCAGTAAATTCCTCCTGAGTGGCTTGTTAGCTTTATCTATATATTTATCTATAATGCTGATATAGTATTTATTGAAAACCAGAATAAAATCCTGCAGTTTATCATCATGTGCTCTGGTTTTTGCACTTCAGAAAAACCTTTTGCACCCAGGAATGAATTTTTTCCTGAAGCAGCTTGAGACATAACTATATGCAACTTTTGAGGAGGAAAAAAGAAAAGGAAAATCTGAACTCTTTAGGAAGCCTGGAATTATAAACTAGAACCTATATGTGTGTTTCTGGACTCATAAAGACAAAATAAACTTCTGCAGTATGTTACTTTACATACTTGTGAATAATTCAAAATGACAGTTACTAGATTTCTAACTTAAATATTGTGCTTCAACTCGGCAGTCTAAGAACAATCAGAAAATGTTAAACAAGAATTTGATGTGAAAACTATCATATTTTACCTTCTAAAAATTAGCAATAACTTGATTATATGCATGACTAAGAAAAGAATTTATATATATATGTATAAATCATTGTATCATGCCCTTCTTTCAGCTTTAAGTGAAATAGTTTAGAGGGACCATTTTATAATAAATAATGAAATGCCTGTTAGTGTTATCTTTTCCAGAGATGTGGGTATTTGGGTCTCTGCTACTGTATGAATAGTTTTTGTTTGAGCCAAAATGTTTAAGTCTTTCTCATGTCCCATCACTTCCATTTAAAAGGCAATGCTGTGTAAATTGCACTATGTTTCCTGACAGCTTTAGTTACATATCAAATGGGTAAAGGCAGAACGTTTTTAGTCAGTAGTTCATGGTTGAAATAATCAAACCTCTGCATGCAGATTTTCACTGTATGCTCTCCACCTCAAGAGAACCCATACAGATCAGCTTTTGCACAGGGATCTGACAATCTGCCCATGTGTATGGCACACCTAAGGCATGCCAGGAGTATAAATCTCATTCAAAATGTCAACATTTGCCATGGTACTTTTTGGTGAAATTGTGAACTGATATCTGTATGTAATATTATGTGTCCCTCTAAGTACAAGCAAATCTTGTGTGATTTGAATACTGACTTGTTTAAAGTGCCCTACATTTTTGCAATTTTTATGTCATTCTTTTGTAAGTTATTTTTTTCCTAGCCTGCTTGCGTAATAGCAGCCTGTGCAGGATAGCTGAGAATTATTGTTTCTTTATATCTAAAGAGAGATGTTCTGGAGTCTCACCCCTTGTATTACTATGCAAAGAATAAGTGTAGCTGTAAACACTGAAGAAGGAAACTCAGGAGCTGCGTGTGAGAGGGAGAAGGAATTCTCCTCATCTGACCATTTTTTCCATTGCGTTTCCCATAATGTTAGGTCACTCACTAGGCTGTGTGTTGTAGCTCCAGTGCTGAACTCTTGCCGAGGGACGTTGATTAGCTTCCTTGTAGTCACCACCATTGCTGTTGGAACCCCTGCCACTGATGCAAACTTTTACTTCTTAAAAGCATACAGATTTTCACAATACTTATAAACTAAATAGATTCAGCAAAACAACAATCTCAAAACTTTTTTTTTTAAATTAATAGGAACTAAGCAAAAGAAGAAATCAAACCAGCTGCTGACACAGCTGTTTCTTTTCTTGTATAATTCAGTTCAAAATAAAGGTACCATATGCTGCTTAAAATGATGATAGGAAAGATAAAATAATTTAAGACAATAACAAGAAAATACAGAAATTGTCAGCATTCTGTCAGATTTAAAGAATGAAATAGACAGGTGTAGTATTGACATGTTTAACTTTGTGTTGTGTTAGCAGTTTTAGCGAGAACAACTTCTGACATGTGCTGAAGTGATGTGAGAACATTTCTGTGTTGCAGACATTGGAGAAGAAGCTGGGAGATCTGTAGGAGTCCAGCAGCCAGCTTTACTGAGAGACAGGAGCCTTGGTTCTGCCATGAAAGACTGCCCATATTGTGGAAAAACTTTCAGAACATCACATCACTTAAAGGTCCACTTGAGAATACATACAGGTGAGAGGAACGAGTGAGCAGAGCACTGTCGACATGCCGTGTGTGTGTGGGTTAATGTAATATGTGGCTAGGAGCCTTATTTCCCTATGTAGATTTGGACTCATTAGTTGGAGAAAGTCGTTTGAGAAAGATATATGACAGTCTTAAATAAAAGCACAAGGAATGTGTTGTTGGATAAAGACCACTATAATAGAATCATCTTTTCCCAGTTGAGGTTATTTCTGTCTCATTCCCTGCTTCATCAGTGTTTCCTTCAATTACCCTTGTCCTTCAATAGCATAAGCCTGTTGGTTTCAGACTTAGTTATACTAACTGCTTCAAAGGCCTTCCTTCACATCTGCTTAGGGATTCTGTATGTTTTTCTCAGAGTTACTATTTTTGTTCCATTTAGCACACTCATTTTTAATCTCTCACTGTTCATATGAATACATCAGCTTCATGGATCTGCCTGGTTTTTGTTTGTTTTTTTTTTAATTTCTTTTCACTAGAACTCACCCAGCTTAGTACCTGTAAGTAGTAAAACTTACCATGTTTTATTTTAGGAACAGTCACAGCACTTCAACCCTACAGAGATTTACTGCTGATCTGGATTCTCACTTTATGTCACTTTTTGGGTGGACTGCTCTCAATATTAGTAAACCATCCTACTCCATTTAAATTAAAATACCTTGTTTGCTTAAAAGTACATATGTGCATGATAAAGTTCTTGTAGAGATACAGTATATGTTTAAGAAGACTTACTCTATCCATAGTTAAAATCTGACATACAGTGTTGATATCCATCCAGTTTGTGTCCAATATGATACAGTTTTCTTCCAAGTCTTGGTATTGTGGTAGGCTTTGGGATAGTATGCAACACTGGACATTTAGGAGACTTCTCTTTGGAAATAGACATAGTGAACACTGTAATTGTGAAGCCATTCTTATTTTAAACCATTTAAAATTAATTTCAGAATTTTTCTGCTGCTTTTATAATTGATAGGTAAAATAAATTACATGAAGAAGTACTTTCCAGTTGCACATCCACCTTGAAAAACTCCACTTTCACTTTCACTGAAGTACCAGATAAGCAGTATTTTCCTCCCTTCCCAAAATAAGCAGTCATGTTTCTCCCATATGCTTGCACAAATATAATATGCTTAATATTTGGATTGCAAATATAAGGCCTGATTTTAAAAAAATTGAAAATGAAGGCTGAAAATTATTTGGAGAAAAATATGTCACTGTTGAGATGAGAAAGTTCATTCATTGTACTTTTGCTGGATTGTAGATTAGAAGTACATATGCCACACTGGTTTGATCTGAATTTTAAAATTTGGCACCCTAAGATAGTTTTGTCTGATTGGGTTGCAGGGTAGGAATATTCTTTCCCCTGTGCTGGACTTTGTGAACACCCTATTTATGTGCTCTATTTATGTGCTTCCTAATGTAATAAAAGTAAGTAAGTAGTAGTTGTTTGATTGGAAAATAATCTTGTAAATATTAGTTTTAAACAGTTTGACATTTTTACTGTTGGAGAAGCAAAGGAAAATTCTTTAAAATAACCTGAGGATATCCACCTCTCCCCTTTGCTTTGTTATATAGTGGTTATTTTGTTCTTGTTTTAAAGGTGGCAGCAATTCTGCATTTGGTATTTGTGGCTTAGAACTAGTAGAAAGTAAATTAATTGCAATCAAAATAGTGCATAAAACTTGCATGTTAAAACAGACTAAACAAAATTAAAACAAGAAAAAATAAACCATGTATAAAATAACAACAAAAACATACTATTCTATGATTCTATGACTGTTGAAACAGCATTCACAATATATTTAAAAACCATTATGATTTAAAAATAAAGATCAATTTCCATTAGGTTGAGATCAAAATATTAGTAAATAACGAGAAGAGTGTGTTTAAATGGAGCAATATTTTACATATTGGAAATAATCCTAATAAATACTATAAAAATGTAAATTGGGAAATTACTAGAGTTACTAAATAGAAATTAAGTTGCTTTGCAGTAAATGGAAATGATGTAATAGATACCAGTTATTAAACAAATACTGGTTACCTCATACTTACCAGGGACAGTTTCCTGCTTTTTATGTCACACTGCCTTTATTATATGCCTGGATCATATAACTGACTGATAAAAAACACTTTACTGTGTTTCTCCACTACATTAATTCTATTACCGTTCTTGTTCTCACAGCACCTGTTTTTTAGAGATGAGCTCAGGCAGTTCAGCAGAAGTCAGGTTCCTTTGAACATCTGTGTGTTTGGAGGCACATGAGTAGGTTGGTTTGGTACTCATGCCAAGGCGAGACCCAATGTCTGATCCAGCCAGGAGGTGCTTCTGTGGCACTTGGCCCAAAAATGCTAGAGAAGCTGTTTAATCCCGCATAAGAAGAGGAAACTGTGCTCTATTTTAGAAGAATTAGCTAGTGTCCTGGGTGGCTTTTTATTTCTGTTGGATGCAACCTTCTCCACACTGAGTCACCATTTCTGTGCAGTTTGCTATCATATAATAAGCTTCCGAAGAAAAAGAAAATAAAATCAAGGTTTTATTTAGCATGTTGAGTCTAGTTCCAACACACAATTGTAGATTTTTCTTCTTATCTATTTCAATGATATTCAGTCAGGAAGAGCTTTAAGGGGAAGATGGTAAGATATGATTTCTGAGTGTTCCCATATGATAACAATAAAAGGGCATAATTATGTGAAATTAGTTTCTCCTTTCTTGCTCTAAAAGCAGTTGAAGGACGAGACAATTCCTTAGTACAGCTCTGGAGAGAAGAGAGGAACGGTTGTCTGGGCAAAATGCTTCAGAGCCTTGGGGCTTAGAAAGGACAGACAGAACTCTTGTAGCCCATCCTAGATGACTTTTTTAAGTTGACCCGTGGATAACGACAGACTGTATGGTCCTGTTTCTTCAGGGCTACCTGCCTCAACTGACACAACCTCACCGTGTGAAGAGGCGCATAAATAAGGCTAAATAATGTGTATGCACCCCTAGCATATAGTAGACATGTGGGTGGACTGGCCCTTTTGTGATTCAGCTTCCTAGTTATAAAATAGTACATAATACAGCTGAAAAGTTTGTAACACTGATGATTAAGAAATACTCAGACTTTGTGAAAAAGAAAACCAACTAGACATCTCAGACGCATAATGTGCCATAAGCAGATGCTTGCAGAGTTTGCATTTTTCCCTTCTGGCAGCATTAATTTAAGTTACTTCATTCAGGGAACTGAGCAACATCTTTGTGTTCTTAAGTGCTCTCAGTTCCCTCTGAAATAAAATCAGTGGGTCAGTTTTTAGCTTACATGCCGAGGTCTTTGGACTGCACAGAAGTGGTGAAAAAAATAATGTCTTCTGTTCTACCTTTGACAAAAAACATGTTAAGTAGGACACAGTTTCAGAGTAGCTCTAGCACCTCTTTACACTTTGAATTAGCATTCAAAAGCTACCACAGTCATAGACTAGTTTAGGTTGATGTGGTCATTAGGTGCTCAGGTGTATTCCCAGTCTGACTGGCACAGTTAAATGCCTTGAGTAAGGAATGAAGTGCAACGTGCATGAGCATAGTAGAGCCCTGAAGAAGGTTTGAGTTGTGCCAAACAAAAAAAAATAACAAAGAGGGATAGGAAGAAAACACTTAACAGGGCTGTGTCCATTGACTGAGAGCATGTTACGATATGTATGACACATCTTAAACATATTAGATTTCTTGTATACAATATAGTGTTACTGCATTTTCCCTTGGAAAGGTGACCAGTCAATTTTAAAACTTGCTTAGATGAATCAATGGAATACCGTAAAAATAGTGCTGTTTTAAATCAATTCAATTCACATTTTCTTCCTAAAAAAGACTGCCTGTTGCCATTGTCTGAAGGCACTTGTAGTGGGATGAGCAATATGAATAATTAAGGAAAATGGGTATGTGTGCTCCAAGAGGAGACAATTTTGGTATTGAACGTCCTTTATTCTTGTATTTCTAAGATGAACTAAAAGGACTTTTAATTTCTCTAGATTTCTCCAGATTTCCCATCCTTAACATTATACAGCATGCCTTTTCTCCTGTCTTAATGACATCCCAAACTTTTGTTGAAAATAATTGATTGAATTTAAATTTCCTTAAAAGTTTAAGAGGCAATGTTACAGTATAAATTTCCTACCAAACACTAAGTAGGGAAATATCCATTAGTGAAATTAACTACAGTTTCTAGGTAGCTAACAATGTGCAGTATACAGTAGGGCATGGCTAATGAACACTGCAGTGGGTGATATTTCATTATACAAATTAATGCTCACATTTTAATGGGAAAGTCACATAATGAATCTCAGCTTCAGTGACAGCAATTAGAGACACAGATTGTCCCCTTCTGGACAAGGCACTGTTTAGCAATAAGCAGCTGTGTAGAAAGTCTTCAGGTTTACAACATATATATATGCTTTGGGGGAATTAGTGTGCAGTTTATATTAATGTACTGAATCTTCCCTGCAAAGTAACAACTGTATTTATCTCTCTGTGTTTTAACTAAGTAAAGACATATAAAGAGGCTAAATAAATATTGTAGATGAGATATAAATAAAGGAAAATATGTAATTATAAAACTTTATAAAAATTAAAGTATTTTATTGTAATGCCTAGGGCACAATTGAAAAATCTTTAATAAACAGAGTCAAAAGCATCACAAGTCTACCCTTTCACAGGCTATGGGTAGTTTCATCTTATATAATAGAGAAAAACTACTAGTAAAGGAAAGTAGTAAAGACAAGAAATTAACTAGTATTTCTGACAAACAGATTAATTGTGTGATGAAACATGTGCAGGATCCAAAAATAATCCTACAGAACCTTTGATATTCCATTTGGTTTAAAAAGTGTGAAGTGAATGATTAGAATGATAAAAGAAATTACTGTGTAAGAATAGGCATAATAATGAACTAATTAAACCATACAGCAATTCATTTCTAAAATATCTGCTGCACAATGGATAAAATAGGTTATCAATAACTGTTTCAATGGTAAAATAAAAAATACTGGAAAATGTTTTCAATATTTTCATTAAGCAGTATTCTGCAGAATTACAAGATGTTTGATTTCATTTGCTTTGCATGAAAGAAAACTGTAGCTTGTTTAGAAATGTATAGGCTCAAATTGCAACTCGCATTGTCCCTGAGTGACTGTCAAGCTCCCACTGCTGGCTGCCAAAGCATGAGGTGTTTGGGTTCTTGTGCTGATGCCCAGCCCTCACTGTACCGAAAAATTAATAGAGAAGCCCACAGCACTAAATATAAGCAACTATTTAAGAAGTACAGAGATTTAATAAGGGTAACTAAAAGTAATAATAAAAATATGCATGTGGTTATCAGGGTTATGGAGGACAGGGTAAAATTCTGTAGATCTGGCGGGTTTACCAGTTTGTATCTTGCTAATACTGGACAAGAATGGATGAAAAATTATCAACCATAATGCAGAAGACTAAATATTCTTCTGTTCTTAGAAAGAATCATGATGGGTTTTATAAGTATTTTCCAATGACACAATTCCACCATTAACTAATGAGTCTGTTATGCTGTAGCCCACTACATTTTAATGGTTTTTCAGAGTGAATTTGACTGGATAAAATCTTAAAAATCCTGGCTGAAGAGCTCTCCAAATCATTAAAGTTCATTTAGAAAAACAAGTCTTGGAACATGAAGCAAGTTCCGGAGCATTTGTAGTAGTAAAAATCTACTATCTGTCTATCCTGCTATTTCCAAAAAGAATATGAAGACCTTGAAATTATAAATGGACTATCCTGACATAAGTATTGGGTAAAATTACTAAATGAGTTTGTTAACTAATTAAGAATTGGCAGCATAGTTGATTCAATTTTACTTTATGTAAGTAGGTTTTGTCACATTTCTCACTTTCTTTGTGACAGTAGCTTGTTCTATGTGACAGTCCCAGCCCCCCAAAAAAACAGTATACAGAGATGAAGTGGCACATAAACTGGCAGTTCCACAGCAGTGCTTTTGTCTCTATCTATTTAGTATTTCATTATTTGGAAGAGTATATAAAATCACTGTAGATAAAATTTACCAATGGCACAAAAAGGGTAAGATGCTAAAAATCATGGGGAGGTACTGATTAGTCACTTAGTCAAGTGGACTCTTTTCAACAATATGAATTTTAAATCAGCAGAATGTAAAGGAACAAATTCTAGGGGTGTTGATGAACTGGGCCTAGGATTATGGTAAAGAAGCAACAGATTATGAGCTGTTAG
Organism: Melopsittacus undulatus; assembly: GCF_012275295.1. Classification (NCBI taxonomy): domain Eukaryota; kingdom Metazoa; phylum Chordata; class Aves; order Psittaciformes; family Psittaculidae; genus Melopsittacus; species Melopsittacus undulatus. Next base: position 89,876,646 of record NC_047557.1, read on the forward strand.
TTGGCTGCTATAGCTATGGGCGTAGATACAGTCTTGGACTGTGTGAGATTACTATTGAGCTGAAATTTCAGCAAAGCTTTAGTGGGCACCCATAATTTAAAAGGACATTGAAAAAATGGGAGCAGTATTCCACTCAAGAGTGAGAGAAGGTGAGAGGTGACTGACTTACTGTCCTCAAGTGTCTTTCTTAGGGAATAGACTTTTTTTTAATTCAAAAAAACTGTTTAGTCTATCTGGGGAAAATGTAACAATGTTCAGTAGCAGGAAGCAGACTCGGGATGAATTCGGGATGAAATGAGACACACATTTTGAGTAGAGAAAATACTTAACCAGCCAAAAAGTTTACCTAAAGGCATGTTGGATTCTTCTTCATTGCTGTGGTTGAAACAGAGTATGTTTAAACTAAACCAAGTAAGTTTTGTTTCAAATTATTGTTACGATTTGATTCAGGAATTATCATGTGAGGGCCTTTGGCCTGTGTTGTACAGCAGATCAGACTAGATGATCATAATTGTCCTTCTGGCTTTAAAATCCATAAATCTATTTAGAATCTGGCTGTGGTCTCCTTTCAGAGCCTGTAGCAGATATTTCCTGTGACTACTGTGATCAGATTGTGTTCTGAGAAGGACTGGCGATGGCTTGAATAGATTATACATCTGTGTTGTTTATACAACCTGCTATACAAATAGACCTGTTTCTACTGGGCAGTGTGTCTGTTTCCAGGTATCTACCAAGGTTTTGTGCAGATTTTACAATCAACATTGAATTTTTATTGTTTTACTACATCCTGTTATAAAATAGTTCTTGTGAGATGTCTTGTAAACCAGGGCAGTAGATAGATCAGAATGTGATTATGTTGCCCAGATAAGTTATTCTCTGTAAGATTTTTATTTTTTAAAAAAATTGTACATACTAGAATATTCTCCCTTTCTGCTCCATTGTGAAAAGATTTAAAGGGATGCAAACAGGACCAGAGAATTAGCAAGATCAAGATGGTCATTGCCTTTGCAAACAATGAAAAATGACTCTTGGATATGAAATGCAGAAAATTATTTTGAAAAAGTCATGTTCCCTCACTCCTGCATAGCAGCATTAATTTATGTGGACTAATATTAAATGCTAAATAACTCATCCAGACCCATTTCTTGGCAATATTACCAGGGTAGTCATTACAAGAGGATGAATTCTCTGAAACCTTTCCTCAAAGTATGAGATACAAACATACAAACAGGTGGTTCTCTATCAAGAATCATAGCCTATCTCTCCTGTTGCCCGTAGTATTTTTGGACATTTACTATTGTGAGTTGCTGATAGAACCATGGAAAGATTCATTGACTTTTCTGCTGAAATTGGGTTGAATTTTTATTAGTTTGGTTGAGGTTAGGTTGAGCTTTTTCCCACAGCAGCTTTGTAACTCTTTTGTTATTTGTACAGGGAGATACACAGGGCATAACTGGTTGTTAATTTGAATGGATGAAAAAGCATCTTAATATCTGTACAATTGCTGAATTTAGGAAATACTGACACACTAAATTTAAAAGATTCAAGGATGATTTACTCCATCCTACTCCCTTTTCCTACTGCCTGCCCTTGAAATGGAAGCAGTTTATATTGCTTTGAAGTAAACTAATCACTGTCAATATTTGGATCTAAAAGAGAGGAGAGATGTTTTGAACAGCTCCCTTTGAACAATGTTTTTTGGCCAGTCCTGTATTGTAAAGGTGGCACAGTGTGTTGCTACATGTTGAATCCAGTTTCAGACCCTCAGCTTTAGATCTCATTTCTAGCCATGCAAGAGGTGGGAGCACCACAGAGGCAGTGTGTCAAGGCTGGGAGAGATTTGAACTTTTTATCACGCTGTCTCAGTCAGTGTCTTCTTTCAGTTCAATGCTTATGGTGTTGGTGGTGAGCTTTGTCCAAGTCTCCTCTGCGGAAAGAAAGCTCACCCAGTGGAGAGATCTTCAAGCAAAAAATGTATTGACTTCAAAGTTTAATAATTCAGAATAAGAGTATGTCTGGTTCTTAGACTGAAGGTACTTTAGAAGTACAAAATATTACTAGTATTTCATCTACTTAGCATATTCTAACTCACTTTACCCATTTTTACATCTACCTACTGCTTTGCACAGCAGGTTTTTATCAGCATCAGTGCAGCCTACATTTAAAATTTCTCCTCCGTGCAGAAGCAATAACCATAGTGCTTGCAATGCTGGGACACTCTTTTTAATGGTGTCACTTGATGTGCAATGCAAACACACACTGAACTATCCTTAGAATAAAAGGAAATGCTCAACATAATTGTGTTAAAGATTTCCATAAATGCATAGGGGATGCTAAGGAAGAGCTTTTCAATTAAGAGGAGTGAAAACTCAAAAATGAGAACTTTTAACCTTAAAAAGTCTGGTACTTGTTTTTCAGCAGTTGTGTCAGAGCTCAGTAGTGACTGGTGGGACAAACATCAGCATAAGAGAAAAAGCTCAAAAATATGGCAGTATGTACCCACTGTAAAAGCAGCATTAATATTTGCCCAATTTCTGTCTGGCAGCACAGCTGTCAGAGTTTGCACCATCCCCAGCAGCCCTGCAGAAATGCAAACAGGCATCCATTGTCCTCTCTCCCCTTTTCCTGGCCCTGCAATGCCTGCTGTGGGTGAGTGGGTGTGCTCAGAGTCCCATCTGAGACCAGGGAAGCCCAGACAGGCATAATCCATCTCAGTGCAGTAATTCTTGCTCATCAGTAGGAACTGTTTGGTTTTGCACATCTCCCACTGAAGTGCAGCCATCACTTGCTGGTGGTAGAGTACTAGAACTTAATGACATGGCTGTGGAAGACTCAGAAGTTGCACTGAAGTGTTTGAATCTGATTTCTTCAATTAAGTTTTGTGGATCCAGGTCTAAAGCATGAATGATGCTAATTGTTACTCTTCTGCTGAACAGCTCTTGTTTGAGGTGTTGCACTTTTCTCCCCTAAAAACGTTGATTAATGTTGTTGATGTAAAGCTCTAATTTCTCACCATTTAGCTTTAGGATTACATTATAGATTTAGAATTTCCACTGCCTGTAATTTACTTCAGCCCCATTTGAATCTCAGCAAGTATCCAGCCAGGTTACCGGTCAGTAAGCCTGCTCACGTGGTGCTACATGGTCATTTGAGCAACCTCAGTGGTGACAGGTGTCCCTGCCCATGGCAGGGGTTTGGATCTCAATGTTCTTTAAAGTCCCTTCTAACCCAAACCATTCTATAAGTGTTCTGTAAGTTTTCTGGTGTCACCTCTTATCAGTATATTCCTGCAATTAGTGAGAGGAGCAGCTTCCCAAGTATTCACCAGCCTTTCTACTGAGCCTGTAGCTAAAATAATGGAAGTTTTAAAGCCTTTCAGTTTTTTTTAAGCAGATTTTGAGGTTATTTGAAAAAACATAACTTTCCAGTTGTTTTTGTGAACTACATATCATTATATAACATTTTTGCTGTGGAGGAAGTTTTCAATTCCATTATTTCTACTGTACTGTTTGGAGAAGGTTTGCCTTTCTCTTTTGGATCACACAAGGAAAAAGCTATATAAAAAAGAAAATACTTTTCTTGTTGAGATCCCTCATAGAAATAATTGCAACTACTGACAGTTCACAGGTCTTTCAGATTCTTGTCACTTTTAGAGAGGATTTCCATACTTCTTCCTTTAAAAGGAAGGCATTGCTAACAAGTGCTCTGGAAAAATTTAGGTATACGTTTGCTTAGATGTACATTCTTTTTGGGTATGTCTTCATGATTGTATGTGAGTATTTATTATATGTGTAATATCTTCTACCTCTTTTAACGTATAGGAAGAATACTAAAAGTTTAGTATGGGATTCAGATATATCTTTAATTCATTAAGATTACCTTATATGTTTTAAAACTCTATTTAAGCTAATCCTATAAAAGCATTTCTGTTAGGTTAATTGCACGTTTTACTACTTGAGCATTAGAAATACCATTAGCACAGATTTAAAGGACTGCAAAAAACAGTAGATAATACTAATTTCAAATACTGAAGCTAAATATATTTTGTACTTTTTTATTACTTGATTTCTTTTTTATTACTTGATTTCTTTTTTATTTTATTGACTACTTTTTATTCTAACTATATGTTCTTACATGCTGCAATCATAATGTAGTGTAATGATATTAATATTTTATAGAATCTGTATTTATAGTTCTTTATTTAGAAACAATGCAGTAGGTCTGCAGATCTTTGAATCCTTCTGGAATGGTGCCCTCCAAATAATGATAAATTACTTGTGCAGTATGCCATTTGCTAATTATATCCATGATTTACTGCAGAGCAAGACTTAAATCATTCATTTCAGTCTTGCGTAACAGTGCCATAAAATTTTTAAGTTTAAAAATGGTTTCCATGTGTATAATTTAAACAAATTTTAGAGCAATTGTATACACAAAATATTGCAACCATCCATTTGTTACATTCTTTACTCTCTTTTTTTTAAACTTGTACTTTTAATGATTACTGTGGTTGAAATTGTTATGCTTCATTTTCATAATCATAGCTTTTAATTCTACAACAGTTTTCTACATGTTAGATTAAGAAAAGGATGGCTAATTGTGTGTAGATACCATGTCATCCCTGAATAGCCCCACATTCTGGAAACCTATTTTGGAAATATTCAGTTTATGAATTAGTCTTCAATTAAAGGCATTTCTTTTTTTAAAAAAAATGAATTATTAGCTCCAAGATCTTCTTGTTTTCAAACAGCTAATGTTCTTCTTTTTTTTTTTATTTTAATTCACTCATCCGTATACCAGAGTACAGTTAATTCTCTATATTTTTCTCATTATCCATATGTATAGGTGAGAAGCCTTACAAGTGTCCACATTGTGATTATGCTGGCACTCAGTCTGCATCCCTCAAATACCACTTGGAACGGCACCATCGTGAGAGACAGAATGGAGCAGGACCACTCTCTGGGCAGACTGGAAGTCAAGAACACAAAGATGAGACACCAAGTAAAAGTTCTGTCTTTATTAGACCAGATATATTGAGAGGAGCTTTCAAGGGGCTTCCTAGTATCGATTTCCGAAGTGGCATGGTCTCGCAGCAGTGGCCATCAGGAATGCTGTCTTCTGGAGATCAGCAAGGACAAGCAACTGGCATGTCATCTGAAGTACCTTCAGAAAATATGAAGGGTTCAGACATATCTTCCAAAGTACACTTCTCTGAGCTAGGCCGTGCTTACCAGAACATGGTTGGGAATGGTGTGAACTTCCAAGGGTCTTTGCAAGCTTTCATGGACAGCTTTGTCCTAAGTTCTTTGAAGAAAGAAAAAGAAATGAAGGATAAAGCTCTCTCAGATCAACTTTCAGCAAAAGTTCTGGGCTCAGATGGTGGTGAGGAAAAGATAAGCAGCAAGTCCTCACAGAGAAAAACAGAAAAGTCACAATATGAACCTCTTGACTTATCCGTAAGGCCAGATGCAGCCTCCCTCCCTGGTACATCGGTCACTGTGCAAGACAATATTGCCTGGCACGGCTGCTTATTTTGCTCTTTTACAACTTCATCTATGGAATTAATGGCTCTGCACCTCCAGGCCAATCACTTGGGCAAGGCTAAACGTAAAGACAACATCATAGGGAACAACAAAGACCAATCTAGAGAAGCTCCAGCCCCGATTAATAAAGTGAGCTTGCTCACTTCTTCTGTGCAGTCCAGCAAGGAAGCTGCAGTTTCAAACATGCTGAACCAGCTGGACTCAGCTTCTGAGAAAATGACCCAAGGACAAAATAAAGAGACACTGGGAGAGCAAAAGAACACTGCCTGGCCCAGCCACATGGAATCCACTTTTTGTAATTTTACAACAACAGACTTCTATAAGCAGTTTGGTGTTTATCCTGGTGTTATTGGCACAGGAGCTCAAAATTCTTGCACCAGTAATGAATCTGAAATAAAAAAACAATCCGAAGATGATCCAAATATTCTGCTCTCTGACTCTGTAAATAAAAGTGCTACTGATGACCTTTCTGACATAGCTTCATCTGAGGATATGGAATCTTCCAAGGAAGAAAACATTGAAGATGAAGACATTGACCCAGAACCAGATATTATGAATAAGCAGTTGTCTGCCCTAAAAAAAGAAAGCAGTGAAGGAGGCGATAACATACAAAGTGCAGTCACCTCACAACCAACACAAGGGCTCGTATCACCACTGCCGCAAGCTTCAGAAAAGCAGTGGCACAGTCAGAATCTTCTATCCTCCCATGAAACTGCACAAGGAGTGATGAAACCTGAGCAAGTTCAGGGTCCACAGGTCCTGGAGAAGCAGATGAACATGTTGTCAGTCCTAAGAGCTTACAGCTCTGATGGCTTAGCAGCCTTTAATGGACTTGCAAGTAGCACAGCAGCTAGTGGATGTATCAAGAGACCTGACTTGTGTGGTAAGTTTTAGATCTTCTTTTAGACCATTTCAGAAAACACTTGTGCAGAATCATGAAGCTGCTCTTTAAATCTACTTAGTCATGTTTGTTAGTAATACATTTTTTTAAATGTTAAATGCTGTGGGCCAAATTCTAGTCTTATATGTGGTCTACTCCATTGAAATCAGCAGTGCTGCATGCATTTACTTATACAAGATTTTAGAAAGAACTTGCTTTTTAAACTAGAGTATCAGCAATATAGACTATCTGTGCTAGTGCATATGAAGGGGATATTTACTGCTTTAGCATACTCAAAGGAGAAAAAAGTTTATTTTCATGGTAACTTGCAAACTTTTCAGTATTTTGATATAAGTAAGAACCCACAAAAAAAAAACACTGGATGCTTTGCCAAGCAAACCTTGCTTTTTCTTTCTTCTTTTTTTTTTATTTTCTTTTTTATTTGAATTGGGGTGTGTTCAATTACCACAATATTAACAAAATCAAAGGCCAAGTGCACGATATGTGTCTACCTGTGGTGAAAAGCCTATTTTGTTTTATTTTTTTCTCTCTTTCCCTTTTTTGTTTGTTGTTTTTTTATTATTTTTGTTTTGTTTTGTTTCAATGGCACCTTCACCATTTTCACTATTCTGACTAGCAGTTGTAGGAATTTTGATTTGCCTAATTAAGAATATGCCTTCAGGTAATTAAAAAACCAACAACACACCAAACAAACAAACCCCCTTTTACCCTTATTAGTCTCTGATTTACAAAACTGCAGTCTTGATTCCTCATATCACACATATCCTATTTGACAAAAATGAAAATTAAATCTATTTGGAACAAATGAGAATGAGATTTTTATTTTTTTAATTTATCTCCTATTTTGTCAGCATAGTTTGTGCTTGAAAAAGGTTTTAGAATGCAAATCCTGTGAAAAACAATATCACTTTAAAAAGCAGAGTCAGCAAGCATCACAAAAGCTTTGGTAATGCTTGTTTCACTTAACCTTCAAACCAATCAGAAAACATTGTCAGAGCTGAACATACACACTAAAATGTATTCAAGTTAAAAAAAAAAAGAAAAATAAAAAGAAAAAGAAAAAGAAAATGAGTTTAACAGTTTTAAAGCCTGGCAATTTAAAGTAAAACCCTAAATCTGCAAACACTTAAGAGTGGTTACCCTGGTTAACTTAAAGTTAGTAGGAGCTTTGTTTGACTTTACTACAATAGTATATGTGCTTAAAGCCATAAGCCTTTCTTCGGGCCCCTCGCTGCATTTCCAAGTGTATTAGTTGGTCTTATGAAGAAGTCTGATTTCTCCTCACAAAGTTTTTCTCATTTGTATTCTTGGAGCATTTTGGCTTCACCATATTGTCATTACTTAAACTGAATCAGGAGCCCAAGTATCTGCCCGGCCTTACTTGTGAACTTCCGTATCTCAGTGCACTAAGAACCAATTCAGAGAGTTGGAAATATTTCCAGATTCTTCAAAATCAGCAGTTACATTTCTGATGTTTTGAAAATAGTTGAAAGTTGATTTAATTTGCAGCTGGTACTTGGGTTTTATTTTTTTTTTCCTCTAGCTGCGGAGTACAATCAACCAGTTTGAAAAAAAAAACCAAAAAAAAAAAAATAGAGAATAACTCTTCAAACAAACAAGTAAAAAATTGGAAAACCAAGATTAGTAGCTTTGTACAAAAGATCTTTATACTGCTTCCCAGACATACATTTTTTAAACAAAAACAAAAAAAACACCCTCTAAAATTATTATTGAAATGAGGTCATGTTACTTCCATTAGTTTTTTTTGTTTCATCTTCCAATCAGTTCAACAGACATTTTATGATGGCTTGAGTTTATATGATTTTAAAGACCGTATCCCTTTCACTATTTCTGCCCAGTGATAATGGATTTGACTAGAAGTATGAAGGGATAAAAAAGCTAACAGAAGCTTGTCTGTTCTACTTTTTAAGCCATTTTTTACTGGAAAATGCAGTGCGAGTTCTCCTTTCTCCCCCCTCCAAAAATAGCTTTTTAAAATTCTTAACTGACGATCTATTGAGTGTTTGCAGAATAGAAATATTAGGGCTGACTGTTTAAATATATTATTTCATTTTTCTCAATATTGCACAGTAAAAGTGGATAAGTCTGAACAAGCCCCGTGTCAGTATTTTATTTTTTATTTGGTTGGCTTGGACACTGCCCACTTGAAAGTAGTGATTTTTGGGGATTTTTCATGTTCTCAGTGACATTTTATACTGTGAATTCACTCTATCTGTGCATGCTAGTGTTGGGAATCTCACCTGATGTTTCTGTGTTTGTAGATTAGCTATCAGGAGCATCTTTGTATATTAGCCTTCCTTCCCTCTTGCACAAAGCCCATGACCTTATTTGAGGTTGCCTTTGTCTCTCCTACTGCCTGAGAGATCAGAAAACTTGAGACTCACTTCCAGCACCTAGTTCCAGGGCATTATTCTTGTGTTCCTTTGTATTTTGGAAGACTCTGTGCATCTGCCTTTCCTTTTGCAGCCAATGATGTGTGGGTTGTTGACATCTCAAGAGAGAACATGGGTGCATTGGTACACTTGATACAGTCCTTGCACAATCAAGACAGAAAGGTGTGGTGCTCTTTCCACAGTCAGGATAGAGTGGAAATAAGATTGAAATAAAATATCTCAGCTTCAGTTAGCTAAGATTGCTTCTTTGATTGGCCACGCTAATTGAGTTAAATTTCTGGCTGCCTGAAAGAAAGCTGGATTTTCAGTGACCAACGTGGATCATTTTTAGTTGGCAGATTTTACCTTGAGATAATGTGTTAGGTTTTAAAGCCAAATCTTGGCACAAAAAGGATTTAATCTCAAAAGGAGAATGCCACCAGCTCACATTATTGTTTTGGAAGGTCACCACACATGGGGAAAACAGTCCTCAGTTTCTCTATATGTAGAATGAGAGAGACTGTTGATGCACACATCATCCATTTATGCTCCTACCATGCTTCAGGCTGTAGGGATGAAAGACATACTTAGGAAAGAACCATAATTACTGCATAATATAGAAATTTCCATGCCAAAATGCTGCTGAGAAAAACCACAAATATTTTTAATATTTCTCCTTTATTTATGTAGGAAAGAACAGAAAGAAATAATAAAACACCATTGATGAATTTAGAGTTACTCCTGACCTGTACTTGGTTTTGGAGTCTCAAGTGACTATACCTAGGGTCCAGTCTTGTTAATCTTTGCTACCATGCAGTTTCTAAGAAGCAGACATGCTTTTCCTTGCTGCTAGTCAGCCAGAAGCCCTGCATAAAGGGGAAGCCCAGGGCTGTGTCTCCTTGGCTTGGTAGCTGGTTTGAGCATTTGTCTACCCTGCTTTCACAGCCCTTGTTCATTTGAGAAATTGTGCTTGGAGGTTCTAGAACTACTTTGTATTCAAGTTTTGGCAGATCTGTTTTCCTTTCCCTTTATGCTCCCTTACTCTGCTTGTCTTCCCTTATACATGTAGTTGTATCACAGTATGTTTCAAATCATTAATTTACATGTGATATGCACAGCATCTAGTTATGACAAGACCCATTCCTTTCTTTCTCTACTTCCCTTTAAATTTCCCTTCTTTGTGTCTAGGATGGTAAAATTTCCCTACTTGCATTTTTTGCATGGGAAGTGCGTAGACTTTCAAAGAAGAGCTGGTAGGCTACAGAACTGTTGGCCAGAGATGGTCCTGGGCGTTAGCTGGTTGCTTGATGGATTAGTGCTATTGAACCCACACTTAATGATGTCCAAAAGTATTAGTTCCGTGTTGTCTCTGTAAATCTAATTTGCTTCCATTCATGCTCGCTTTCCTCTGCAATTAGTGCTGTTTTCTTCTGTGTAGGCTCCACCCCATTATCCCTTCTTTCACTGTAGGAAAGCAGGGCAGAGCTCTTTGGATGTCTGGTAGCAGCTTTGGAGTTGTGAGCCTGCAGAGGCTGAGCACTTTCAGTTTCCTTTGGAGCACAAAGCGTTCAGCATTGCACAGAATTATTAAAATGTTCAGCATTGTAACTTTCTGAAATACCTTCCAAATGTGGAACTGCAGCACAGACAAGAGGGCTGGGCAAGGGGAAGATCAATTGTGGCAGATTATTACAGCTTTACTGTCACATAATTATAGTGCTCTACCCCAATGTTTAAATAGTGAATTTAGTTGTTGTAAATTGCTTATTGCCACAGGTGTCAAAACCAAAAAGATTATAATGCTAACCCCTTCAGAACTACCACCAACATATAAAATACAGAAAAAGATTTTTAATTGTTTGTGGTGGCTTCACTTGAATCCTTATTGCAGCTCTTTAAAATTATAAAATCCATATCAAACAGAAGCGAAAGGCCTAATCTGTTTAAGCTCTGGGACAGCTACAAGGCAATGGAATTCCATCCTCCTGCAGCAAGTCATAGAACTCCTGCCCATTTAAACTATCTTGTGACACACTCAAGTAACCCAGCATTTAGTCCTTCAACTGATCTGCCATTGAAGGAGTAACCACTATATTCTTTACCTTAAAGGCAGAATGAAATGATGTGGTAGTTTTACTGCAGACTGTTCTTTACCCCATTATGGTGATTTTAAAGAGGTTTCTATAGTTTCAGTTAGGAGGTCCAAGGCCTGCCTGTAGTGTACGCGCTGTACTGTTGAACAGATCAGCACCTCGGCCCCATGCCTGGGTTTCAGCCGTGTTTTCGGATGTCGCTGTGCCATTTGCATGGCAATATAAAACCAAACTCATATGGCTTGCTTCCTTTTTTTAATTAACTGGGAATGCCAGTGATCCAGTGAAGTTTGTGTTGCTGGAGAAAAGGGCCGGTCTGTGAATAGCGCTGTATTTGCCAAATGGTTCGCTAGTCATTTCAATACAAACAAATGGATGGTGTCTGTAAGTCTGCAAACACTGTTGACATTTAGCCTTGTTTATGTTACTTTGCTTTTGCTGCATGTTTTTGGCTAGAAAAGATACTGTCTGAATTAACACTGACTTCCCAAGCAGAAGCTAAGTAGGACCCAGACTTGCATCCCTTATTCTTGATGAGTTGGACTAGCTACATGACTAAGGACTGCAGAATAGGGTCCTATGTTTATTGGACTTTAAATTTCGTTGGTGTATTCATGTAGCTTAATTTGATTGTATTTTGAGCTATCAGAAGTCAGGTGTTGATATCACCATTCTGTTTACTGTTGAAAACTTTTATTTCTTACCATTTTTCATGTCACAGTGTAACATTCCCATTCCATTTATGTTTCTGGAAATTAACCCCTAAAACATCTGATAAAGCTGAGTGCTGAGCACCTTGTATTGCCAGTGAAACTGGAAGCATTCAGTCCCTCCCAGCTCCAGATCTGAAAGGGGGATTGTGTTTGCAAAAGGAGGCCTTGGTATGTGCCTTGATTTCAGACATCAGTGGCCAGCCGCACCAAGGCAAATCCCTAACACAGAAAGGCTTTTCTTTGCAGAGACAAAATAATGATGTAAGCTTAGAGATGTATGATTCTGCTCTAAGTTTCATCTCCACAACAGTATATTCTTATTGTTTTTGTCATATCCAGGTCAAATTTAATTATAATTTAGGATTAGGCACAGGCATAGAGAAGTTTCCAGGTCTTTCCAAAGTCAGACAATGCTCTGGTTTGTGTTTTGGTTCAGGAAAATATATTCTTGTGTCTGAGGTATAGTATTTCCTATAACTACTCATAAACACGAACAATTTAGATATCCTTGTAAGTCAAAACTAAGTGTATGATTAATACATCTTATGAGGCCAATTTTAAACAATTAATTTGAAAGCAATTATAATTTTTAGTTACAGGCTTTCAGAAATAAATAACCAAATTCATCTTTGTAATCTAAGGAACTTAGGATATCTTATTGCATATCTGGATTCTCTGAGGTTTGCTCCCACCTACCTATATACCTATAGTGATGGGGATGAATAATTACCTGAGGCTTATTAATTGTTTCAGGAAAGAAAAAAATATATACCTTAAGTGTAAGCATTAATATATGTATACACAATACATCCACAATATATAACAAACCATTGTCATAGTACAAAAATAGAGGTCCTGACTATGTTCTGTTATTTATGTGTTTGGCAAGCTTAGGGAATGGACTTTAGTATGAGTGAAAATTCTCTTAACATTTTTAAGGTTATTTATTGTCATTTCTATTTGAGTTTTTAATGGTCCTGTATTTTGTAATGCTTTAGCAGAAAAAATACTGTAGTTATCTTTTTTCATATTCTTTAAGCAATATTTCTAGCTTAATATATTGTGCCAGGTTTTCCAATATTAACCAAGAAAGACAGTGAAATTCAATGAACAGCACTCTGACATCCACAATTTAAAACCTGTGATTGAAGTGAAATGTGTAAACTTCTAGTGGGTTATCATGTGCTTTGGAATAGAGTATTGTTGGAAGTAATTAGAAAATATATTAAGGTTTCCTGGTAATGAAGGTATGTAAGTTTTAATAATTGTTGCTTTCTGAATAAGTGTCAAACTATATCTTTAAATGTATATGGAGTTACAAGTTAGGTCATCTGAATGGAATGTAAAACAATACTAAAATGCTTCAATAACTTATCTCAGTGTTGCTAATAAAAAAAAAGCTGTTAACCATTAGCGCAGTTTTGAGTCATTTTGTTAATTCGCTCAAGAAAACTCTCAAGAAAACCTTTTGGTAGACCAAAGACCACTCATGAGATTCACAATTGTTTGATGCTTTGAGAGGCAAACTCTGCAAAGCTACTTGTTGGCTTGTAAAGGGTATTTAATAAAAATGCAGCCTTCTGAAAGATGTGGTTTGTCACTAGAACAATGCCACATACAGTTAGGCAGGTATATAAGGGGGGACATCAGACTTGTTTCCTCCATACCAGAAAGAATATCTTGGGAATGTGGGACCTGTTTCTCCTCTATCACTATTAAAATCCAGCAGAAATTCTTATGGAGGCCACTGGGTTAAAAATGAGTAATGCAGGGATGGATTAAGTATGTAAGTATTAGTTAGTGCCTGGCTGCCTGGCCAGAGTGAGATACATATTTGGGTCCAGCTCTGCAGCTGGAAATAGAACCTCGGTGTGTAATGGGTATACAATGCCTATCCCTGCAGAGAAATGCCAGGTGCATACAGTCCCTGAGAGATCTTTCTTGGTTAATTTTGCCTAGCCTTACATTAAGTCACAGCCTTCAGAACTGCAGAGGGCACTGAACTCTTGCTTTTGTTTCCCATGGGAAGGATGTCCTGAGTGTACGACATCCTTAGACTCCTTAGACCTCCCTCCTTAGACCTGTAAACCGTCTACCTGAGTAAAGCAAGCACAGAACAACCAGTCCCATCAAGCCCATTAGTCTCACTCAGGCCTATGGTAAGTGTTTCCAAGATGGGACCCATTACAGATGGCCTGCTGGTCGGTGCACAGCTGAGGATGCAGTGGAAGGCAAACATGACCAGGGCTCCCAGTGTCACATCTTCATTATTGCTGTCAGATTTGAATAGCATATTGGTACTTTTTATTTATTCCACCAAAACACCGTGAGTCAGGACCTGACATTTTAGTGTTATGTGTCATACTGAGAAAAATCTGTAGTTCAGCAGTAGGACAATTATATTATTTTGGAAGGGCTAGAATTAATACAGCATTTGCGAGACAACTGTAACATTTATCCAGACTCAGTGTAAGATTGTTCTTCCTTTTACTTGGAGAGCACTTCCAAAAAAGTATCAACTAGGAGCAAAGAGAAAAGAAGACAAGGAAAAGTGTCAATTATGAATCCATTTAACCCCCATAGGGTATAATCTCATCTTGTGTAATACCGCTGGCTGTGAATATAGTCCTTATTGTCCTGTGAGCAATATGACTAAGGAAAAAATATCTCCGTAACACAATGGAGCATTTGTCTGAAGAGCATAACCTAAAGTCCATAACATCAAATCTAAAGTTGTAATTATACAGCTGCAGTCACACCACTCAAGTGAAGGCTGTGTCAGCACTTGCATTCTATAAGAAATCCTGTTTTCAAGGGTTGATGAGTCATATGCAAAAAACATTTCTCACTAAACAATTGTTCTGGTTGTTCTGAAGCAATGTCTAGGTACAGGCCTTTCCCCAGTAGGATGTGGTCATGTCTTCTGCAATATGCCATGGCTTATTAACTGGGCAGCTTATTTTGTTAATGAATATACCTTTTCCGAGTTAGGAATTTACTTACAAGGTTTGGGGTGTTGTGCATTTTTATTATTGTCAAAACAAACTAGTGGGCAAAAAGCCCAGAGTGGGTGAGATATTCACCAACAAGGATTATAACAGGTGAAACACATTCAGTATGTCATCCCCAATGTTGATTTCAGTTCTTGGAGCTGAATTCTCCCTTGGAGGACTCAGTCACAATTTAATTTCTTTGAGATGCCTTGAAATTGAGCCTTTCAAGCTCACTGTTGCTGTTACTGCCATTTGAAGCAGCTGCACATTTGCTGGCAAGGAGCAGAGAGGAACCACAGAGGTGAACTAGGAGCACAACACATCCCTACCACATGGTAGAAAAAGGAGTATGCTTAGGACTGAGACAAAATACCCCAAACCACAACCATTTTCCTACTACATGAAACTTCTGGATAGGTATGCTGGATGTGAGTGACTTTGGCTAACAGATGCCCCTGCCCGGAGCATTGCCAGTTACAAGCAGGTGCTCCTGAAGCTTCCCCCCATAAGGCACCCACACCCAGCCTGCCCCATTGTCTGTGGAGTGAGACGCTGGCCCGGCAGGTTTCTTTAAGCTGATCTCCTCTGATCTGGGGCATCTGTAACGCCGTTCCCTGCATAAAACAGCCATTGTTCAGAGAGCAGAGCAACAGTGGGGTAGAAAATAGCCTGTCATGCTGGGGATCAGAGAAGGAATTGTTCCTTAATTATCTCTTACTGAAGGAAAAACTGAAGGCATATCCCGATATGTGCCATGACTCTGGCAGAACACAAGTCTTTTAAATAAGGTTTGGGGAGGGGGGCTCACACTCAGAAGCTGTCAGCCCTTGCTCCTCCTGCAGGTCTATGTGTGATCTGCTTAGTGACCTTGGGAAAAAATAAGTTTGGATTCTCTTTGTGAAGTAGAAAATAATAGTGCAATAATAGTACTTATCTCGCTGGTAGGAGTTTTGTGAGAATAAAATAATGCAATAATGTTTGTAAAGCACCTTGAAGATAAAATACAAGTCCTCAGTATACAATTCATCATAGAATCATCAAATCACAGACTGGTTTGGATTGGAAGGGACCTTAAAGCTCATCCACTTCTAGCACCCTGCCATGGGCAGGGACACCTTCCACTAGACCAGGTTGCTTGAAGTCCCACCCAACCTGGCCTTGAAGATCAGTTTGTGAGCATTAGGAGAAAGGACCACATTACCCCTCTTTCTTTTTTCACTTGTCCCTTTGCGCAGCTAGCACCATTCTGGTCTGTGCCCTTGGTTTTCCTTTAAATCCTTTAAAATTGTCCTGTTACACCTGCTGCTGGTGTTGGGATGCAGAGAAGTAGAGGTCCTCCCTGCTGTGGGTAGCTGAAGGCTCTGCTCTCCCTGCTGAGAGCTTGAAGAAGGTGACAGCTTTTGCCCAGCAAAGTCTGCTTCCATGTGATGCTCACTGTGATACCAAATGCACCAAGACACATCCCTGGCACAACCAGACACCCCAGCTCCAGTCAGCACCAGTGTGTGCCCAGAAGCTGGTTTGTCCATCCTTTCACATAAGAACTGTTTAAGAACAGGAGGGTTTATGGGTGCATTCACTAACCATTGTACATTGGGGTGACAAAGACAAAAACAAACCAGGAAAGCTTTTCCAAAGGATAGAGGTGGGATAGCTCCCTCTTTAGTTGCCAAAATGATTGACAGCTGTATAAGGTCAGAAGATGAAAACCAAGCCATGGGGGACAGAGCAGGGAGGGGAGGGGGGCAATCAGTTGAATAAAAACCTGAGTGTCAGTGCTGGGGAAGGAGAAAGAGGGCATTCCCACTAGAAAAATCCTCACCCTCTTCTCCCCTACTGTTTGTTTGGGGAAAATGCTGCAGCTTAATCAGAATTATTTACAAGATAATGGTCCATTGTTTGTAGCAAGACAGATGCTGTCTGTGGGAATTTGGTGTTTTATGCTCTGTGCATTACAGTGCCATTGCTGTGTACAGATGGGATCACAGTGGTGTTGTTGTTATCCACTTTTTGGAAATTTGGAGGATCTTCACCATGAAAGGAGGATCCTTAAATAGAAAAGTTTGTGCCCAGAACTGGGATTTCTCTTAAGGTGAAATTATGCTCATACGTATATGGGAGAAGAAGAGGAAAAGGTGGAAGCACTTTGCTTGAGTGGTCCCTAGGCTGACTTGTCTTGGTGGTGGTCGACATGAGTTCAACAGATGGATGGATCCCGTGTGTCTTTCCAAGGGTGGGGTAGGTCGTGCTCCTTCCTTTGCTGGTGCTGGTGAAGTCAGTTGCTTAGAAGGTGGTTTGAGAGGTACACAAACATGTCTGCGCAAGAGAAGAGCTTGCCTGCTGAGTAATCATCCTCTGGTTGTGCAGCTGCAGCATGTGGTGCTCCCTGCCATCTACCCCATGCTGCCAAACACCGAGCACTTCTGTTTCACCAGAAAACTTCATCCTAATGAGTACGTGGGTGAAGTTATGGGAAGGGAAAACTAGTTTTTCACTAGATTAAAACTGGGGGGGAAAAAACCAACAAACACCCAAAGATAAACTATTTATTTATTTAGAACATTAAATGCAAGATTTCTTTTTTTTTAATTGTTTAATCCCATCAGAAAATCTATTTCCATAAGCACTACATCTGGCCCAAGTAGAAAGTTCAATGTGGAGGCCTAGAGCCTGGCAAAAGAAAAGAGCCGGTGACATGCAGGTGGGTGACCTGGTGCCATGTGAGAACCACTGTGTCCATAAAGAATAGGGTGGCACATCCATCCCACTGGCTGCTGGCATCTGCCTCAGCAAAGCATGGGGGACAGCAGTACTCTCAGCCCTTTCCCACAACCCCGGAGGTTCCCAGAGGACTGCAGCATGCAGAGCTCTGCAGTGCTGTGCCTCTCTTGGGAGCAAATCCTGCCCTGCCTTTTCCATCCAAATTGCCTCTGAGATGTGAAGTTCCTCTTCAGGTCTCTGTGCTTTGGAGCAGGACCTGCAAGCAAGGTACAGGACAAAGGGGTGGAGGGTGTGTGGGGGGTGGTTGTATGTGTGTGTGTGCACGCACTTCCTCTCTCAAACATCTGCTTTTAGTGTGCAGTGGCTCACATATTACCTCGGCAGAGACCGGTGTGCGCCAAAGGCAACCAGGAGACGACAAATCACCAGAAAGGCTCCGGAGGGAATTTTGAGCATCCACGTCTGGTGTCCCAAGATCCATTAGCTTTCAGGTAAAACGGAAAACGATGACCATCTTTTTTGTATGCAAGATAATTAAGCTGTCTTTCCATCACTGCAAAATACCTGAGTTTCCCCAGAGAAAGCAGAGGGCCTGGGGATGGGGAGTGAGACAGGGAAGGGCATAGAATGGCTGATTCACATGTTTCCGGGTCTGTGCAGCTGGAAATAGGTTTCCAAGATCAGCACAACCTCTTCTGGGTGGGTTCCCCCCAAAATAGGCAGCAGGAAGAGGCAGGTCCCATGTCGTTCCCTCCCTCAGGAATGGAGCCGATAAGTGTCAGATCATGGGTGGAGACCGCTTTGCCCAAGAAGATGGATCTCTGGGTTTTGTGAAACTGAGTTTTCAGAGGGTTAGATTGGTATGGGATGGGAGGTTACTATTCCTGAGTGATTTCATTTTTCCTAGGTGTCTCCAGTGGGATCTTTAAAGGGAGCTCCAAGATTTTTTCCTCCAAGTCAGCATTTATTTGCAAAATCTTAATTTTGTATTTCCTGACATTTTTAGTCTAATGTTCTAATAAGGATTCTGTCTGTCTGTCTAAATAAAGCTTTGTTCTAATGAGGACACCATCTATCTCCCGAGATGGAGCTGTAACAACTTCCAGCCTTGGTGTAATTTTAGCTAGACTCCCTTCCCCACCCTCTTCTCTCCACAGCTCTTTGTTTGGGGTGTAAATTATCTGGTTTGGGATGAAGTTGAGCCGAATTTCATTTTGGGTCAAGTGACCAAGCTATTGTGTGAGCCTCTGCTTTCTCTCTGAAAAGTAGGATTTTGCTCACTCCCAGTTGTTCAGTGCCTGCTTATTTGCAATTTCTGTTCGTAAGACTGCGGGTTTTCATGCCAATGATTTTTTATTGAAGTAGGGAGGTTGTGGGAGCATGCCAGTGTCAAAGGTTGTCGTTTGAATGGTAATTAATAACATTATCAGTCTGATTATGTGTTTAGATGTCCAGAATCAGGAGTGAATTGAACTTGTTAAATTTAATTCCTACCTCTGAGAATCCGGCTGTTTCCCGTGGCTGGGAGACTGGCGCGCCCACCAGCCTTGTGTTTGCATAAAGGACAAAACCAGGAATTTGAAAGGGCGACAACTGATGGGAATTGGTGAAATTCGGGGCTCCTGGCATTCACAGGGCTTCTCCTACAGAACCATCACCCTGGAGCCTTCACCAGGGAGAGGAAAGCGCAGATCAGGTGCAGGATAACAT
Source organism: Melopsittacus undulatus (assembly GCF_012275295.1). Classification (NCBI taxonomy): domain Eukaryota; kingdom Metazoa; phylum Chordata; class Aves; order Psittaciformes; family Psittaculidae; genus Melopsittacus; species Melopsittacus undulatus. The sequence continues at coordinate 89,895,713 of NC_047557.1, forward strand.
TCACAGACCACGTTTTCATTGTGTGGACTGAAACATCGAGTCATTTGAGATCGGAGATTATGTCTTTTAAGGTCCTGAAGAGCCGTTTCACATGCGACTGATTACCTCTGTCAAAGGCGGGCAAGCTGGGTCCCACCTCGGTGGGTGGGATCTGAACTCATGCTTACAGAGGTCAATAATGAGGTTTTTAGACCTTTGTGCCTCTCAGTCCCTTATAGCCAGACCTTTTCTGTTAAAACTGTTTAAATTACAAACTGGTAATAAAAGGATCATATGTGTTTCCCCCTGAACAGGTTCTTTAAGGCTATTATGATAATTAAAAACATATGGTGCCTGCACAAGTCAGAGGGAAACCACAGATGTACAAATTAGGTATTATATAAGGTTTTTCTTCTCTGCCCTTTCCAAAACAAAAGCCAAAGAAGTACAAAGAGATAAAGATGGTAATTATTTTTTTTTAAATGGGAGGTAGCGTTTTGGATTTTTAATCATGAAATATGTAAGCTTCATTTCATATACACAATGAGAGCAAACTCTTCCTAATACACAGGAAGAAAAAAATCCCAGTAGCGTAAGACTGCAGTATTTATGGAAGGAATAAGGAAACACTTTGTTTCATGCAAGTTATTGGAGACCAGGAAACCTTTTGCATTTTTTATGATGTTTCCCTGCACAGACACAGAGGATTATATTTATTAAATATTGAATTATATTGAAATTGGATTGATGCAGCCAAAGAAGGACATTTCTTTGTATTCCATTTTTTCTCCTTTTTTTAAAAAAAAGGAAATGTGCTAATATTGATTGCAGTACAAGTAGTCATTTGTTTTAATTTAAAAATATAGGATTGATTTTGAGAAGGTGATAAATACTGCTAATAAAAAAATTCAAAATGGGGATTTATAATGATTCTCTGTTAAGTCAGTGGTTTAGCGAGGCTAACTTATAATAAAAGTAGAGACGTGCTGAGCAATCCATAGCTAATGGGGTATTTGCCATTTGCTAGCTCTGCAAACTTCCCTTGGTTTGCTGGGTCCTGCCAGAAAAGGTAAAATTTATACCATCTAATGCTCCTTCCTCCTTGTTTTATCTTTCTTGTGCTAAAACTGAGCAGCCATGGGTTTGCTGACCAGCGCAAAGGTCCCCTCCACATGCAGATGTGTGCAGCTGTTTCACAGAGAGGGAACAGGTCCAGATGTGAGTCTGCTGACTCTGAAATTGGTAGTTGTATACCACAGCTTCTGCAGTGGTACAGGGCAGCTCCACAGGTGTCAGGGTCTCTCAGGCTCTGCACAGGTCTTTCCTGTGGGCAGAAAGATGCTGATGGACAGGTCCAAGCAGCATCTGAATTACCCCTAAAGCCTTTTAACTCAAAAGCTGCTGCTTTGAGCTCTATGGTTCGTGCAACACCAGCATCTGCCTGGCACCTTGCCCTGCCTCGAGAGGTGGGAAACCCTCCTCTTCCCACCCAGGACTGCTCAGGGCTCCATGCATCCTGTATTCCTGCAAGGAGCAGGACCACAGTGAGTAGACTGCGGTTTGCTGCTCTGAGGGGACAGACAGCATCCTCCAGAATGGACCATTGCAGCCTCAGGGAAGGAAGGACCCTCCTTTTCAGCACTCCTGAGGCAGCATGGAAAGTATCCTGGTGCTGTGCTCATGGTTGGACTTGCCTGTCTCCTACCCTGGTAAAGGGCATGCTGATAGCTCAGAACAGCAGGAGCTGCTCCCCAGCCCCTGCTGCAGTGGGACTCACCCAAGAGGATGCTGTGTCCTGCCCTTGGCAATGCCACCCCAGGCAGGGAGCCTGTTCCTGCAGCAGGCATCCCCCCCAGGATGCAGCTGAGCACTTGCAGCCCTTTTGCTGTTTTCACTCACGTTTTCTTTTGTCTTTCAGCAAAAAGTAGACAACTTTTTTCTTCCTCCCCCCCCCTCTACTGAAACTTTTAGAGCAGTAAAAACAAACGCTGGGGAAATGGGAGGGGGAGAAGGGGGCGAAGCCTGATGGTAACACTGCAGGTTTGCGAGAGTGGTGGCTGAGCAGGCATTTCTGAGGAGAGGCTTTTCTTTCACTGAGTGATAGCAAACTCAGTGTTATTTCGCATGTAGGTATTACCATTTTAACTTTTACTGAGGTAAAATAACACCTTGTCACTCAGTGCAAATACCAATCACAAAATGAATTAATTGTAATAACTGTTGTCAACAGAACAAAAGACTTGTTGCTTTCCTAAGCAGATTTCAGTGCCACTGATAACTATATACAGAAGTTCCCATTGGGCTTATTCAGTGTATGTAGTCAGAAAATAATTTCATCTGCCTTTCTCTGCACTTTGTTGTAGAAGTCTCAGAAATTGAGTTAAAAACCTGTATTTTTTACATAGTGCTAAGCATACACTTTTCCAGTGCACAGGTTTTTTTCCCCTCAAAGAACCCCTAAACATTTTTACTAGTTAATTAACACTTTTTTGTGGTTAATTTATTGAAGAATTAACAAGCTCATAACAGTCTGCAGAATCTGTTTATTCACCTTACGCTGTGATGGACAGTTGCTCTGAAGGAAATCTGGGCAGCTTTTTTTTCTACACGGAACATACTTTTTGTCAATGCTACTTCTTCAGCTGGTCATCTTCATCCAAAGCAAACGGTGTTATCCCAATAGATGGGTGAAATTTCCTTTGAAAAGGGGGAAAGAGAAAAAAATAGCCAAGAAAAGCAAAATTCCTCATACTTGTGCTAACCACAAATTTATCCAAGTGAAGTCGGGGGGGGGGGGGGGGGGGGGAGAACTATTTAACTAATTTCACAAAAGAGCCTCAGTACGGCAGGAATCAGTGCCAATATGCTATATTCATTTTACATGGCCATTCACCGTAATAATCAAAAATACTATGGCATATCCTCTATATTTTACTGTATTTTCTTAAAGAGACATGTTAATATTGCAGCCTGGGATAGTCATGGAGACCATAGCCAGTGGAATAAACACTTGTCACGAACTAACTCCTACAGTGATCAAAGGACCAGTTTGTATCCTTATTTAACAAAATAGATATTTTATATTGCTTCTGCCCTCTTCCCTTTCAAAGTGTACCAACAGGCTTCAGTCCTTCCTGCCCTCCTTGGGAACAGGATCACAAACTCAGATAAAGTATGTGGGAAATTAATTATCCATGTATCTTCCATCAGAAATAAGCCAGAAAGCAGGAGACTATCCCATGTAAAAGTCTGTTTGGGGCAGGCTCCCCAGGCCATGGCTGGAGCGAAGGGGTTAGAGGCTAACAAAGCACCAGCAGAGCAGCCATGCATCATTAACCAAAGCGCTGGTTCCTGCTGCTCTCATCTCTTGCTTGATTAAAGCAGGGTGCAGCTCACTACCTCAGCCTCCTCCTTGCAGGAGAGCCAGCAGCATCTGAGAAGCACAGTAAGATGATGCTGAATCCTCCTCCTTTTACACCTGGGGGAGTGTCTGTGGTTTCCCCTCAAACCCTCTGCTGTCAATAACAATCAGTCTGTCTGTCTGGTTGGCAGCTGCTGTATCTGCAGCTATCAGTCACTCAAACAGTTCTGCTTCTACCCAGAACTTGTTTTTTATGTGGGCAACACCACCCTGCAGCTGCAATAGAGCATCCCTCTGTCGTAGTGTGGGCTTGTGATGCTGAGGAAAGAATCTGCTCATGTCTCTGGAGGTGTCACATATGGCTCCCTGTAAGCTACAGCACTGGATGTGCCTAAGTGTTTTTTCTGTTAGGCACTTCCCACCATAGAGGAAGCTGGAATACGACAATGCCATTGTACTGGAGCTTGAGAGGTTTGGTTTTGGCAGCTTTAGGCCAAGGCTGTTGTTGTGCCTGTGTGGGTGCACAGGGACATGGGAAACTTGTGTTAGCTTCAGGTGTTCCTCAGAAAGAGGTGGCTCTGGGAGGAGGGTGCCCCGTGGTCCTGTGCTCTGGCGGCCATGGTCCTTGGGCCAGAGTGGTGGCTGATGAGCTGCAGGGGTTTGGGGGCACCCTGGCTTTGTGCTCAGAACAGCCAGTGCTGCATGGGTTCTCCTGCACTTCCACCATTGCTCCTTCTAAAACCTTACTTACCCTCAGCAGTAAGATTTTAAATGGAAGGAGAGACATGAAAAAGGTTGACTAACATCCTGTCTGTATTTTAATGTCATGTCGGTGGGAATAACACCTCTGCTTGGAATGCAGCAGCCATCCTTGTATGGAGTCATAGGGTGCTTTCAGGAATGCCCAGTGTGGGAAAACTAGGGTCAGGCTAGGCACAGGTAGCACAAGCAGGACAGGAGGACACATCCATTACCCCCATGCCAAGCCTGGGAGCATGTGCTGGATAAGAGAGCAAGAAGGGATTGTGCAGAGCTCTTCACCCAGCTGTGTGCAGCCCCCTTCACTCACTCACTTATATCCCAGTAAATCTGTTTGAAAAACAGAAAATAGTCCCACCCTCCTGTATAACACCATGGCTTGTGCTGACCGGGGCTTTTTGCTGTTGCAACGTTGATTCCTCAGCGTTCCTTCGAGGCATGTTAACGACAGCATTCCTCGTTGAAAATGATGGTGTTTCAGGTCAGTCAGCTCCAGCCCCAGCCAGGAGCTTTTCACAGTGGTGCCCACGGTCCCGTTGACTGGCAGGATGGGGACCGCAGTATGTTTTGCTGTCAGAAGAGCTGGGTTTGGATTTGCCTCTCAGCCATCGCTGTTCTGTGGGGTTTTTTTTCTGCTTCTCTTTGGGTGATTAACTGTGAAAAGAAGCGTTTCTCGCTTCTACAGGCCACTCCTCTCCCCCCTTCTTGGCACTAGTTGCTAATCAAAACAGGTCTTTGATAGCCAAATGGCATTTGGCTGAGCTAAACACTGAGCTAGACACACAGGCTTCTTGTGATCAAGCGCTTTATTAATGTGAGGTTTAATGCAAGTTCATTCGCAGCATGTGGATCCAGTGGTAAATGTTCAACAATCTAATTCTGTAGCATTATGTTTTATTTAGCATGAAAATATTCCAGGGTATGGAAAAGCAGCACCCCACTTAGGAGCGATGTTTCAAAGGATTTAAAAAATATTATTAATTTTTTGCTCCTTCCAGAGTAAAAGCTTGTTAGCCTGTCTTTTTATAAAGGTGCATGATTTTTTGGTTGTGTTTTTTTTCTTTCAATCAAACACGTTTCTAAAGTTAAGCAAGTGCAGAGTCCTAAACTAGGGAACTTCTGCAGTATTTTTAGCATGTCCCTGGAGGTATTTGGAAGATGTGTTGATGTGGCAATTGGGGACACAGTTTAGGGGTGGACTTCCAGTGCTGGGTTATGGGTGGGACTCAATGATCTTAAAGGCCTTTTCTAACCTAAAAGATTCTGTGTAGTACCAGAATATTCTGAAAGACATTTTGGGGAAATTTGTAAAATAAATGTGCTTCCTGGCAGAGACCTTGTACGCCCAGTTTTAGCCTGGGCTGCATTTTTACAGCTGAGTTATAAACCCCTGAAAAACAGGATTTATAATGGAAGCGCTGACACAACCTTAACCATAGCAGTGCTATCTGGCACTGCTATAATATACTGTACGAAGAAATCAGTTCATTAGTTAGTTATAAACAAAGGACATACATAGATAGTAAATTACAGTAGGTATTTCAGCAGTTTTCTATATATTTATGACACAAAAATATGTAGCTGCATTTTATTTCTTGAGACAGTATTTAAGGATTTCAGATTTAATACATGTTAGTTTGGTTATGCACTTCGTGCATTTCAGTCTTGCTGTTCCCTCTTGTAGCTTTATTCATGGTATTTTCTTCTTTCTCTGTTGCTCATTAGAAAAATGTTAAAAATCCATTTTCATCTGATTAATAATAAAGCTGATCACATGTAACCTAATTTTCATTCACTGCTGCCCCTGTCTGTGGAGTCATATACAAAGTGACCTTTGAATCACCACTGGGCCCATAAAGCACAATAAGCACCATTGTCCTGTCAAAAATTGAAGATGTTTTACATCATTACAAAATTTAATGTTCCATCTTTTCAAATGCACTACTTTTCAAAGGCCACATTCCAATTGAAGCTCATTAAAATCAGACTCAAGTTTCCTGTGGTGGGGATGAGAAAGAGTTTCTCATGCATTCGGAGTAATATGAATCACTCTTTTAAAACAGATATGGTTACATATTAGTTTTGAAAGGTACAGTAACTGCTGAGCCTCCACTGTCTGCAACAGTGAGGCTTTTGTACTTATAAATCTAATAACTGCCTCCTGATCCCTTGTACTTCATCCACACTGTATCCTATTTACTTATGAATAAATCAACTTTCTAAATAAAATTGTTGTTCAAAAGTTCAGGGGTTGAATTAAAGGAGTCTCTGGCTCAAAGCTTCTATTAAGGTTTTAGCAGACTTCTGTAAAACTCTTGTTAAAAAAAAAAATCGGTTTTCTTGAAACTCCTCCTTGAATACATGAGATCTGGAGTACCAAATTCTTCTCTGGAGCAATCCTTTAAAGTCTGTTGAATTACACAGAGACTGAATTCACCTCCTGATCTTATGGAATAATTTCTTATAGTGTTTTATTTATAAAGCAAATAGAACTTTGGTAAACTGATGGCTGAAACAGGCTGCATGTGAGTATATTATCGTGCTTGTAGTATGCTAATAGAGGTAGAATAGTGAAATACTTGGGTATTCAACGTAACATTATCAACAGGCTGGTTGTCTTTCCATTCCCCTTTTCTTGTGAGAGGGGCTGGCAACCTTCACATAACTCCATTTCCACAAGCAACACCAAACTAATAAAAGAAAGTTATTTCAAGCCTTGAGAGAGTTAATGTTGCACTATTATAGATATACATGACTGAATCTTGTGCATTTGAACGTACATACTGATATTCTGTATACAAAGCAGATTTATATAAATATTATTGCACATTTGGTATACTAGAGCTATTACATTATCTCACATTACATGGAAAGATTTTCATATACTGGTCATGTGAAATATAAACTGTGCTGCAAAACACAGTGCATTAAACATTTTATGAAGAAGATAGACACAAATGTATGGCAAATACTATTTTCAACTGTTGACAGACCCTGAACATGTTTCCTCTGAGTTTATGATCATGAAAATACAGCTATAATTTGCCAGGCGCTGTTGCAAGTGAGACAGAATGAGTAGGAATGTCAGTTTTTTATCAATATTGCATTAAGATGCTATTGCATTTTCAATATTCCTAGGATAGTTCATTAACATGGTATATTAGCATAACACCATGCAATAAAGTCAGGTGTTCACCGTTCTCACATTCTTGTTACAACATTTTTAATGATTACAGTGATGTAAAAGACTACAAACCCAGTCTGAGATCTGTGGATATCAAGAGCTATATAAAAGGCAACTCCTTCCTAGATCAAAAATATGGAACACCATATGCTGGTATTCCTGCACTACACTAATATCCCATTAAGCATTGAGATCTTGCCAGCCACAGTTCGATCATATTTTTCCTATAGTATTGTACAACACCAGACATTCTCAGTTCTTGTATTCTGAGTTGTATTTTGTGTCACTGTACATTGAGATAGTGCTGAATGAAATTCTTCCACTTTCTGTGATAATAGTAATCTTAACCTCATTTAACATACATTTAGAAGAGGTTTTGGTCAATTTATAAAAATATAAATCATGGGATGAAGATGTTTTGTGTAATTGCTGGCACTCTGACCTTCCTCTGGTCAGTTGCATTGTGTTATCTGCATCGTGTTTTAATCAGTCTTTGTGGAGGTTCCTTCATTTGTTATTAATAATAATTATTAGTATGCATGATTTTATTAAGTGGATATATCAGTAGATTATTGAAAGTAGCAGGTATTTTCATTCTAGCCTGTCCCCAGCTGTAGATGAAATTAGATGGTTTAGTATCTGTTTCACATATTTCGCTGTGAATGAAGTTTGGTTTCATACTGCCTCCTGCTTTTCAGCCCACCATGGAACTGGGACCACTGAAGGAGACCCTCTTTCCCTTTTCAGCCCTGGCCTTCTGAATAAGCCCATGAAACCTTCCCCCTTCCCTCTGTAAACCCCAGACTTTTCCATTCTGCCATTTACAACTCATATGGAAATGAGTAAACTTTGTAGCCTGCTAAGGGCAGTTTTACGAAGTGCTAAAAGGCTTTAAAGCAGGCAGACACTGCAGCTGGCCCTGCTGCTGGAGGAGGCGGTGGGCACTCCAGGGGGCTTCCCTCCTGTGCTGCCCACTGGCACCCTAAATTGGAAATGGTCCCTCATAGCAGAGTAATCTATGATCTATGGGAGTGGCTGCACCCCTGGGAACCACAGTGCCTTCAGAGGATGCCAAGCAGAACCCCTTCTTCCAGCTGGAGTAGGGGTTTGGGTTGTGAGTGATACTATGTTAGCTCGCACAAGTGGCTGCATCTACACCAGGGTGGTGTCTCCCTCTCCCAAATACCTGTTTCCCCTATAGAGAATCACACGTCTCTACTTTGATCAGGGGGGTTGGAACTAGATGATCTTAAGGTCCTTTCCAACCCTAACTATTCTATGATTCTATGATTCTGGGTTTGACTTACAGTAGTAATACCCAGCTTCTGGAACTGACCACAGAAACTGAAGAGCAATAGATTGTATAAAATAAAGCTTGAAACACTTTGCTCATTCTGCCGGACTGATACTAAACTCTGTCTTTGCCGTTTCCAGAATCAGTAGTGCACCCTCAGAGAACAAGAGCTGAGATTGCAGCAGTTGCTGGAGTTTGGTTCTCAGCTCACAGTCTCAGCTGTACTAATTGGTAACAAGCATCTGTATATACAAGAAAAAAGGGGCTACTTCTAATTACTGTATACTCCTAGGAAAAGAATTGAATAAAAAAGGGGAAAACCAGATTGCTTTGCTCCTTTAACCCAGCTTGCACTTACTGAATCCATTGCTGGTACTGAAAGTGCTTGAAAGGATTAGGGTATGTTATGAGGCATGCTATGGCATAACAGCTCCTGAGCAGGCTGAACCACTGCTGTACATCAGCCAGGAGAACTGAAGAAAATACTGACAGCGAAACTCAGAAACTGCCTCTTACAAGGAGCTTTCCTTCACCATTTATCTCACCTTCTGAAAAGCCCAGACTCGCAGGGAGACTGTTCTGTCCTGGGTCTTTATTCCATTCCACCTTTGCTTTCTCTGTGGTGCAGGAAATCAGGAGGTCTGTCTATCAAACACAGATTGCTGATGATGCTGAAGGAGAACTTCCTGCACTCATGACGATAACATGTGGAATGCATAGAAGAGTGTTCCTTTGAGGAAAAACTTCAGTGGATTCACACTTGTATATTTAGGACAAGGCATTTAATCGGCATTTTCTGCAAACTCATGTTTACGTGCTTTATTTGCTCCATTTAATTTTCCTAAGCAAAGTCTGTAGACAGACCTATCTCTTAGTACCAGGTCTTTATTATCTCTCATTTAGAGTGGTGTGCTGTCTACAGTGGGCACCATTAAAAATTCAGCATTTGCCCTCATCAGTAATTACTTTCAATAGGAAATAACATTGCGTGTTATTGTATAGCAGGATACAGTGGTTATAGGACTGAGAGTAGGATGGGGCCCGCTATATGTACACCTTTAATCATAGTACTCTGGCATCTGCCTTAAGTTTATGTTTTCCATCTTGTAGTCTTCTGTAACAGTGGATTTAAATGAAGACAGGCAATTTCTTTTGGCTTTAATGTGCTTTTCCCTAGAAAAAAATAACTCCTTATATTGTGTGAGCTTAGCTGGCACTAGGTGCATTAACAGGGTCAGTAAAGGTGTTATGTCTGTGGAGTACAGATGAATAAAGTTCTGAAATTTTCTAATAGGCAGAAAAGTTTCAGGTATTATGAGTAGAGATTTATCTTGATGAGCACAAATACATTTCAATAACAACTTACTGAACAAGTGATTTATGTGTCAGGAAAACAAACAGTATGTAGGTAATGTGCACATTTTGGGAGAGGGTGGTTTGCTCTTTCCTAGTTGTCTCGTGTAAAGATTTTTTTTTTTGTATAGCATATTGTAGAGGAAAGAACATATATGCTCCAACAAAGAAGACCAGTCTGTGTATGCATTTTATATTTAGTGGTATGTAGTAGTATGGGTGGCAGAAAAGCCCAGTAAGCAATGCAAATATAGGTGTGTTAACTTGAAAGCCAATACCAAAATTTGATTTGCAATACGTAAGGCATAAATCTGAACATGGGTAGCTAAGGTCCTTAGGGTATGCAGGCATATTTTGACACGACAGGTTGTTTGCATTCTGTACATCTGACCGTGTTTCTGCCAGAGATGAGGAAAGTCTACTGCTAAATGCATCAAAGCCTTTCCTATCTCCTCAGAAACACATAAAATGCTTGTTGCCTGCTCCTGCTCATCCCGTGCACCCAGCTTATTCATTAGCAGACTAGACCCTTATTATGATGATTCCATTCATTAGCAGACCAGATCATCTGGTGATTCCAAAGTTCTTGTTTCAAAGCACTGTCTTCAAAGTCCACACTGCTGAGAGTACCAGGTTGTGTTAGTGCTGCTTGGGACTTGGAAGTTGTTCTGTGAAGCAATATGTGAGACACCTACATAAACAGGGATGGGAAAATTCTGTAAGTATTGCAAATATAGCACCCAATAATGCTGATGTAATATAACTGATTAAGGGACTGACTGATAGGCTTCAAGAAGAATTCAAATACAACATGACTGCTAAACTGAGTTTTAAAGCTAGGGCAGAATGGGGTGGGGGGGTATGTGTGAGGGGTGTACATGTGTGTGCATATTAAAGGCAGGTTGGAATTACTCTTTAATTTTCAAAGAACATAGCAGGCATTTTTTCAGTTGAATTTTCTTTTGTACATTCAATTATGAGGCTCGAAAGTTGTGTAGCAATTAACTGAGAAGTGCTGTCTAGTTAGAAGCTGAGAGAAACAAGGGTTTATTGAATGGCAAAAATGTGACTTTTCAAAGAAAAAAAAACGGTTCCATGCTTTTTCTCCAAGTAGAAGAACATCCAGCTTAAATAGAGTATTCAATTTTTAATGAATTGGGCTCTTAGTGTCCTATGATCTATGGATGAAGAGCTGAAAAATGATAAATGCGCACACACAACTGATGGGATTATACATGACATAGTTCCTTTGGAATATATCTTTTTTTGTTTGGATGATCGGGGTTTTTTATTTTATTTTCTACTTAGATATATTCTTGATCATTGGCATAATCATTGGCATAAACTGGTAAATGATTTGCAGTACTTTTAATCATTTCCTCAAGCATTTTTACCTTTTAAAATGAACTGTATTTTAACATAAATTGGTATGCCTCTACTACTTGTGGAAGAGTGGAACATTTTAAAACGATCTAATATAGGACAGTATTTAGCATTCAGTATTTTCTAGCCCAAGAAACATTATATAATAATCTATAATCAAAACCACTAAAAACCTGTTAACTGCTAAAGTCTGTTTCATTCTAACATTACAACTAAAACTCATTTATAAGTAAATGAAAGTCAAGAGGATTAAATTCAATTAAAATTACTTTGAAGTATGGGGGAAAAAATGTTTCACGGTGATATAAATCAACATATTGTTATTGCCTTCTTTTCCTTATCCGCTAAGGGTCTCTAAAGCAAAATTTAGTCTAAATTATACATGAAGAACAAATACAGAGAAAAGAATGCCGTGCACCCACAAGCACAACCCAACTGAAATGAAAGGTTTGGGTGTATTTGGGGATGAATGGTGTGCTTTTCTGTATGCTTTGCAAGCCAGAACTGTGGAAGGTTTCTCCCACTTGCAGCCTCCATACCTTCATTGAGTGCAGTATAAATAGAAACCCAATTAAACTACATCTTTGTTATAAAAAAGAAACAAACAAAAAAACCAACACCATTTTAGTGTGCGCGCATTTCTAACTGAAAGTGGGATCTCAGCAGAGAAATTAACTTTAATAATCTATGGATTACAAGACATATCAAACCTTCAAAGCATTTCACTGTTAGATCTATTCTCAAAAGGATTTAAATTACTTTAATAGTTAATAATAAGTGATATGACTCATTTTTCCAAGGAAATCAAGATTGGTTGTCATTTGTTCATCTGGTCTCCAAACCTCTTAATTATGGCAAAGAAATTCTTCTGTACCTATTGAGCACCTCTGGGGTATAATATTAAAACGCACTTAGAGTTTTTCTACTGTTATTTGTCTTTGGACATAATTTTAACACAAAGCAGAGAGCAAGGTTTTCAGGGTCCCTATAGCCCAGCAAAAGTCAAGCCCCACTAAAGAAATGTATAGACACCCTGCAGCTTAAGCCAGGGCACATCTTTTACTGTCAATTGAGCTATTGATCTTAAATACATGGAGCACATGAAAATCCTTGTGTGTGTGTGTGCGTGTAGAAATGCAATTCCTAAACATCCCCATTGCAGATTTTTTGTTGAAAGAAGGCCAAATTCTACAGCCTTACTAGAAAGTCACTGCAGGTCATTAAAAACCAAAAATTTCACTAACTACTTGCTTAGCGAATTTTACTCCCATGAGCAAGAACAGGATCATGGAAAACAATGTTATTGTTGTTTAAGAAAAGAACCTCACTGTCTGCTTTAAATCATATATTGTTCCCACAGGTTTCAATTACTTCACATAATGAGACGGTGCCAGTTCGTAACAATGGAGTGGCTTTCTGTCTCGATGGCTCTGGTACAATACTTATAAATGAATTATCAAACCGATCAAAACAAACATTGTTCCTCTCATTACTGTGCTGCAACCTCGCCATTAGCAGAGTTAGCATCTGCATATGTAGTTGGGTACCAGGGGACCCAGATGCTTGCTGGGTGAGCTTCTCTCCCTGCAGGAGCATGTGGCTGGGTGGTCAACCCCACTAGCAGCTGAGGGCATGCTGGTCTTCTGCTGCTGAGCAAATTGTTTGGGTTTGGGAGGATGTTCTTCAACCTGGACCCATCTGTAGTGCATGGAAGTGTGCGAGGATCATACACTTATCGCTGAAAGAACCAGTACAAAATCTTAAAGAAATGCATGGGTAGGGGATTCTTTTCTAGAAGAGATTTTTTAAAAATAGAGAAGTTACCTTTATATCCATCCACCTTTCATAAGAACTAGTCTATAAAAGCACCATTAAAATTAATTAAACTGAAGAACAACTTTAAAATGTTGAACTGTTTTGCATCACCTTTCTTAAAGTCTGCAGAAGGTACAGATAATTCAGTGTTCAATTCTAACATTTGTGCAAGAAACAAGGAGTAATTACAGTTTCGATGTTATTTCCAATTCATGAGATTATATTAAGGAGGTCAGAGGAGCTGGATAGGAAACAGATTTTATTCTCTTTTAGTTCTTTGGCAGCTACAACATCTCAGTAATATTTTGGTTTTTGTTTTTTTTTTTTTTTTTTTAATCTAATCTGTATTTCCTTTAACTCCACCAGACCTTCTGCACTTTGCCATGTCTGATACCTTTTATGTGTGGCCACACCATAGCACCTCTCAGCTTGGGGGGAGTCCTTTTATAGACACATTTGGCCACAAGCAAGTCATGGGGCCACAGAGGAAGCATAGGAACTCCTGCTGCAGCCCTGCAATATCACCTGAAAAACAGAAACCCCCCAGTCACAGCTGTGGATATATGCCAATCATAAAAAATTGCAACTAGTTGTAGAACATTCTTTGCTTTCATAGTCATGATGAAGAACTGCTTTTCTATCCCCCACTGGACTAAACTGGAGGTTTACCATTAGGTACAATGGGATCGTGCTTCAAGCACTGATACCCTGTTGGTAGAACTCTAATGTTTATGGCTGTGTTGCTTGTAGATCTGTGAACTTTCTAAGGCAACGTGAACTTCTGTAATTTTGATGTTGCATTTATTTTGCAAGTATTAATTTAGATTCACTGCACCTTGGAAATTATTTGAATATTTATAAATTTAAGTATTTATTTTCATAGTAAAATTAAAGCACTGTTGTATTGCAAGTAACCATACTTGTTCCAACACTCCAAAAACAAAACCTCAAATATGATAACTTTTATTTATAGATGGCAATAAGCATATTTAACAATTTTATTATTCATGATCCTTGTACTAAATATCATAATCAGAATACAGATGTATAAGAGAATTTCCATGTAGAAGTCACTGGAGTAATTATTGTAAAATACAAATAGCATTGTGTTCAGAGGAATAATATGTCCATATTTAATAAGTGTGTCTTAGTACAAACAAAGGGACCACACAGTGGTTTTCTGAAAAGTCCTACATTAATAACAAGCTTCATGAATAGAAACAAAGCTCTAAAAATGTAATTTTAGTGTTAACTTTTATTTTCTGTCACTGTTCTTCCATATGTAGTCCTTAGGTTTTATTACAAACAGCAAATGGGCTGCTGTGTGCTTTGTGTGAACATATAATCAGCAAAAGTGTAATCTGTTGAACCAGTTGCTCCCATGAAGTTAAACCCAGTCCTTTGTAAATGCTGTCTTTACTGATTCAGATTATCAGGTAAACTTCATATTCAGACTTTGTTCACTAATTGACTGAACAGGAATTGGTCACACTTTATGTACCATTCCATAATGGATTTTCATGTTTGTGAACCCTAACTGGCTGTGGAAATGGAAAGCAAATGTTGCATGATCACAAATAACTTTGTGGTTTGTGTTTTTTAAGCTAAGAGAAAAAAAGTAAACTTTTTTCTTCCCAGTTTGTGACAGGTTCATCATTACAGACAGGTGATGGATGATCGTCTTGGTCATATCAGCTGTTGTGTTTCTGTTTAAAGAGTTTTTGAAATGTTTGCTAAATATAACATTTTTCAGTTAGATGTTCCATGAATAATTGATACAATAAAGTGATGGTGAAAGGCACAGGTATAATAATTGAAACTCCTTTTTTGTCAGAGATTTTTGAAAATATATGCAACTTACTGAGTAGCTATCACCATATTAGACTCGGTTTCTTTACTTGTATATCTGAAGCAGAAGCTCTCATTAAACATATTACAAAAAGATCCTTTTATGAAAATGCTATCAAGTATTTATAACCACAGCATTGAAGATCAGAGGAGGATATTGTTTAAAATCTGTGCAACATAAAACTGGTCAGAAACATCAACATCAATCAGTGTCAAAATTAAAACTGACTTGAATTTATTTATTTTTTTAATCCTTTTTATTTTATTTTTTTAGTGGGTTATAACAAGCACATACTCATTTTGAAAATCTTATTTGCTTGACCCATGTTGCAGTAAATCAGGAATATGCTGGCAATAAAGGGAAAATATTTGAGGCTACCAAAATAACAGAAAAGGCATTCCTAATAAAAAGAAATCAAACACCCCCTACTAATATATGCAAAATAAAAGCCCTTTTCTCACCTGAACAATCCTAATATGAATATGGAAATAGGGTGATTGTTCATGAGCCTAAAGGTTTGAATTATAAGTCCTGGTGCTTCTGGCTTTTTTTTAAGGTAAAAAATCTACTACGGCTTAAGGGTTCTTAAATACTTCCAAGGCTGAGTTGTAACAGGAGTGCGACCACCTATTAACCAACTGAACGCTCCTTCTCATGTTATATATGAAGACATTATCATATGTAGAAGCCAAAAGCAGAGATAACGTATATACTTCTGATATTGGCACACTTCCAGGAGGAAGCTGTAAAAAGTCTAACAAAAAAAGAAAAAAAAAAGAAAGCCAGAACAAAGAAAAGGGTGAATAGCATATGGTGGTTATTCTACAATATGGTCCTTATCCCTTTTAATACATCTCTGGAAGACTTAAGCAAAACATTCTAATGTTGATTTACTAGGAGATGACATGTCTACATTACACCCTTCGATAAATGATGTTTTATTAATAATATTTTTTATTATTTTTATTATGTATTTATGGGTACCAGTGCTCCTGGGTGTATATACTCAGGCTTGACACCTGCACAAGGATTTTACTTTCACTCCAATTTTGTGGCAGGTCAGCTTAATAGTCTTCCTGGTCACAAATATTTTCTCTGTCTTAGGAATCAGTAGTCCAGCTACAAGTGTGGCCATGCTGAGATCTTTGTGAAAGAATACTGGGGAAGGGTCCTCAAATATTCTCATCACAGAAAACCAGATCATATTTTGTATTTCATCTTCCTGAGTTCTGGAAAAAAAGTCCATGGAGAGCATAACTAAATAAGTACTTTGACAGTGTCTTAGTTAAAACAAGATCTCAAGAAACGAGTGTGATAATGAGCAATTGGCTAAAAACTCCAACATATTGTACCAGGGCCTGAGGAATAATGCAAAAGCAAGCCTCTTTGTTCATATAATCACCAGTTGCAGACTCTGCTGACTGCTTATTAATTGTCTGTGTGACACTGGAATTGTTTGACCAAAAGACGAGGCTACAATTCCTGAGCTGTGACTCCTCACCCGACCTCTGTGGGGAACTGAGAAAGGTTTTGAAGCTGTTACACTGCTCTGACACCGGCCAGATCTTTGTGAACTGAAATCCCTAAAAAACACACACACACCCCTTTCTACTGACACACTTGTAAAAAAATATTTCTTTTTCAGATTTCCGTAGTGTTGCTATATAGCAATGCTATTGAAAATTTCCAAAAGACAGCCCAAATCTTTGTTTTACTGGCTTTTTTTAATGGAAATTATGTGGCTTTTAAAGCTCTTCCACTGAGACCCAGTTTGAGAAACCACAAAGCTAAGGATTTGAGAATGTATTTACAGTATGTTGACTTTATTTTTCCTAAATCTAGCTAAATAACTAAAAATATCATAATTAATGCAGGAGCCTGTGACTGTCTTCTCCTTCTTTGCTTACAAAAGAGCTCCAGATTCACAGGATTCACTCTGAAATGCAGATAAAGTCAATGAAGTTTTGAAATGCCCAATAGGTTCACAAAAAGTTGGCTACATCTCGCATATAATGGCAAATTACAGCACCTTTGGATTGTGGTTCTTCATTAAAAAGAATAAAAAATAATGAAAGACAAAACATGACAAAAATAATTCTGTATTTGACTCCAAGTATGTAGATTCCCTTTGTCCATTTGAATATAAAACTCTTTCTCTACAGTAACTTATTAGGATCTTTCTTTGGGACTGCACCCCAAATGAGTCAGATGTTCTGCTTCAGATTAAGTTAACTAATTATATTACTTTTTTATTTTTGCCTTCAGGTAACTTCTCATCCTTGTAGCTCATGTAAAGAGTGGTAAAATCTTTTATAGTCCTATCATTTATTTGGAGCCAGCTACTAAAGGGCATATCTGTACCTGGAAAAGAACTAAAGCCAAAATGTTATTAAAAATTAAAATCTCACAGGGAACTGTTTTTCTTCTTGATGAACATGCTGGAGAATCCAGGTGGGAGGAATGAACCTAGACCCATGTATTAACTAATACTACATCTCTTCCAACACTTACAGTTGAAAAAGTAAGAACATAGATTATTTGTCATACATTTTTTTACAGTGATTTATGTTTTTTTTGTTTTTTTTTTTAATAAGTATATGTGTATGTGGTTAACAGTAAGCTATTTTTCAATTCTTTCTGTATCTGCTTATTTTCTATGTGCACTTTGCTGTGGCTGCAGTAGGTCCATGAACTTCATCTTCCCCACTGGACACAGAAGGATGTCTAGGATTTTCCAGCATTAGTCTCTCTTATTCTACATCTTTAAAAGCAAAACCTTGAGGCCGCTCTGTCATTATCTTTGGAGTGTTTATTCAATTCCCTCTGAAAGAAAAAAAAATCAGTGATTCAATTCTAAGGCAGTTTTAAAATTAACACTAAGGAATGATCTGCAGGAGTGCTGTGAACCCAGGCTGTCAAACACTATCAAAGATATTCATAACCTCTGAAAATGAGGCTCTGATCTTTCCTTATGACTTCTGGTGAATATGCCTTCAAAGACAAACAAACATGCAATGCTCAGGCCGGGACAGGGAGGAAGCACCTTACCTTGCAGAATGAGGTCAGATGAGAGCTGTCTGCATCTTTCATTATAAAAAGCTTTTTTTTCCCCCTTCTATCCCATGCTTAAAATACTACTGGGATTAAAAATTGGAAGTTGCTGTCCCATAATAGACCACACTGACCTCTATATTTCAGCAGTGCTGCTAGGATCAGTGTGCAAATGACATTGTTAGATCTCAGTGCCACTTGGAAGCCTGCATTTTGCATTAGCATGCTGCTCTACCTGACTCTCAACTATCTGCCCTAAAATACACTGTGGTTTTAAGCAGCTACCATTGTCCTTCTCTTAAAGTTTCCCCTCCTTCCCGTGTAGACAGCACTTATGCATGAAAAGCTCAACTCTGTTCTTGGCTTCTGGTGAGGATAAGGACTTTGGAGCATTTGCTCTCCCAGTGTCCAGCAGAGAACACTCTTGGAGTGAGAATGTTGCAGGTCTGTCGGGACTTCCCAGTTCACAAGGACCCAACTCCTTGTTCTGGCAGTGCAATTCTACTGCCAACAAAATACAGTTTTTCTGAAAGCATCATGGTAGTGTTTGCTGACAGGAAGGCTCCAGCAATGAAATCTCCCTCCAGTAGATGTCAGGTCCCTACCTAGCTGAAAAGGAGAGACTTTTGCAGCTCTGCCTTCCCCAAACCCTCACCAAAATAAGGGCTTCAGAGAGACAACTGGAGAGACCCCCCCTAGGCTCCACTGGTCAGTATCATCTCCACTGGTCCTCCCCATGTTTTAAACTCCTACTAAGAGGGTGTCCAAACAGTTAATTTCCTGTCTCTCTCCATGCCTTGCAGCATTTCATAATGCTATTGTCATCCTAGAAGGCAAGAACTTAGAAGTCGGAGTTTCTTTTTTTTTTCTTTTCGTGCCATGTTTATTTAATTGCCTCTGTGGTCCATTTTAACTCCCTCCTTTCCAGCCAGCTGTTTCCAACCGGGGAGTGGCAGAGCCCCTGCACCAGTGCCACCTCTTGCCCATGCTTCTTTGCCCGTCCCAGAGATTGTATCTTTCTTCTAAGTCATGAGCAAAACCCTTCTTTTCTCATGGTGTCCAGGTTTTCCCTTACAAGCAAAGAAAAGGTTGGTGTGCTGATGTGGGCTGGAGGAGAAGACTCCAGTCTCCAGCTCTGGAGTCAGTGTGGCTGATACCGCTTCCCTAAGTCAGAGGGGCTTTTTGAGGATAACTATAACTATGTTTTGGATGTAAAAACGCTTTTTTTTGTAGCATGACGAACCATGAAAGGACTACAGGTAGCTCCAGGAGCAGCATCTTAAGGTACTTTTCCTAGTGATCCTTCTTTTTTTTTTTTTAAAAAAAAGAGTCAAAACACAAACCTTTTCCTTGCTCCAAAATGCTGTTTCACTAATTCTGAGCGTCAAAAGGACTTTATTCTTAGCCGCCTGTTTCGATCAGTTAATTCCCACCAGGGCTGAGATAAAAATTGTCTGTGGGACACACTGTTCTTTCTTCTTATACACCTAATGTTGCTGTGCTATTTCAGGCTACCATTTAAATAAAAGCCAATTTGACTAAAGAGCAAATATATTCTGTCAAATGACGGCAAAAGGGCAGAGCTTGGGAAAAAGAAACAAGAAAAAGCAAGGCATTCATTTTTCCTTTTTACTTTTTAATAAAGGAAATTCTCTTGCATCTTGAAGTGACACATTAAGCGATGTATGTATCGGGGCTTTTAAAAACACAATTAGATAACACCTTGTCAAATACTTATATTCTTTGTTGACAGCCGTGAATACAATCACAATAACAGCACAGCTATTTCAGCATGTTTCTTATTCAGTTGCCATTGGCAGAGTCAGCCATTTTATAAAAATGTTACTGTTTATCACTTTAATCATCAATCTACATCTAGTCAAAACAATAAGTCAGAAAGAGTAGTAAATTATACTTGTGCAGCCCTGATGAGTTTGAACTGTTTTGCTGAAATTAACTGCAATAATTATCTATTTTTCTAAAGCTGTTAAGAGGTTCTGGATAAAAAAAAAATAAATAAAATTGGATCAATGAGGACTTGGCTTTTGCCTGTTTCATGAAAAAAACTTTTTAGTAGGCTGAGAAAAATTCAATTCTGAGTCTTAGTTTTCAAAGGTGAAAGAAAAAACATGAGTTTTGATGCTCTTTTCTGGAACAAAGATGCTCAAAAGCAGTTGTCAGGCAGCCTGGATCCTGCTCCTCACTGTGCCTCAGAGCGGGTGTAGTTGGAAGGGCTGGAGCCATGGACTGCTCCTGCTCTCTGTGGAGGGGCTGCTTGCAAAGGCAATAGGGTCAGCAGAGCAGCAGACACCCAGATGGAGGGATGCTTAATCTTTATCAGAGATGCGCTCACTTTGCTTGTAGTTTATATTAATTTGGTTATAATTTAGTTATAATATGGCTCACTTTGGAGAGGGAATTTTTACAAAGGCAGGTAGGGACAGGACAAGGGAGAATGTCTTTCAGATTAAAAAGGGTAGATTTAGATCAGATACTAGGAAGAAGTTCTTCCCTATGAGGGTACTGAGGCACTGGCACAGGTTGCCCAGAGAAGCTGTGGCTGCCCCACTCCTGGCAGTGTTCAAGGCCAGGTTGGACAGGCCTTGGAGCAACCTGGTGTAGTGGAAGGTGTGCCTGCACGTGGCAGGGGGCTGGAACTGGATGAGCTTTAAGGTCCCTTCCAACCCAAACCAGTCTGTGATTCTATGATAATATTGATGTTAATCAACAGTACTGATGAATGCTGAGTGCTTCTATTGACAAAGCTACGTTTGCTGTGTATAGATGTAAAGCGTGTCACCAAAAATAACAAAACCTATCTAGGGGATGATGCTGTGACTACACATGCAGTAAGACCTGGAGGAGCCCGATGCAAGCTGCGTCCTCCCCACCCTCCCTGATGTGATGTGTGTTATCTCTAGGCTATTTAACACAGGTACTTCAAATCCACTGTCAAACATCCAGCCCATTTGATGACTAATGTGGAAGTTACGTGGATGTGTGTCCTGCAGCTGTGCCCTGAGGATGTGCCTGGTTTTGCCAGGACCCCTGATGACCAAGGCCACCTCTAGTTATGCCCCAGGGATCCCTGTTTTGGCACACGGCAGAGTTTAAGAGTTCCCTCCTGCAGCAAAAGGTTTCCTGCCCCTAGAAGTGTGGGGCAGTTGTGACAGTGAGCAAGTGTGGAGTGTCACTTCCCTGTCATCAAAGCCTTTACCTTCTTTGCCTCATGGTTCTAGCCTTTTATTTCTTGCCTTTTATCAGTTTGAAATATTTTATTTGTATCATTCTGGAAGGTGTACTTATAACTTTTTTTTAGTTCAATCCCAGCTTCTTAGGAATAATGCCATGACTCCTCTGAATGCAGTTTATATGTCATGTGTGTGTGATCAGTTGGTTTTTTAGACTTATATACAATAGACCATCAATGTTACATTTGCTGCTCCAACCAAGAGGTTTTAATAATACAGATCTAACTTTTTACTCTTTTACAAGACAAGGCAGCAAATTTAGATTCCTTTAATCACATGAAAAATGATGGATATAACTAGGGGATTGAATTTTGGAAACAATGCTAGGACAAAAGAGTTCCTTATGGGATTCTATAAATATTAACAAAGAATATTTGTCTTATCTTTTGCTAGCATTCATTAAGTATTTAACCCTACTCATGGAACATTTTCTGTGCTAAGAAAGCTTTAGCTTCTGCCTCCCCAAAAGGCTGTCTGTCTGTCTGCTTCTCTAATGTAATAGTTCTACTGCTTTGCCATCAAGCTTTGATTGTGTTAATTTGATTTATTTAATTTAATATAAATGCATAGTGATTTACTAAGCAGTTATTTAGAATTATATTTATACAGTTCTTTATTAATTTCTTCTGATTACTTACTAAAAATCCCTGTAACACCTGAGGAACAAAAAGGTATGAAACCCACAATCAAAACCAATATATTAATATAACTTGCTCCTTGTGTGGGGTGCACACAGAGATATTTTTGGGGTCCAAAATAAAAAAATAGGAGAAAGTAGCAAGCTAGAGGCATGTTGCCAACTTTGCAAAGGTATGAAAATTTCTGGCTCTTGACAAAAGTTTATTTGCAGCTATTTGCACCCTGGCTTGCTTTTTCTGCTTCATGTGTAAACAATAAATATCTCTTAGCTCTGTGGGCTTTTATGTTTCTTTTTTTTTTTTTTTTTTTTTTTCTTGTCTGGGCTTTCCTTGCTTTATTGCCAGCCCAGGTTTCTGTTGTTTTACACTCAACCTCGGAAGCTCTACTCCTGCCCTTAGGGCAGTGTGGCCAAGGTAAAGTTCCAGCTCCATCCAGGCAGCAACCCTGCGTGCTCACTGGGAAGGGTAGCTCTCCCTGCACGTTGGCACGGGAGGGGATAGCAGCCACTCCATCCCCAGCTCCAACACAGCTTAATTTCCCCCAGCTGGCATCGTCGGCCCGCTGGGAACGTCACCAGATGGAGTTCATCAGCGAGCAGCAGCACCCAGTTGCTCTGCAGGCAGCCGTCTCCGTGTGGGGCTGCTGAGGACGTGCTTCCCACGTGCCGTGTGAGTACTGCCCTACAAGGAGTCCATCCGGTGATGTCCAGGATGCTTTTAAGGTGCATTTTGCTACGGCAAACACCAGGATGCAATCCGTGGTGGAGGAACAGAAAAGTAACTACATTTTGTTGTTGGATGTGTTTCTGTGCTGCATGATTCTGGAAAGAAAGCGGAGTTTAATTAAGACCAGGCTATTTAGAAGGAAACTGTTAATACTTTTAGACTGAAGCTGAAGGATTTGTTAACTTCTTCTTATGACTGACTGGGAAGCAGAAGGATCTCTCCTCGCCTTTCCTGGGTCACAGCTAGGAGTAGGGGGGAATCTTTCTTGTGCCTCAGCTAGCTGTGGGAGCTACTTCAATGGCCAAAAATAATTTTGAATATAATACATCTGCATACAACTGAATAATTCTCATTTCTCTGCTGACCTCCCTCTCTTCAGCTCAGGAAAAGAGAGAACTCATTTAGCTCTTTAAACGTAGGTGTTGTAATCATTAATAAGGAAAGTGCCAATAAAAAAAAATCTGGTGATACTATAATGGGGGAGATAAAACACTGCAAAGAATAATTAGATGCTAGCATCAAAATACTGCATGAAACAAAAACGGCAGGGAAAGAATCAACATTTAAAGCATTTTGTGAATTTTATCTTTAATGCATTCCTTAATCTTTTATTTTGTCTTTTGATTTTCCTGCTGTGTACCACAGTCCTCTTTTGTTTTATTTTCATTTGACTTCATTTGGTTACACCTCCCTCCAGCTTCTCCCATCACTAAGATTTTTTTTTTTTTTTTGGTAATTTCAGCTCTTCCTTTGTTAATGTTGAATGTAAAGGGAAGTATGTTGACAGATTTTCAGGATTCAGGAAAATCCCAAATATTTAGGATCACAAAGCTGAGTGGTGGGGTATGGGTCAAAGCAATTGGAACCCAGAGTGCATGCGATGTGGAAATCCGAAGGAGCTGTGCTATTTAACTGGGCACTGCTTTGATATGTACTGCAAAGAGTCATAGAACTGGAGCTGTCCTTCAGGTGTGTTTGGCAGGAGACTGTGCGTGTGGCAAGCAGTAGGTGACCCAATCCTACATGGTCATAAGAGTTAAACATCAGTAGAAGGAAAGGATAGGAAGAAATCTGTGTTGTTCTCTCCAAATGCAGTTGGGTTTGGAGTTGATCATTTACTCCTTTTCAGTAGATTATGGGGATTCTCTGCAGAGTGTGAATGTGGAAAGGCAAGTTTTTTTGAAAGGAATGAGTGAGTGTTGACCTTTGCCCTCAGGCTGGCACAACACTGAAGGCAATATTCTAGAGGGGTACAGAGGAAGCGCAGATGCTGCTCTGTGATGCCCTAACCAAACATTGATGATTATGTATCAGAGCTGGAGCAGACTGTCCTAAAACAAAGGCAGGAGACAAATGGTTATAAAAACTGTATGCAGCTGCTGGAAAACTAGTGTTGAATATAGCCCTACTATCCCTGGAGGGCAGGCAGACAGGCTTACAGGTAGCACTGGCAGCAGAGTTGACATCAAGGTACTAGAAACCCTTCTCACTTTTGAGTCCCAAAATATCTATGCTGCTAGACTTATAGCAGACTGACCAACCTGTTATACTGTGTCTTCATTCAATGACAGTCACTATTTGAAAGTATTTCTGTTATAAAATGGGAATGGATGAACAGATACGCAATGGGGACAATATTTTGAGTTTCTGGTGCTTGCTCAACCCAGCTCGAAGTGCTCACCAGGCAGTTAAAAACGGATCTGTTGCTACAGAGTAAATGTGGACGTACATATTTTTATCCAGTTGAAAGATAGGAATTCTGGGTGTTGTGTGCTGGCTGTAGTGCTGAAAATAAAACTCACAGAATAGGGCATAGTACTAATTAGAAACTTTGAATGGAAAAAATCATCAAATATAGAAACCTCCTGAATATGCTTCTCTTCATGATGAATATGTTGAGTGGAGAATTTAGTGTTTATGAGGCTTACATTTTTACTGTGTGGTAGATAAGAATTGGGCTTTCAAATTAATTAGAGTACTCTTTTATATGAAAAACATGTGTGGGGTTTTTTTTTCTTTTTTACTTCACTTCTGCAGTGGTCACCCTTAACAAGTGTCAGTTTTCCACTGTCTCATCCTGTATTGCTCTTATCATTCAGTATTTCTATTACAGTAGTAGGTAAGTCATACCTAACAACATTGACCATCCAGGAGTGCATGTAATTAGATGGATGGGAAGCACACTGCTGACACTTGACAAAAAGGCATTGTTTGTTGTGCCCTACATGAAGGTACCTCCCATCACACTATGTTGTGACCATAAGCTGCTACTTTACATTCTTCCTCACCTGAGGCTGATTCATTTTATTTTGGGTCTAGATTAAAGGGGTCTCCATTTATCTAAGGAGATGCCAGCAGAAGCCTCTGGTGCTATACCATCCGATTGAGGTGCATGAAGGAAGTCTGCAGGAGACATGGCTTCATGGAAGGGGGGAGGTCTGAAAAGAAGAGGGATGTGCCTGAATGTAAGATTGAAGTCTCTGAGGAAAGACTTTCAGTGTAGAAGTTAAATCTCTGAGGAGGGTCTCTTCTTGGGTCACAGTGGTCATCTATTAAACCAGAGATCTGCTGTTTGGTCATATGCTGTAATGTCTGGTATTGAATGGCATTCAAGCTGAATAAATACATTTGGAGAATTGTCTTTTGGGGTCTGGTTGTGTACTCAGGTAGACCATCTGGAAGTAGGGTGATGGATGTTCTACACACAAAGGCCAGTCAGCAACAGAAAATGTCAGAGAGAGACTGACAGTCCTTGAGTTTTAAGATGGCAGAGACTTCTGCAGGAATGCAGATTGAGCCTTTTCCTTCTTTGTAATACAGTCACTGGCTAGGGAAAGAAATTGTGGTTGTCCCGCAGCTACATGTTGAAGAACGGAAACCTGTACTCTTGTTCTGGTTATTTCCACATATGCTCACAAGTATG
Source organism: Melopsittacus undulatus (assembly GCF_012275295.1). Lineage (NCBI taxonomy): Eukaryota > Metazoa > Chordata > Aves > Psittaciformes > Psittaculidae > Melopsittacus > Melopsittacus undulatus. The sequence goes on from NC_047557.1 coordinate 89,921,279, forward strand.
TGTGTGAATAAAATTTGTGGTCATTGCTCCCATTCCACTGTGTTCTTTCCATCATTAGTCAGTGAGAGAATCCCAGAGATGTTTTGTGCACCAAGCCCAGTATGAGCACTTAGATCTTGCAAAGAGAGGTGAGGGAGGTGGAGACTGAAGTGGTGTGGATGGGAGGTAACCAGCAGAGCTCACGTTCAGGCAATGATGTCCCGAACTTCCTTAATCTGGCATGGGTGGGAGCTGACATTCTCAAAGCTGTGACATGACCTGAATATCCCCAAACCTTTAATGCTGAATTAAATAGAGTATCTAAATCATGCCATCTAGACTTATGTCTGTTGTAAGCAATAAACCTAAGTTTTAAGATGGGGAATTCATTATACTAAAGCTATCACCTGTATCCTGTACACCATTTTTTCTGGTGACTGATCTTTTCTCCTCATGCTTGCTACGTCTCTGCTGCATGCCAAATAGAGATCAGTGACTTTATTTTTAAATGTGAGCTCCCTGTCGGAGCCTGGATTTATTGTTCCTGTACAAAAAAAATCACAATGGGAACTTCTAGGGAATCAGAACTCCCAGACCAAAGCTGCTAACCCCCTTGCAGAGCTATCCAACTCTGTTGCTTGGCTTTCCAAAGTGCCAAGCTGCAGCCACCACATTAAATTACTACAGTTCCAGAGCACCAGGAAATGCTGATTTGTTTAACATTGTTTGTGGAAGTAGTTGTCTTTGGATTGTTGCTGGAGAAGGGAAGCACTTATGCCAAAGTGCAAACTTCCGCTGAGGAGCCTCTGCATTCTTTGGGTTAGAGATTTAATATGGGATCACCAATTCTGTCAGTCTGCAGCTAGAACTTATTAACTACTGCATAAATCACAGTTAAATGTGGTTTTCATATTTTCGGTGAGGGCTTATTTTTTATTCCAGGTTTTAGATTGTGTACTGTAGATCTTAGGGATGAACCTGGCATTATAGGTAAAAGGCCAGAACAAACGCAACAGTCCTTGGAAATTCCCCATCCAGCTGCTCCTGTGCCATAGGGAAAGGAAATAGCTGCAGGTGGCAACTGCAGCTCTGTGCCAACATGCCCTCAATACACTTAGTCTTTTAGGTAAAGGAACATGCAACTCTACGGATGGATTTTTCCCTTAGTAGCATCTAGTGCTGCCTAATAAGCACTTGCAGCATGGTTTGCTCTGTGTTGCAAGTCCAAGGCTGGCAGAGGGGCTGGTTGTCTTACCTGCTGGAGGATGAGAAATTCCTGTTAGGCTCACCACACAGATAAGTTCAAAGGTGGTACATTGCATTTATCCCACATCTTTCCAAATTGACAATTTGTATTTTATGTGTACCCACCCAATTCTGAAGCATGTGCTGTGGTCCTTTATTTTTCCTCCTTTCTTCCCTTTGGGCTCTGTTTTGAAATTGCACTAAATTGGTGTTGGTGCAATTTTCCTTTCAGTTATATTGAAAATAGCATTTTATCCATGTCATCTGATTTTTATTTTTTGTAATTGAGCTGAAGTTCACAGAGTGTTACAGAGATGTTATTGGGTAGTATATGTTTCATGTTATGATTTAAATTCTGAACTCTCTGCAGTGAAGCACCATTGTCATCTGTTACACTGCATGTGAAGCAAAGGATGCCGTCAGCCTTCTAAATAGTAAATAACAATCTGTATTACTCCACCTCTCTGCTTACCCCTGCGGAGGCCATGAGAAGGCTGCAGAAGCAGTTGTACTTGAGGTGGTTTTCACTGAAAGGAGGGGAGCGGAGTATTTCAAGCATGGCTACATGACCTCTCAGGGCATTCTGTAGTCCTGATGACGAACTGAAAATACAAGAACCCCTTTACAAATTTCAGGCTCATAAAACATCAGCTCTGGGGCTCACCTGGACGTTACCCTGCCTGTCTGTTCCCCTTGCAGGCACTTTTTGCATTTATTTATTTTCAGTCACCTGGTTCTGAGTGCATTTGGGGCCTAGGGCAAAAAAAATGAAAAAAAAAAATTCTAAAAGACATTTTATCATGCAAATTGTGTCTCTGATTGGCTGTACCATGCTGTCTTCTGGAAACATCTGCCCTGGTGGAAGCTCTGTTATAAGATCTGCAGGCAGCTGACAACATGCATTTAAGGGGCTTCCCCCAGCATCATCCCCCCAGACTGCTATTAACTGAGTTAAACTGTATATGGCCATAGAATAAGCATGGAGCACAGATGAGTAGGAGAGAGAGAGGACCTCAGGGCCAGGCAGTTTGCAAACAGGCATCAGAGCCATGCTGTCCTTTGCCCCCTCTTACATTTCTTATTACAGTACATTAAAACCCTTTGCTCTGTCAAATTGACAAAGGCAGCTATAAAAGGGGTCCTTTCTAATATGCAGTAATATAAACTATGTTTGTACACTTACCACATAATCCCTAATTACTTCCATACTTTCATGTGTGGAGAGCTTTGACGCCTGCATTGCTGGATACTTAGTGAATGAAATAAAAATCAGAAATTATTTCTATATAAGTATGGGGTAGCGTGTGGTATGTGGATTAGCTTCAAGGCTGGCAACACAGCTCACATTTCAGAGTAAATATACTAAGTGTCATTGATCCACTAAGTGTCAAATGAAAAACTGTGACACCAACAAAAGTCTTATATGACCCTGACATTCCTCCAGTACTTAAAGCAATTACCCTACTATTTAATAACAATGTTTATAAAATTGCTTTTTGATTGGCTATCATTTATGTCATACCTATGTCAGTAATTCCCAGCAAATGCCTGTGTGTGACCTTTAACCTTGCTTTACAAATAATTTTCATTTCATAATAGTGGAAGACTTTTTTTGGCAGTTGGTAATGGAGCCCTCCTTTGAAGATTGCACCTCTGCTTTTTGGGTTTCCTCCATGGTAGAGGGCACAGATTCTCTCCTCCCTGAAGGGCTGTACGGCTGACTGTCTCAGGCTACACAGGGCTCCCTGAGATGCAAAAAGACTGCGCTTGTGATCTTTTCTCAGGAGCTATCTCTGCCCAACAACCAGTGCTGTGATACGAAAACTGACTCAGGTTTTTCACTCTTTCACTGTTATCCTTGGCCACAGTAAGTTAGCACATCTTAGGCATTATATTTATTTTTGTGTGTGTGTGTGTTTTTCCTTCCTTTCTCTATTTCTGCTTTTTAAAGAAGAAATGTATCTAAATGATGTATGATAAATACATTAAAGCTGTGGTGACAGGGAAGTGGTATGAAGTGTCAATACTGTCCGGGCCTGTAATAACAGAGCTTTAAAGTTCTCAAGGTATGTTTTGGAGATTGTTTATCCACCTGACTTTTTTGCTAGAATGATTTTATTATCAGAAACATAGAGCACACAGTTGATGCACCCATCTCCGATTCTTGGTTCCTGAGCAGGTATATGGACAATGATGGTTCTGTGAAACAGTTTTGAAGTGCCCATCAGCTGTTCTGCACCTCATTGGTTTCAGATACCTACTAGAAGTCATCTTCCCAAATACCCTAAAATTAAAATAGCACCAGGTGTGATCCTGTTCCCATGGTTTGCATCTCTAAAGACATATAAAACTGCACACAATTTGCACAATTCTTGGGAAGTATCTGAGTATCTCTTTTTTGCATCGGAAAACTGAAGAGTAACTGCTTCTAAAATGCACTTTTTCAAAGGCATGCAGCTGTGTTAACAGGGTGGCTACGTCAGAGCCTGTTCGTGACTTGACCACATGTGAGACAGAAGATGGTCAAAGATCCTGGTAAAAGTTATGGTCATACCTGGCCTGCAGCTGTGCAAACTTAGTGATTTTCTCCTCGTGGGGAAACCTGAGCCAGATGAAAGGCTTACTGTGGGTATGTTCAAGGTACATGTCTTTTGATCCTATGAAGGCTTGGCACCAGCAATATGATGTTCTATGTGTTCCATAAAATGTGCTCTATTTTAACGGCGGGCACCACTGGGTGCTAAATACCAGAAACACCTTGCTCCCTGGGAGAACCAGCTCTCTGTAAGCAGTTTTGCAAAGTCTTATGCCAGTGCTGCATGTGATAATATCTCTACAGGATCTCGGACACGTCAGGGAAAGGCATTCCACTCTTCTCCCTTCACTGAAACACACACAGCCACCTATAAAAACTGTAGACTTAAAGCTGGTGTAGAAAAGCTTAGAAAATCAAAGTTTAGTGTGTGCATGGTAACGTTTTGAGAGTGGTATTTTTAGTAACGATCCCCCTAGCACTCAGAAGGGAAGGCAGGCTGTGCTGCACATGGAGGCACCACAAGGAGAACCTTGTTTTTCACGTATGCATCTCCTAAGTGCACACTGAAAGATGCAGGATATCAAGAAGAGCACAGTGGTAGTGTATGAAAAGAGAAGGAGCAACCAGGCCAGCATCAAAGGAAGAAGGGCCGGGTTTTAGCTCTTTGCTTCCTTCGTTGTGCAGCCTTGACCTCCTGCTAATAGGCTTTATTTCTGGAATATGCACGTGCTCATGGATTTGTTCTAAAACATGATAGGTGTTGTGATTCATGCTGACTCTGTTTACATTTCCCAGTAGATACATTTTGTTTGTTCACAGGGGCAAGTGCTACTTCTGATCCTCTTCTGGAAGTTTGAGTAGTTGATGAAGCTTTTTCCTCTTGGTTAAATGTTCTCCTAGATTGTATCCTATTAATATGCTGTGATGTGTAGGTGTAAAATACTTAAATATTTCCATATGTAATGAAAGGTCAGGGATAGTATTCTTCTATTACCATATATCAAGTACCTCGCAGGAAATTCTACCCTAGAAAAACAGGAAAGCAAATATACTGATTACAAGCTATCTGTCAAATTAGTTTGAACCCTTTGTTCAGAGCATCAGGATTTTCCATTTAAGAATATACAGTAGCTCAGTGTGACCCCTTTTGTGCAAATTTTTTTTGGGGGGGAGGTGATATAGAGGCTGAGATTGTTCTGAACTGGCTGCTTTCTTGCTCTGCCTTGGTAATTAATGAGATATAGAGAAGCTGTCTCCTTCCCTCCCCCAGCTGAAGTGCTCTCTGTCTCCCAGCACTCAAGAACTCTACATTAAAAACCCTCATTCCCTGCTGCTCCCCTTCCTCTGCATAGCTCTTGCTTTCTGTGAAAAGTAAGCAGGATGTGCTCAATGCCAGACATTGGTCTTCTCTGTGCCATGACCAGTACCTTCCTTTTACAACTTATAACATTTCTGAAAAGTTACAATTATCTCTGTACCTATCAGTCAATCATCAAACAGACTGAAGTTGCAGAAATCCAGCCACCTCTGCAAGAGGAGGATGCTACAGCTGTGACATAATTACATTATCAACTTAATTAAGGAAGTGAGTGAAAAGGAAGAGAAAACAAAACAGCCAAAGAGAAGGCTAGAGGTGGGGAAGGAAAGGTAGGATGGGTAGTGTTCAGAGGATGTGTTAAATTTAGCTCCAAGTGGTTTAAAAAAGGATTTAATGTATCATAAAAATCCCTGGCTCTTCCTCCTGTGATCCTTGCTTTCTGAAGGGCTGCTGGGATGACAAGGGCTGGGGTGGGATACTGGTACCTCCAGAAGGTGGGCTGCTGTCCTGCACCACCCCAGGCTCTGAATCTACAGCCAGTTGAACCAAGCAAACCGCACACTGGACAAAGAATGTGTGACTTAAATGTGTTCACATGTTGGGGCATCAGGAAATCTGGTCTTGCAGAATAAAGGCTCAGCCCTGTTGTCCTTGTGAGCTGAAATTCCCCACTAGCTTTTGTAGGAGTTTTGGGCACACGAAGGCTAAAGATTCAGCCTCCTAATCTGATTATTCTTACCCAAATATATTAATTATAGAAAACCAACAATGCTTTTCCTAGACAGGATAACAAAAGCAGATCACTACACTAAGTATGTCTTTTTTCCTTCTGCTTTCAAATCCCATGTACTTTTCAGTAACAAAAAGAAGGGGGGGGGAAGGGAGGGAGTCTTCAAATCCTTTATTTGATTTTGGTTTACAACTATGCTTAGTTTAAATGTCACCCATACACAGAACAGTGGTTGCACCGGAGCAGTCGTGGAGAGATGTCTAAAGGGGTGTCAGCAAATTGGACAGGGTATAATTTTAGTCAATGTGTTCTTGTCTTATTTTAGTTCAACATCATTTCCCAGTTGCAATTCTTTTGAGTGACACATGGAATGCAAAACAACATAAAAGGTCTGCCCTGAGGCAGATATATGTCCATGTAGGACTTTAATTATTCTTTTTGAATCATGTGTAATAGGCAAGCCCAATTTCTTGCATAAAAGTCTAATGGAAAAAACTGCGTATCACCTGTATAAGTTTTTTTGATAGTCCTCATATTTTTAGAAGCACTGAATTCAGAGAAGGTCCTTATTAGTCCATGTACTCTGGATTGTTCAGGCGACATTTGGGGGAGAAAGAAATTTCTCCTATGGTGTTTTGCAATGACATATAAATCACTGTTGTGTTGGTTTTATTTTTAAAAAGACATTCTTTTATTCATTCAATTGCTGTGTGCTTAAATTGCCCTCCCAACACATTTAGAGTGCTCTACATGCAAGAAACCATGTATTTTTTTACTGTGTTGCCTAACACCTGTAAGCTGATCCTGATCTTATTTGTATTAATTTTATACCAGTGTAGCTCTGATGGCTTCATGGCAGCAAGTTCTGTGTGAAATCAGAGCCAGATATTTTCCTTTTAAGAAATAATATTAAACTGGCTTTTTAGGTAGCACTTGGTGTATCATTTTAGATGAAATGATAAAAAATAATGAAAAATACATTTGTGAATGAAAATGTAGATTGTAATGATGAAATGTGGTTTTAATATTTCACAGAAAAAAAAAAAAAGGAAGCTAGTGTGAAAGCAAATTAAGGATGTCCCTGCACATACTTATGTACACATACTGGTACAGACAGGGTCTGTTTCAAAGGCTCCTGAAGTCAAAGGATCATAGAATGGTTTGGGTTGATAGGGACCTTAAAGGTCATCTAGCTGCAACCATAGACCAGGAAAATCCTCCTGGTACTTTGGGAGCTGTGTATTAGACTCAGTAGAAGTTTAGGAGTGCCTGCCTCTTCAGGGAGGAAAAAGCATGAGAAATGGGAGTGTTGGTCTTTCACCATGAGATGATGGACAACTGATAAGGACAAAATGTGACAGCAGAGTCCATCTCCTTTGAAAACTGCTTTCTTAAAGCTCCTCCTAGAACTGTTTTTATTTTAAAAAAAATCTGCAAATCTAAATGTTTAGAGAGGCAACATTAAGCAAACAAAACAAAAAAAAAAACTGACAGCACTTTTAGCTGAAATGACAGGAACTAAAGCAGAAGGAATGAGTTTCTGAACACACTGGTTTAGCTGCAGGTTGGACATACAATTAAATGACAACTTCAATGTGGACAAAAAGGTGACCTGGACCTCGCCTGTTTTGTCAGGACCCCACCACAGCCTCTCAAAGTTTGCTTCCCGTCCATGTGCTGACTTCTCCTCCTGGAAGTAATCCGGGTTTTTATTTGGTCACTGCAGGGCTGTGTTTTTGGAGCGATGTTTCGCTTAGCGTAAACTATTTGAAGACTGTTTGGAGAAAAGCACTAACCCATCCCAAAATTGGTGGGATAAAAAGCTCCTTGTTTATGACTGTTACTAGTTTAATCATTTAGATGAGACAAATTTGCACTTCCAGCCCTGAGTGTGCTCTGATTTCCCTGCAAACATGTGTTGTGGGATTTGCATTGTCTGCAGTGGGAGTCGCACAGAGGGAAGAAAATATTTTTCAAGTCTTTTTTTTTTTATTATTATCCTTTATTATTCCCTCGATTTACCACATGAAAAACACATAAGTAGGGGAACTGCTGGATTTTAATGATGACAAAAATATATATCGAATTATCTTGCTGCATAAGAAAAGGTATGGAAGAGAAGCCCACAAAACAGCAGCTGAGAGCTGTTTCATTCAGATGATCTAAACCAGCGTTGTTTCGGCAAGTTGAGCTTTCTCCCCATGTGTCTGGTCCCTCCAATGTAGGGATGCTCGGCTGGCCAGCAGCCCGCTGACTGGTAGTGACCTTGTGCTAACTGTCTGTCAAACACAGTCACTCAGAATTCATCGGGATGAAAAATAAGCATTTGGTGCCTTTCTTTAGAAACATAATAGACAGCTTTGCTTTCACACCTCCTAATAGCCTTTTTAAAAATAGTTTCTCTAGCAGGATGCTTTTTTAGCGCATGGAGTATTACACGTCTACATGTTCCAGAATTTATTAGGATTATTTTTACATTGTATATGTTTTTTATCTTAAATTTCCTGATGCCACACTGCGATGCTGCCAGTTTAGCAACTCCAGCTGCTGTGAGTCACGAGGGTAGGCTGTGGTGGCGACTGGATTACAGAGAAGGGGAGATTTTATTTGTCAAGTCACAGCATTAACCCTTCAAAGCCAGCTTTCAAGCATTACCTGTTTGCAAAAACAGCAACAGCACGGCTGTTTTCCAGAAGGCAAACCTGCCCTCAGCTCCCATGCTTAGGCAGTCTCTTGTGGGCTCTTCCTCCAGCAGTGGAGGTGGGGTTCAAGGCATTGGTGGGGTGAGAAAGCTCCTATGTTTTACTGGGTGTATTTGACTCCACCAGCCACCATGCAGCAAAATAGGAACGGGTCAAAGAAATTTCTCCCTCTGCAGCCCTGAGGCCTTCAAATTCCTCTTGCCCTTCAGGAAAGGAGTGTCTTTTTTTACAGGATCCCAGTGTTTTTCAATGGAAAGACAGGAACAATTTTAAGCTCCCAGGTCTGTATAAGCTCTATTGAGAGTGGAAATTAGTTGAGGTTCCCTGTGGTGTATGTGACTATGGAAGCTACAATGCTCATTTGTCCTGCTGAGCAGTTCTTGTATGTGCTTTACTGGCTGCAGAAGTTATTTTTTTGTATTTATTTTTTTTTTTTAGGATTGCAAAAGTCTCCAGTGGAGAGCTATGTGTTCGAACTGAGAGTTAAAGCGAACCCTCACTCACGTGGCATAAAAATATCCTTCCAGAGATAGGTTAGAAAGGTTTAGATGTAGACTGAGTTAATGGAGTTGTGGAATAAATTAGCTATCTGTTGCAGCCAAGAATCATGAGTCTGCATTTTGGGGTCTTGCAATGGAAAGGGAGAAAGGGGAAAAAAAGGAGGAGGAGGAAGGGGGAGAAATAATGCCCATGCAGACAAGCCCTGAATCACGGCATCCTATTGTATGCCAATGTAGTGTCATTTGAAGTCTCAAACCAGCCAAAAGCTCTCACAGCCTCACCCTCTCTGCCACCCTGGATACAGTAATAGTCAGATCTTTTTGTTCATGATTAACTGACTCATGCTCAGAAATCATCAATTTAAAACTCATTTCAGGCAAAGTTACTGGAAAGTTCTTTGCATGGACGTATCAGTATATTTAAATTACAAAAGTCTCCAATAGGTGCTGAAAATATCCTTAATCATTTTCTGAGGATATAGCAAATTTAGTGCTAATTACAGTTATTTGCATCCCCTTCCCCCTCCAAAAAGGGTCTCCGAGAAGTGGAAGGAAATTTGGATACATAATGTGCACTGAGAGCTCCTACAGTGTGATGGGGAGGGACAATTTGAGACTGTCACAGGGCTATGCTCAGCTTCATAGAGATGGGATTTCTCTACATGTTAAAGTATGAGGAAGACTAAATAACTCACAGGTGTCACGACATCAAAGAATTATGTGTGCCTGACCTATGAGAGAATAAATCTCATTTCCTGCTTAAAGCCATGAGGCATCACTTTAAGTGCAATAAAACTTTAACATTTCCCCCTCCTAATTATCTTTTACAATTTTCTCAAATTTATAAAAACAAGATTTTCCAATTTTAAAATATTTTTTTTTACTGGTAGATTGTGCTCTTTAGTATCATTTTACATAATTTAATACAATTTGTTCCATCCATTGGTTTTCATGGAGATACAAGCTGTTCGTTTGTGAGAAAGCTGGCATAGGAGCGAATGTTGGCAAAGAGTCACCTCCAGGAGTTTATTCAGATTTCAAAGTTGCATGGGGGCACCGGCCATTTTGAAGGAGATAAATGTGGAGGTTGTTCCTTTTTTATTTTCAATAATACTGATTTGATTTCTTTTTTTTTAGCAGTATGGTTGATAGCCTCTCCTTCCCCCCCTTTCTCAGTCCTTGGCAAAGTGAGTCATTGTTATTTTGTCAGCTGAATTGCAGTAACAGAAAATAATCTAAGCTTAAAAGAGTGGCTTTCTCAGAAACGTGTGCTATTGAATGAAAAGAACACAGGTGTTTCTTAATTATTTGTGCAGAAGGAAAAGTAATGCTGAGCGGATGTGCTGCAATGATTAGTGCGCTGAAGAGAGGCCACAGTAAGAAGGATCCTTGTTTCTTCTCCCCATGCTGCCCTTTCTCTCTGCTCCCAAGTACCAGCGGGTACCATGGGGAGGTGGGGGGGAACTACACCCTTTGGTCCCCTAGAAATGTGCCTGTTGGGTTGCCAGATGTCAAATAAACTGTTCCTGTGACTGGGATGGTGTCTGTGCATTTTTGTGCGTAAGGGGGGGCTGATTTAAATCTCCTCTGAGGAAGTCTGAGCATCCCACCCCAGGTTCACCAGACCACTTGGCCATGGTTTGCCAACACCTGAGAGGTGCAAGACAGGGCTTATGGGCTCAGCAGTCCTGAAGACAACATGCCACCACTACATCACTCCTAACAACTTCATCTTTCCATTGCAGAACATTAAGTATTTCTAATAGCATTAAACAATTAAATGTTCATTATTCCCATGTCAATGCAGGTTTTGTGGAGGCTGGCAGCAGGAACTTGATGTTATAATTCTGAATGTGGGCTTGGACGCCCTGCCTTGCATGGTTTGTAGGGGTTATGTCAGCTGGATGCTGTATTCAGGTGCTCAGTGAGATGTTTCCATCTCTGCCGTATGTTTCTGTAGCACCCAGGTATAGAAGAACCAGTTCAGCCACTGTCAACGAGTATAGAGGGCATGTGTCTCTATACTGTGTGTTCCTTGGAAATAGTAGGAAGGAACTATGGAGAGCAAACTACTAAACTAAAAGGACACAGAGTAGTGGAGCTGGCAGGGTGCATTGACCAGAGAGGAAGGTTAGCCAAGATGCCCTGCTGAAGCCACATTCTCCTGAGAAATGTGCTGAGCATGGATTTTTAATGATTTCAGGTCACTGGTTACCTGTGGTTTATGGCACTCTGCTATTCGGGACATCAGGGCAGGAAAGCTCATGTCTTTTGAGGTGCCCTGTCTGCCTGTAGCAGCAAGACCTGCATTTTGACAGCACTGGAACAAATGGTCTGGAGACAGGATCAGATGTCCCATTACACAAATACTGCTCAAATCATTGAGGTAGATTGCTCAACTGAATCTCGTCTAGTTATTTGTCAGGGTGAAATAGAGTCAAATTCTCAAATCTATGCCCTTTGTTGTGTGAAGTGGAAATACTCTTTCTCAAAACCTTGCCACCATCTTCCCGAAAAGTGAACAAAATGAGCATTTTTATTTGTCTTTTGCAATGTTTTGTTCTAGTTTTAACAAGCCCTGGCACTTCTGACTGCTTGTAGGAAAGCTTATTCACAGACGCAAAGAAAAAGCCTATATTGACTCCCACATGAACTAAATGATATATCAGTGCAAAGCCTCCTCTGGGAGGAACTCCTCCAAAGGAGAAAAACCCAAGAATATCTTGTGCCTAAACAGCAGCTCCCTATTCTGCATAGTAGTAATCTTTTTCTTCTTTCTTTTTTTTTTCCTTTTACTTTTTTTCCCCCTCCCCTCTCCTCAACCCAATTTCTGTCAGATTTGCTGCTGGTATTTAACCACCAGACTGATTCTGCAACTCACCTCTTAGATTTGGTGTGGAGCATGTCGTGTCTCAGTTGCCCTGTTGATCTGATACCCTGTGCAGTCAGGGAAGCTTTCTTTTTTTCCTGTTCTCTGGTTTTGGTGCTTTTTGTAACCCTATCAAAGCAACCACGAGCCTTGTTCTCTCCTCTCCCTGGCCATCTGCTTGAAGCATCTGGTAATCAGGTGCAAGCCCCCACATCCAGAGCATTCATGCTTAAATTTGCAGCTACCTTGCCACCCACACTGGCTTTTGTTATACTGCCAAGATGTACCTCTTTGTGTACTCGATATGAGAGAGACTTGAATTCCACCATCAGACTACTGAAATTGTGATGGGCCAGGGTGACATTATCACCTTTGAACATAGATATGTATCAGCCTTCTCCCATTTTTCTCTGCTAGAGTCTCTAGCTAATCTCTGCTCCAACTGCTCAGCGTACCCATACCATGTGTGTGCTGCGGAGGTACGGCTCTGAGTCGCAGCTAATTTCTCAAAGAAATATCTCAGTCTAAAACATGATGATGCTTAATGTGTGCTTGTCATTTCTGGTATTCTTCTTATATCCCTTTTTCCATCTGAGTAATCTCTGTGTATGTGTTTCCATATAAGAGACAAATAGAGCCATTGTTCTGCTCCATATTTTAATTCCATATCTGTATTTTAGGGACATTGCTGCCTTCCCAACAAACTGACTAAGTATTACAAATTGCCAAATTTAGCCTTTGGGAAGTGGCTGCAACTGGAATTGCCCATCGAATTTAAGAGCAGACAAATAATTTTGCCAGAAGCACCAAAGCCAATGACCTTGAGCATTACCCCACCCCTTTCTAAAGGTTCCCAAAAGGAGAAAAGCTCCGCTGCTGATGATTTGTCTTCCTGCAGCCCCAGATTAGAAATGAGAACAGCATCTTGACTTCTGTTTTTCTACAGTACCACAGTCTTTACATGAATTTGATCTGCTTGAATAGTAACATCAAACTGAAGCCCCTTATTGTGGAAGGATATGGAGATGCAAGGTATTTACTAGCTCCTGTGTTTGGATGTAAGGAGTGCCCATCTCTTTGAGCAGGATTGGCTTAATAATGCAATAGGAGTTACAGATAAAAGTCCCAGGATAGAGTGGCCCCTGGTTTTGGAGCTACTTCATCTGGTGCTGAGCTTGGAAAGCCTCTACCACCTGTAATGGCACCTTGTGAACCAGTGAGTCTGGGCAAAACTGGGAACCTGCTCCAGCAGACCTGATGTGCCTCCTATCCCACAGAGAGGAAACCAGAACTTGGCTTTTTCTAAGCCTCTGAAAATCACCCATGACAGGCATGGGAATGTGCCTTGGCACGTCCTCTGTGGGGTTTGCCTGGCCAAAGCTGGGGCTTGCTGCCCAGCACTGACACACCAGCAGCAGGGGAGGCTTCTAAAATTTGGTGGTGCACTTCAGTAGATATCAGACAGGATTGATTTGCTGGTTCTGAGGTTCTGGCTGCATCATCTAATGAGAAACGTGTTCAGGAGAGGCAAGAAGAACAGAGGTGAAGTACAATTCCAGAATGATCCTCTAAATCAGTCTTATGGTACAGGTATCTTCCTGCATTGGTAGCTGAGACTATATTCACATGCAGAAGGGAGATGGTAAAACACCAAATAAAAGTGGCAACTGTCTTTCATCATTTACTGTAATCAGTGCCATGTTTTTCTTGGTATATTCACCTATATATTTTCTTGTTTTTTTTTTTTCCAGACTGCTTATTCACCGTTGGCATCTTCCATTACCCCTTTATTTTCAATGTGGTATTTAAAAAAAGCTACAAATGGATATAATGCTGCTTTTTTTTAAGTTTAAGATTAAGAAATGGCCTTCATTGCTCAGTGAAGTTCTAAAGTACTTTATTCGTGGGGTTGTTTCTCAGCACTTGAAAAAAAAATCAAAGGGAAGGAAGAAACTTGCAGCATGTTTAAAACATGCAACATTTCCTCAACTAACTCCTTTGAATTATTTTAAAGACAGAAAAGCTATGAGTGTTATTTTTGGACTTGCTTGGTCCAGGGTTTTTTTTAGACCTTTTTTCATTATATGGTTTCTCCCTGACCCTCAAAATATGAACTTGAGCAGATATTTGTATACGCAAGCAGGACGTGTTACATCCATGTGTGATTCCTCATGTTCGGCACAGCACCACCACTCATTCTGCTGTCTGTAAATGCACCTGCGCTTACAGATTGCCCATATAATGCTGCGGCTGTTTGCATGTGTGATTTTCACAGAATATAAAAAAAAACAATAAATACATTAAATATAGCTTCACAGATTTTTTTTTCACAGAAAATACTGGAAAGCCTTTATTGGTTATTGCAAAAGTCAGGAATAAATCCCCAGGGACTCTTCCACAAATGGGTAAAATAGAGAAGTATTTAGAAGAGCCCTTATTGGCTTGAGTCATGAATCTGGCTCTCTCCTAGTGCTATGCCGTAAGTTTAGTGGGAAAAGTTTGACAGCAATCTAATTTTCATTGACAAATACTGTCATAATATTGAGGGAAGCTGTATCAACAGTAGTGGTCGATGCTCAACCAGTCATATGGACTGGACGAGCTTACCATATGCTTAACTACAAACTTCTCTTGGAAAGCTCCTTTAAAACACTTGACAAGCTTAAGATACTAGTCAGTAATCAGCTTGAACAGAACATGTGAAGTTTTACATTTTGTATAGAAAATGGATTAGTGTTTGTGTTTCCTGTACAGCAGAGATTTGTATGCTGGTATCTGTGTAGCTACAATGCCTACCTGCATTTCTACAGCCCAGGGTTCACCTAGTCAAAGGAAATTTAAGAGTAAAAATTAGGAAAAAAAAAACCAAACAAACATAATTTCTTTCTTGAATCTTTTAATTTGTGTTACACATACAGTGTTTGAATTTGCGGTTTCTGGTAGCAATGGGAATGCCAAAACCCACAAAATGAAGCAACCCCCCATATTAGCATGATAATTATTGCAGCAGGTGATAGGTTCAGGCTTTCATTAACGTGCAGTATTACCGCCTTCTCCTAGCAATGAACCTTTTAGGCTGATCAAAATGCCTTTAGCATTTTTTTTTCCTGTGAACCTATAGATTTCTGTCTATAATTTCACACAGCCTCTGATCATTTGAGCTGGTGTTTATCTACCTGATGGCAGGATCAGATCAGGTATTCAAAGATTCTAATGCTTCATGTTACATATCAATGGTTTGGGTTTTTTTTGGTGGGTCTGATTGCATCCACAATTAAGGACTCTTGGTCTAACAGGCATCCTGTCTTCCCCCTCATCCCTTGGCAATATACTGTGGCAGACATATTTCAGCTCCTGCATTTTGTCCTTTTTATTTTAATGCATTTGTTCACACTCTTATACATACACATATGCATATATATGCTTGTGTGCGTTTAATGTATTTTTGACTGTGGCCAAACACTGTACCAGGTTAGAGATTCAGTTAGATAATTCAAACAGAAGTCTGACCTGATTCTGTCTTAATTTGCTATGTTTTGTTAGCATTGAGCCATTTGTAATTTAGTTACATGTAGAGAAGCTCAGTGATGAGCAAGTTTAAACAATATGGAAGGCATAATATATGCTTACATGAAAAGTATAGCCCTTCATTGCACTGAATACTTGGAAATCAATCTCTTTTTTCAGTTTTGCTGTGCTTCCCTCTCTGAAAGTAACCCTTCTCATTAGAAAGAACTCAAAAATAGCTTTAAAAATATTAACAGAAAATAGCAGTTTCTGTGGTTGGTGCAGCCATGGCATATTTTCTTAATGTAAGTATTTTAGTAACTGGTTTCATTTCAAAGGTTTAGTCTTTTAAAGATATTTCTTTAAAGAAAGAGCAAAACTAGAATTAAGCCTGACTTGAATCCCTTTACCCCTCCGTAAATCTAATGGGACTCCTGAAATTGAACTTTTACAGAATCAAGTTTGGTTTTTTGTTGGCACATTGGTCAAATTTCCTACCACTAAATATAATAACTTCCCTTTATTTTCCAAGCAAAAGAAACGGATGATTTCCTCAGTTTCCTAAAGTCATTGCTTTTGCTCCCTATTTATCACTATTAAATATTATCTCGTCTGCAACTGGGATTTAGACTGTTTGGCCTTGAATTAGATGGGTCTAGATGGTACCATCTGCTGAATGCTCAACAGCTATTATGATTCTTTGGTCTTTAGCACTTTTTCTTTTTGAATGTATTCATCTGACAAGGGGGAAAAAAATAGGCAAAAATAGTGTCCGGCGTTATTTGTTTTATCAGTTTGGCAACCAAAGTGTATTGGCATGGCTACATTCCTTGTAGTAAGTGCCTGAGAGTACAAGTACAAAGACAGATTTGAGGCCTGCCATGAGATCCTGTTTTACTAGCAGAGATGCATGAACCCACCTGCCACAAGCTGGAAATGTTAAAAATGCCATAACCTGGTGGCCTGAGATGGTCAACCAGCAGCCACTGTAATGGTGGGTTGGCCATGGTCTTCTCCTGGTATGGAGCATCAGTTCCCTGGTTTCTCTTGGAAATACTTGTTATCTCTTGGTATTGAATCCCTCACCTTTACCAGATTGACACTTTAACAGTAAAGATGTAAAAGCTCTTTATAGATATGGGTGTGTGTGTCCCCAGCCATGCCACAGCCCTTGGAGTACCTGCTCCCAGCACCCATCCTGTATGAGGAAAGCCTCAGCCCCCATGCTGCAGCCTTGTCTTACAGACACTTCCCATTTCACTTTAACTCAATTACCTAATGACCAGCATGGCATGGGAGAAAAATTCCCACCATTTTCCTTTGTCAGCTGCTAATGCAAGAGTGCAAGAGCAGTTCTTCCAAAGAAACCTACAGGACTTTGCTCCACACCTGATAGCTACCAACCCAATGTGTCACCATCAGGTTTCTGTTCATCTTCACTTGAAGAGAAGCATTTATCAGCTGGTTCTGAAATCCCATTTTGCATATAAAAGTCCAAGAATTGTTCCAAAACCAATACCATTATATGCTTAAAAAAAAAAAATCCAAGTGATTTTAGGTGGGGGCTAAGTTACTGTGGGAATTTGTTCTTAGTTGGAATGAGTCCAAGCACTATCATCATTATCTGGGCTGTTTTGGGTGCTTTTCAAGCATTTATTTGCATTGATATAATCAAACACCCAGTTCAGAATGGCTGCTTCAAACTCCACAAAATGAAGTCTGGGATTCAGTGAGGTCGAATCCAAAAGCGTGTCTGGAGCTTTGTGCTTCCTTTTTAACAAGACCTTTTCTGTGTTCACTTTTTAAATGATGACACCATACTGGGGGCTGTCGTTCAACAGATTGTTGGTTCTTTTAACAATTTGTTCAATGGAGGAGGAGGAGGGAGTAGAGGCAGCTATATTTGTCACTAATGTTGTTCAGTAGAATAATTGATTTTTCCAGTTTGGCAACCAATCCCCATTTTCTACTGCTTTATTATTCCCCCCAACCCCCTTCATGTCTTCAACAAAAGACACTTTTTCCCTTCCAATTATTAATAGTAATTTGCAGTCTCAGCTTTTTTGGTTGAAGAAACTGAGTCCAAAAGGAACTAGCAATTTGCCGACTGGCTTTTGAGGCAGGACCCACGGACCCAACCTTACTGCATCTTTGTTGTTGGTCCAGCTGGGAGGAGAAGCCTCCTCAAAACTGCCCTGTTGTGGGAGCATCCCCACATTTCTAACCTGTTAACACAGGACTTATTTTGGCTCCATAACCTTAGAAGTCATTTTGCAAGATTTCCCCCTTTTTTTTAATAATGGAAGTTTTATGGAAGGAGACATAGAGGAGGGAAGATCTTCATGCTGTATACATTTGTCACAGCAGATGATCTGCCCATTCCTTGTTCTTCTGGATATAAGGCTCTGTGGTTTCACGATACCTGTGTCCGTCCAGGGCAGTAACCAGTGGCAGCTTGAAAATCAGCTGGGAGATGTTGTCTGGCTGGAGGCAGGTATTCATTGGTTTTGTAAGCTTTGAACCAGAGTAAAAAGACTGCTCAGTCTCCCACCTGAGGCACCCAGCAGCACCTCACAGGGAGGAATAAAGCCAGTTTCTGCTGAACTCAAAATCCTGTTAGCTTTTGGTATTGAGCTAAACACATCGAGGACTGGGTCTGAGAGCTGGGATGAGGTGGTCAGGCCCAAGTGCCTGGTTTAAGAGACCTCGAGGCTGTACTTTACATAGTGGGCTGGCTAGGATTTATTTATTTTTTTAGTCTCTTTTTGGAGGTGGGAGATGGTCCCTTGGACTCTTGCTTTTTGTTGCTGTAGAATCTAGGCACACTGGGTGCTGGCCTGTGGCATATGGGAAGTTGTGCCTCTGCCCAACGGAACTTGAGCGTGTATTTGTTGCCAGACTTTGAATGCCCTTTGAATATAAACATGTACAACCTTCTCCAAAAAAGGCCCTAAAGCTTTAGTGCAAACTATGATTGCATGTTAAAAGCATATTTAAAATATTACCAGTAATTGTTTTAATGTATAAGTAAAACTAACTATGCAGAAATTAGCAAAATACTTGCAAGAGAAAAGGGCAATTATTGCCCTGATTTGAGTGAATGAAGTGGTTAAGGCTTCTATTTACCAGCTTTGTTAAGCATAAACATTTAAAATTCAGCAGTTTCTTCAGCACCGGTCCTCTAAGAATATTCAAAAACATGATGGAATTTTACAAGTTACTGTAATTTGTGGAAGGCTTTTTCCAAAGCTTCTAAAGTCAGATAAAATAATTAAAAAAAAAAAGGAAAAGAAAAAGAAAAAGTCCTTTCTTTTCCTCTCGTTTTTGATTACTGCAAATTGGGTATAATAATCTTGGCTAGTTTGAGTATTAGAAAGGTGAACATGCATCATTAACAATAGGATTTAATGAACATTTTTGTATATTATGTAATATTTAAATTTATGTTGGCTTTTTTTCAATTTTACATGTAGTAATTAATTTTGTCTTACTGACAGATGATTCTCGGTGAATGATTTTCAAGAAAAAATCCAGACAGGTATTTTAACCCTTTGTTTTCACTGTAGACACCTTGGATTCATGGGTATGGTTATAAGTAAGGGGTGTTGTGCTAGGCTCTGTTGTAAATTAGTGTTATTTATGTGAGTTTCCATAGCTGTATTTTTATGATAACCTTTTTCTGGATGGGCGACAGGAGTGTAGGCAGAGGAGATGCCTGCTTTGTGCTGAACAAAATACACCTCTGCCTTGCACTACCCAAACCAGCCCCTCCCGGTTTTGGGTAACCAGTAATGGAGCGTGCTGGCAGGCAGCAGGACTAAACCTTCTAATTCCTCCCTTCGGGAGCCTCTGCATCTACCTTGTGTTTCAGTGTGAAGTAGCATGATGGTGATGCTTAGGTCCAGAATGGGAAACACATAGTGTGTGTCCCCCACTAGGATTAGAATATGACTTCCCAAGCAGCAAGGCAGAGATGTGGGGCAGCTGGGAACACAGCACTTGTAGCATACAGCTCTTGTGCTCTTTGAATGCCACAGACCTGCCTCAGTGTCCTTCTTTCACCCTCTCTTTTATCACTATTGATTCACCTCCTACTCTTGCAGTCTATGTATTTCTACTATTTGTTATGCCATGCTTGCAGAGGGGGATGTTAGTGTTGGGCAGCTCTTGAGGTTTGCACTACAAAAACATTGGTTTTAAGGCTATAACCTGAAGGTTATGTGGGGATAAATCTCTTTCCAAAGTAGGGGCTGATCTTGCCAGGTCTTTGAGCAACCTCGTGTAGTGTAAGGTGTCCCGACCTGTGGCAGAGGGTTGGAACGGGATTGAAGTTCCCCTCCAACCCAAAGCATTCTGTGACTTGCCTTTGTGCTCTGTGCATGTGCAGGACCACACAGCTGAACATAACAGCTAGCAAAGTCTGCACACAAGGCCAAGCCTTGTGGCTGGTTTTAGGGTGGTTATATGCTGTAACTGAAAAGAGTAAGAACAGGCTCAGTGCCTGTCTGAACTCAGTGAGAAACTCTCCATGAGCTTGAGGAAGGTTTTGATAGTAAGCAAATCTGAAAATTCGTAAGAGAGTTCTGTTGTTGGGTTATTCTTGTTTTGAGCGGTTGGGGTTTGTTTGGTTTTTGTGGGTTTCTTTTTTTAGTGGGAAGGTAGTATTTTGGTGTGCTAAATATCTCCTCAAACTCCATGTTGTTGCATCTTTTCATGGCTTTTTCCATCCTCCTCTCCTGCTCCTGGCCACATCTGGAAAGCAAGCCTTGATTGTCTGCCTGTATCATTTTTTAGAGGATCACAACAGAAATGCTTCTCTGCAAGGTATTGCTCCTTGCTTGAAATCCCTAGGATCTAAGAAGGGCCACTGAAATGCAATATTAATGGGGTTTCCTCCATGCTATTGTATTGGTGTTATTTTGCTGAAAATATTCAAGAATAAAAATGCATTATGGCGTATGAAATAAAACCTCTGCTATCACTTACACACAGCTGTAGATACCAGTCTATCCCTAGTACTGTGGCTGTACTGTTGCATGCAAATCCCATTTGTTTCTGTGATAGTTTGAGCAATAGAATTTCCAGCCTCATACTTCTAGTAACTTCATGCTAGGTGCATAAGACCTACTATGAGGAGAAAAAACATCATCAAGAGTATTCCCTTAAGGCCCCTTTTTGTGATGTATTCTTGCTTGGTAAATAATAAAAGCTCCATCAAAGCAGGTGAAGGGAGTTAGGTGTGATTACAGACCTGTGGAGGTTGACAGGCAGCGAGGCACTGGGTGGCTCTTTATGCATCCTCTGAGACCTCCCAGTTACTTGATTTCACATGTCAGATGCATGAAGATTTGCAGACTTTTGTCAGCCTGTACTGCTTACCTGGCCCCTAACACAAGGAGAACAGCCTTTATTTTAGTATTTCACATAATTTCATTCTTTGTCTTTTCTCATGAATTAATCACAGTGTAATATTTTTCCATAGGTTACTAAAACTATCCTTTGTTGCATGTGACATTGGTTATCATCTCTGCATAAGGATATTCCACTTAAATTCCATTAATGCCTGTTTTTCCTTAACTTCGTCTTGTGGTCACTTGTTAGGCACAGCTGTAACTTGAGGCTGCTCCAGCAGTTGCGTGTTCCCTACCTCAGCTTTTAGAGAATACTGATCTGGTTTGATTTTTACTCACTGGAATAATTTTGTCACTCAGCTCTTTGGATGTTCTCTACATGACTAATGATAGATGAAGTTAGAATACAGTCCTCCAAATATTTCCTTGTTATCCCGTTACACACTGGAGGAATGATTTTGCAGTTTACTCAGTCCCTTACTCTGAAAATTCTAGAAATATCTCTGCTTTTTTGTATGCTGACATTAGGTCCTGGGCTTAAGATTTTTAGAGTTTAATTTCTAATTATTCACTGCATTCTGCCCCTTTCATCTCCACTAAGGAGAACAGCGAGTGGCGCCTGCCTTTTGTTCTTACCACATTACTTGACATTTTTTCTTTATTGAACCACATCCCATCACTTTCTCTGCTCACCAAAAGGCAGGCTGGATATTTTTATTATTATTTATTTATTTATTTATTTTCCTTCATATTGTCTGTGGCTTCTCCATTTTCTATCTTGAATAAATTTCATCCCATTTTTGCATGCCACTGAAATAGAAGCAGAATAAAATTAGCTTCTCTAGTGATCTTTGGGACTATCTAGTGATCTTTGGCTATCGCCTCCCATCACTCTTCTCTCTTGCTGTTACCATGCAGAGCACTGTGCCCTCATACACTGTCCAGTTTGTTATGAATTATTTAGTTCACCCTCTCGTCAGAACTTACAACATTGTAGCCTGCTAGGGGATTGTGTAACATTACCTTTCACGGAGCCCACGTAAATCATGCTCACGGCTTCCTTCAGTTCTTTTTGATTTTTTTGGGGGGGAATGGGGGGGGTGTATTTTTTTTGCAAATATTCTATTAATTTTGTTACATATGATCTCCCATGCTGAATGTCTTTAATTAAATCATAACTTTCTCTATTTTGTCCCTGATTAGTGTTTCCAATATCTTTTCCACTGCTGAAATCAGGCTGACTGGTGTTTAATTTCCTTGATCTAGAGATTAAAACAGATTTCTTAGAATTGCTGTTATATATAGGTGTTACATTTTTCTTCCAATCCACAGGCACCTTCCCTGTTTCCAAAGGTGCTCCATAGATATTTGTTGAAGTGTCCCCTTCCTTCTGCCTCTTCCTTCCAAATTCTGGCAAGCATCCCAGCTTCAGTAGCTTGATTTGGACTTTGGCTACTTGAAGAAGTGCATTTTTACAGCTTCTCCTTCCTTTCATTTATTCATCTTTCTCATCCTTGATAGCTGGTGCATGTGTTGATGTGTGCAGCCACCTTGGCTAGAAGCATCCTGCTTGGTGCCCCAGTTGGCTGGTTTGCTTGCACGTGGTGGTAGGTGATCTCGTGCCAGCCTGTCCGTGTGCACCCAGTTCTTGATAAACCAAGAAATCATGCTTGATATTTAGAGGCTGAGGCCAGTGTCCTGTCCCCAGACCATCCTTTCTTCTCAATTTGAGATCTTCTGCTTGTTATTTTGGATTTCCCAAGACAGACATTGCTTTCTTGACCCTTCATGTATTTTTGTCAGGCCACATGTGTATTTTCTGCTGATATGAACTCATCTTTGAACACTTGCCATTTCCGTATGGAGCTGTTTCCATTCAGGGTCTGCTCCTCCTCTCATTGAAGTCAGCTGGGAGTTTTGCCATTGCCTTCCTCGAGAGCAGCAGTGAGCCTGAGATTCACTGGCACTTAAAACATGCTCTCAAAAATTAACCCTGCTGAAATTGAACATCAATATTGAGCTTTTTATTTTAGTTGTAAATCCAACTCTAACTCCTTGAATGCTTCTTGTGTTTGAAGAATGGCTACTATGATAAGTCCATTAATTTTAATGTAATTCTCCATGGTTAGATTTGGGTCATAACATTTCCACTGTCCTGGTTACAAAAACAACGTCAATAGAAAGCTTGAGTTTCCTGGATGCTACACCAGATGCACCAAAATCTGTTTGTCCTCTTCCCTTTCATTAGGAAATTTGTACAAAACCTGCTCAAATACTGTTTAAATCTTTTTTTTTTTTTTTCTTTTTTTGGGGGAGGGGGAGAAGGGAATAAAACCCCTATGAAGATGAGGTTAAGTGCAGATCTTGGGAGGTTTTGATTGGTCTTTAAGAGCAGTGTGAAAACTTTTATGTTTCCCTTGCTAATAATGCTGAGTGTCACATGCCTCTGTCCCCAAAAACTGTCATGGAAATGAGCCCGCAGGACCTGTGACTTCAAGCAGAAAACTGCTGCTCTGTCCTTAGCTCACCCCACTGTGAGGAAGGCTGGTACCACATATGGTATGTAAGATCACACTTATTTCCCTGAGACCATGGAAACCCAAGCATGATGGAATACATCAGGGATGGAGTGGCAGCCTTGATTGCGAATATTTTTTGCTAAAGTCAGACACTGAATGTTACTGTAATGACGTTTTATATCTTTCCTTCTATATTCTAGCAGAGAGAGCCACAGGTGTTCCACTGGAATTACTCACACATTTATAGAATTGGACATTCTGTCATTAAATGGACTTAAAACTAAAAAGCCTTTGTCTGTGAAAGGTGACCAATAGAAAGGGACTTTGGATTATCTGATATCCCATAACTTAATCATATGGCTCTTAAGAGTAGGGCATAAGCAGCTGTGTCTCGCTAATATATATGCAATATGTGTAAAGTGATATGCTTTAATTCTAAACTTGTTTTTAGCAGGAAGAAAAAAGCATTTAGATGAGGAACATTAAGATTCAGCATTAACCATTTCTTTCCTCGGGGCAAAATTATTCATCACCTGATATTTATTAAGGCAACATTTTTATTTTATTGCTCTATACTGTAAAGAGTCTTTCTAGACATTCTCAAAGTTGTGCAGGAAGTTTTATAGGAAGATTTGCAGGCAGTGTTTAAAGTGGTTTTCAAAGGCAATGAATTTGAGAAAGATATTTTCCTTTTCATAAATAGCAATGTTGTCAAATCTTACAGTGGAAATAACAGAGATAAGCATTCATTTAATTTATTATTTAATTTTAATTTTTATCCATCCTCCCACATTATATAAGCTTGATTTCTGTATCATAGCCTTAATTGTTAGTTTGTGTTGGTTTAATCTCTCTTATTTAAGTATGTTTGCTTTAATAATATTAAAAAAAAACAACAAAAAACCCCCCCCAAAAAAAACCAACTAAGACAAAGAAACTGTAGATTAGAGACTTTATTTTCAGGGTAAAATGATACGGATAAGTGAGCGTCAACTGACCAGAAATTATTTGCTTCTGTCTGTTAGACACGTAATGGAGTCATTTAACTAGTCAAATTAGGAGCTGTAGAAATGCACCATGCTTCATTACTGAGTTCGAATGGGCACCATTTTACATTTACGTCAAAAATTATCTCATAGCAAATTAATGTTTTCATTGTGCTTGAAGCCAGAGCTGTGCAGTATCAGCACCACCTAGAGGATGCGACACAGAAGCTTAGAACTGTTTGTCATCTAAAAACCGGAGAGGAATAATCTTTAAAAAGCAAAGTACTTCAAACAGACCTTTGTCTTCCCAAAGCAGCCCTGAAAGTTTTGCCTGGTTTGTTTTCTTAAGCTAGCCCCATCCTGCAGCATCTCTGCATCTGCTTGTGAGTGTTTATGGCAAGTTTCAGGCTGATTCTACTGTAAAATCTTTCAGTGTCGATGCCAGTAGTTGTATATTTTTACTGCAAAAAGGTACCGTCAGAAGTCAGAATATCACTTGGAAGAATCCAGAAAATGCGCTCCCTGGACAAGCAGGCAGAATTTCCAGGCAATGTTATGAAGGCTCTTTCTTCCTCTAAATTTTCTGAAAAGCCAAACAAAAAGAAGGAATTTTATTATTTAAGGAATTACATACTTTTTCTTTTTGCAAACGGAAACAGGTAGTGCCTGCAATTGCAGGGGGGAAAAAGCGAGACAAAAGTGAGGGCAGCACATAGACTTCCAGCTCTAAAAAGTTATAGCAGTGAATACCTACTGTACAGAAACTAAAAATTATAACATAGAATAACATTATATAAATTGGAGAGTGATAGTGGTAAGCTGTTTAAAGTACAGAGTGGGAGTAGTTATGGGTGGCTCATCACTCAGTTTCCCAAAGGGACATTTGTTGAACAGGAGGTAGTATAAAATCTAATAAAAATCTGATAAAATCTAACCTCTCTGGGGCAGAAGATGCTCATGGGTGGGACTCTGACACACTCTGGTAGCTCTTCCAGCAGTGCACAGCAGGCATTCCTAACACACCAGCAACTGCATGGCTAGCAAGGCAGGACATTTTGATGCCTATGTGTTTAGTGATGAAAGATTGTGTTGGCCAAATGCCCTTGGCTGCATGGTTTAGCGTTTCAATGCAACTTCTGGAATTCTGGATGGGGAAAAAAAGAAAAAGAAAGGAAAAATTAAAAAAAATCTCAAAACCAAAATGTGGGCATCATGCAAGCAGGGTCCTGCGCCCTCCCAGTTCAGTGGTGGCTTCTCTGTTTACATCAGTGGTTCTCAGATCCTGCGTGCTGGCCTCGGAAACCTACAGCAGAGCAGTAAGCCAGAATGGGCTATCGTGGTCACCCAGTCTAAACTTCTGTCTATATGAGCCAAAAAGTATCCCCCAGTACTTCCTTCATGGAAAGGGTTTTGATGGAACAGGATGCCCCATCCCTGGCAGTGTTCAAGGCCAGGCTGGATGGGGCTTGTAGTAACCTGCTCTAGTGGAACATATCCATGCCTATGGCAGGGGTTTGGAACTGGATGAGCTTTAAGGTCCTTTCCAATCCAAAGCAGCCTGTGATTCTATGAAACAGCCATGAGCAGAAATATGTAGGATTTGAGTCTCAGATATGATCCATATAAAATGTATTTTATAAATTGACCAGAATATCTAAACATGTTTTCCAATCTTATTAAATGTTGTGCATGCATAACTGAATTAATTCTCCATATTAATATTCTTGGAAGACATTTATAGAACAAAACAAAAACATCCACGAAGTATTTTGACACAAAGCGCAGGAGCAGGAGACAAAGATGAGCTGAGAGGGGGAAGAAGACCAGAATTCATTTAGTATTACACTTATCTCTGGAGCAAATGATCACTCATTAATTAAAATGCTGCTGCCAGTTGTAGTTGGAAGACAAAATTTCTTCATAATTGTGTCAAGTGTGTAATTTTTGTTAGTATACTCTTATTTTTCATACTTCAATGAGATGCTCTTCAGGATCCTTTTGAAAAATCAAATAATTACTTGTGATATTATTTCATGACTAAGAATAGTGTCTTAAATACATACTCTGCTGTAAGTTCAAGAATCTGACAGTGACTTTAGGGGCATCGTTACAATGCCAGACTGGTAGACGATAGAACATGCCTGTGAGCAAGTTTCCTTTTGTTCTAGACAAAGCTTTTTGTCCTTCTGTTTTTTAATGTCTTAAGCTTATTGCAGAAAAGGATTTCTTTGAAACAGTGAAGAAAAAATGTTAAGAGTTTTGCTTACAAGTACCCTGGTATATTCTTCTTTTTTTAACTGTAGAAGCACTTTACCTATTATCATGAATCTTGTCTGCTGAGATAGTTCAGCCTTCATGTTATGTTTACCAAGGCCAGACTAGAGGATCAAATAATTTATAACCATTCCTGTTGGGTTTTATGTAATAACTTTGGAACTCATATAAAGTAATGATCCACAAACTCTTTTAATGTTCATTATAAAATATGAAATATTTCTCAGAACCATTGCAATTATGTGACCAGACATAACTGTTTCACACATGAGTAAATACAGGGAGGTTTAACATAACTTTATTATCTTCCTGTCTTTTCCTCTCATTGATGTGATAATACTGTTTTAAAATTTTTCTAAAGAAAAGTTAAGTAATTTCAGGATCTCTATTGAGGCCTAGTTTATTGGTTTTTGTAATAGAGTACTCAAGAATAATTGTATTTATGATTAGATTGATAGTAGTAAATGTTGTTGTGCTGAATAGGGGTAAAATACCCTGAAAGCGTTATAATATAATATGAATATATACACATACATCCGTAGGAAGAAATTATTAATATCGGTCTGTCTGTATATGCATTTAGATTATGCTCATCAGTGTATCAGTGCACCTTCTCTGGAGACTTTCTGGGGTTTAGCAGTTATTAAAATGTCAGTGGATATAGGATGGCAAAACTCATTAAGACTACATAAAAAACCACATCCCAGGTCCTTGCCTGATACTTAGAGCTAACCTTTAATTTCCCCCTCTTCTCCTGATCTACTTGGATTTAGACGTAACATAAAGTGGAGCCTGCCACAACCAGAACTCTCTGCTGAAGCTGTTTGATCAGCCCAACCTCCTGTTGAACTTGGCTGGGGACTTCATTGACCTGTGCAGGGTTTCTGGCCCATTCAGGCTAGGAGAAATCTCTGAACTTTAACACTGATGGCTCTGTAGCTTTTCACATCTGTCTCTGTGATGTATCTCTCACAGCAGTGATAGACTCACAAGCCTATCCCTGAGATCCCGCTTGTGTGTCTGAATTACAGCAAATGCAAAGAATGTTTGGTGTTAACACAGGGAAAAATAAGCCACCCTAGAGAAAACAGCACAGAGGGAAAAAGTTCATAGCACACAGAAGGATGGTCACCTTCCTGCCTTTCTCTTTTACATCTTTTAGGAGCAGCCTTCAGCTAGCAGAAGTGAGAGAGGGTGAACATGTGTGTTCAAAGTGGAAATACACTGTATTTGTTTTACTATATTTATTTTACCAGCATAAACTGGTAATATAATGTAATAGAATTTTGGTCTCCTGCTGAATGGTATTACAGAAACATCACCACAAAAAAAAACCAACAAAATCTTTGGCTGAAAGAGTGTAATGTAATTAAGGACGGCCTTAATAAGAAGTCATTTTTTCCTAATTCTCCTCTTGTCTGCCTAATGTCTTTCATCCTGCAGACACTTAGGGGGAGGAGCTGCCTTTTCCTTATAGGTCTGTGCCATGCCAAGGGCAGAACCCTGCCACAGAACTGGCAGCAACACCATCAGCCATGGGGGAAATGGGGAGCCAGCATGGTTTTGGGCCTGAAACAGGCAGCAGTTTAGGCTGTGTATATGTTTGACCCAGGTCAGTTAGGTGGTTCTCCAGGTAGTATTCCATACACATACAGAAACATTTGAAGAGGAAAACTTCCTCCCTTTCTCTCCTGGGTCTCGTATTTCACCAGTGAGCCTCCCTTCACCAAGAAGAACAAAGATTTTTTTGAGCTTCCTCCTCCCATGGCCACCCCACCGTAATAAACAGAGATGGCACTAGCACAGAGGAGGTTTTGCAGTAGGGCTCAGGCTGGCTCAGTGAAGGTAAGATGCACTGACAGACCCCAGAGACTTTTTTTCCCCTCTTTTTTTGCCTTTCCCAGACTGCAAAAAGTGGTCTGATATGATGTCATGGAGGGGCTTCATAACACCCCTGCAGACTTCCAGGGCACTTGGAGGTTAAATTTCTTTACTCCTACCATCCTGACTGCTTCTCATACTGCAGGCTTTGTACAGGGAGGAATAATTTTCATGCATTAAGAGAAGTGAATCCAGAAATGTTATTTTCATGAGTTAGGAATAACCTGCAAAGATGGCAAGTGCTGAAGCAAAGCAGAGCCATGAATCCGTTATACATGGTCGTTCCTAATGAGAGAGAGAAGTTCATTATTTCAGAGAGGCTTTCTGTTGTGGAATATTTCTGGGACATGCCATTCTTTTTACTTTTAAATTAAAATGTCTTTATTTTTCATTATGAAATGCTGGTGCATTTGAGTCCAACTGTATTTAGCAATAGCAAAATGTGGTATAACTAATGATACGATAAGAGGTACAATCTATGCAGAAGATGCAAAGGACAGCAATAATAAGACTGGGTCTCCATTTTCATATTTGAGATTAAGTTTGTACAATTTTAAATTTGAAACAGGTTTGTGTTAGACAGTTTTCTTATGAAAAATCTAAAGTTTTTAAATTCAAGGGTAATCTTTATTTACAGTCATTTATAGATTTTTAGTGCATTCATTTTAGGAAACATTTTTATCATTTCCTAAGACACACTTTTGTCCAGGCACAATTACAATACTTATTTGACACTGAAAACGAAATTTTAGTTTGCCTGTGGAAAGTATGAAAAAGTCAAAATCAGGCTGTGAAAGATTTTACTTTGCACATAGTAGGATACAGTGCAATACAGGATAAAGCTCCACATTTGCAGAGATGGAAGAAAGATCTCCTGAGGACAAAGGTTTAGAAAAACACTGTGCTTTTGTCTCAGGCCTGCTCTCTCCAGAGTTCAAAGGACTGCAGAGCTACTTTTGATTTTCTGATATTTGCTGGATGTTCACATTTAGAGTTTAATTTAAATGTTTTTTATGTTTTCTACGTTTTCTATATGGAAGCTTTCTTCCATATAGAAAATGTTTTGTATAAGAAAGTTTTCTATATGGAATGTTTTGTATAAGGAAGCATGTGATTGAGTGCAGGGATGGAGTTTCTTCACTCTGTACACTTGCCCTAAGGATGATATGCCCAGACTTAGAAAAAATATTGATGATTTTCAACATGTTTAGGCCAAGTATCTGTTATAAAATTCCTAGCATGATCCTGAGCTGATGCTCCAAGTATGAGTAGCAGTTGTATGTGTTTGCATACATTCTTCACTACAAACAAAACTGTATTTTCAAAAAAGTTTTACTTTGTCCTTTGGAACTTCTATAAACTGAAAATTCAAGACTTTGATGAATTACTTCATCAAACAAATATTGGGTTTTGTTTTATTTTTTAATCTGGAACAACTCAAAACAACTATATTTTAAACTTGCCTCTAATAATAAATGGACTTATCATGAGCATGTTGCATGTGTGCTTTTATCATATGATCAGAGATGTCTTAGTTTAGTGTAGTATTTTCCCTGTGATGCTACAAGCTAGAAAAGCTATGTTCAGTCCTGTCAGCATAAAAACTGCACAGCAGGAGGTGAAACACATGAACCAATTTCCAGGCCTCTTAACATTCCCAATTCATGGAGTTGAATAGGTTTTGATAGCTTAACTCCTTTTTTTAACTCCTTTTTTTTTTTTGAATCTTGCAGCACTCAGATTTTTTTTTTGACCAAAAAAATCCTTAATTATTTCCCACTCCCATACAAAGTTAAACCAGTCCTTTCTGTTTTATTAGGTATCAGGCAAGAGATTGCCTCAGAGGTGAGAGGGGCTATACGTATTTAGGAGCATAGCCTGATGAGACCACATAGATTGGGATTATAGGCAGAATTAACTATGCTCCTGCCCCATAAACCTGTAATGTCTTGATACCTTTTTCTCTGCCATAGTGCTTTGGAGCAAGAGCACTGAAGCTACAAACATGTGGCCCTAAGGTAAACATCTCACATGCTAATGTTTTAGTAGACATAGATGGTCTGTACTATATACTGCACACCTTTTTGGGGGGGTCATGTTTTGTTGTTTTCTTTTTTCTTTTTCTTTCTCTGTCCCCTTTGCCTTGTTGCAGAAGGAAGGAGAAGGAGGGATTTCTTCACCCAGCTTTGCAAGATGTACCTTCCTGGGTGAACTCCCAACTTCCCCCTATTCTCCTGCTTCAGCTTTCTTACCATCCCAAACACCCTTCTCACAGAAGGTTCCTACTGTTTCTAGGCTTTTGCTTCAGGGTTTGCCTCCACCTCAACTTTTCCTTATTCTGCTTCCTCCCTTTTGAGAAAAGGCGGGAGCTAACTGCCCCCTTGACCTCTGCTCCCTGTTCCCCACCTCTACTAATAGGACTCAGCTGTCATTTCCCTGAATTTGAATGCAAGAGTTAGCAGCTGATCCTGGGATGATTTATCAGGAGAGCCCCACATTTCTATATGGCTTTTCAAGTATGCCACCATATTTCAGGATCACTGAAAAGGGCAAGTAGGTCCAATGACCTACTTACGTGGGACCAGTGACTATGAATAACATCTGTGTAGTGATGAACGTGCCGTGACCTGTATAATGCAGTGAGTTTGCTCTCTTCCTTTTTTTTTTTCCTTCAGATTTTTCAAGAAATAGTGCTTATTTTGTAAAATGTTCTAAAAACTTTCACAAAATCTGGGAAATATTGTAGGATATATGAGTAAAATGAGCTATGAAAGTATGTCACCTGCTTCTGAAGTGTAGGTATATAATGTTAGTGTTGTGATGTCCCCTAAGACTTAGCTTATAATATTATCTTTGGTCATATTCAGAAGAAAGCTAATTTATGAGCTAATTAATATGAAAAGTTCTTATTTTATTTTATAAATTCCTTTGTAAAGAATTTTAATGGTGAATCTTTCTGAATAATTCTCTCAGTAGGTTAGGATGTGAATATGGAACATTTGAAATAATTATAAAAAAATAGAATTTTTGAGTGCATTTGAAGCATTGGACATAAATACAGAATATTAATTTCATTTTTTGAAGTATATTGTTCATATTCATTCTTCCATGATTCATTCTATTAAAATGACATGAATGAAATCTGAAATCTGCTATCTTTAGACCTCAGTGTTCTTTCACGATGGGTGTCCATGGAATTGCTGACTGTCAATACTGTTGAGTGTACAGCCAGCACACTAAGGTTCGCTTGCCTGCGACATTGTCTCTTGAGATTCAAAGGATGTCATTCCTGTCTAAGTGGTGGAGTGATAATACATCTGCACTCTCTGTCTGTGACACCTCGCTGTCATGTGGCTTTGTCAACGGACAGCAACGCCTGTCATTTTGTTATGAGGCCCAACATAAAGCATACATCACCCTTGACATACTATAAAGTGCAATGTGTAAAGAGGGTTATGTCTGTTGTCCGTGGAGTCTAAGTGTTCTGTTTTGAAAGCTCATATTAAATAATAATATGCTTAGAAGACCAGATTCTTCTCTCAGCTGTTGAAAATCTACAATAGCTTACTAGATCTTGGAGGACCTAATTCTGTCTAACTTGGACTCCAGTAGGATGGAAGATTAAAAGAACAAAGTGTAAAGTGATGCATTTCATCCAAGAAGTGTTAACTTAAGGCCAAGGAGCAAAGTTGATGAGATTTTAGTGCTCTGTGGCACATGCACTTCTCATCCTGTATCTGGCACTGCTGCTATAGGCAGAAGGAGAGTTAAAGGAGAATCCAGTGGACTTACTCAGAGCTTAGACTGATCTAATCGGGATTCTATTTTCTTGGAAAGGATAATTCATACAAGGTTTTGAGCATATCAAGTGTTAGGTGCAGCAGATACTTAGACAAAGTAAAGAAACGTGTATTTTCATTTCTTTTCAGTCTTCCTCATGGATTGCACTAGCTATCTCCCCTGAAACACATCCCTCCATGGACATTTGTTATTACAGGAGGATATCTGCAAAAAAAAAAAGATGTTCTTACCCAGTGAGAATGTGGTTTTTTTTTTCCTCATTCTTATTATCACATGCTGTAATCTGAGACACCAATGAAAAATATTTGAAATATTGCCTCAACAACTTAGTGCCTTTCTTTATTATATGTCATGTCTAGAATTGCCATTGATTTGAGAGAAGGCTTCAGATTTTGAAGTTAATGCAGAGCTATACCCTGAAGGAGGCTTTATGTCTGGGGCTGTTTAAGCACCATTTTATGGTAGTTATCCTAATGTCTTGGAGATGGATGCAGAAGAGAGCTGAAAGACTTTACATCTAGCAGAGGAAGAGTGAGGTTCTGTAATTTATCTTACCATCTTCAGAGGAATTCAGCATATTTTAACAAATCTTGCCCAGCCTTATTTAGCTCATCACTCACTAGATGCAGGGCCCCTTGTATATGTATCTGTCTATAAATAATGTGTGCGTACACAGTATGTGACACCAACGATATCCGCCTTGCTGAGAACATAGGTGCTATTGCTAAATAAATTTTAGATTATATTAATACTACTAAAGAGTTAACAGTATTTTTCTGTGCAGACAGCTCTGAAGACCCAATTCTATCTGATTTATCGTTTAGTCAACTTTAAAATACCCCAGAGATCCCAAGGATCCTCTTGGATGTTGCTGTAGGGGAGGGACTTTTATGAACATGTTTGTATTTTGATAAGAAATAGTACTTTGTTAAAACATACAAACAGCATGCTTTGGTGGGTTTGTTTGTTTGTTTGTTTGGTTTGGTTTTTTGTTTGTTTGTTGGGGTTTTTTTGTGTTTTTTTTTCTTTCCAAGGGCCATCTTTTCACTTAACTGTTGTTAAATTCAGAGTTTATCAGCAGATACTATTGGTTAACCTTTATTGCTACAAATATTGCATGGTCTATCTACATAACTGCCAACTGGAGACAAAGTCCGAATATATTAGCAAGGTGTTTATCAGGCTGAAGTCTGCACTGAAATTGGCTGAATTGGTGGATATAGATTTCTAGGCTGGCTTTTGATAGCCCTGTGGTGAGAAAAACCTGTATATTGATTCTCACTGGGG
This sequence comes from Melopsittacus undulatus, assembly GCF_012275295.1. NCBI lineage: Eukaryota > Metazoa > Chordata > Aves > Psittaciformes > Psittaculidae > Melopsittacus > Melopsittacus undulatus. The sequence continues at coordinate 89,954,764 of NC_047557.1, forward strand.
ACTATATTGTTAAAATATATAAATGTTAAAATTGACTTAGGAAATAAAAAATAAATGATAGCTATAAATCTGGGACAGCTGATAAACAAATAAATATCTGTCACTGTTATATCTCAGTATTTCCCAATGATATCTGAAGAGCACTTAATTGTAACTGAGTAATCAATTATTCAATTAACCTTCTTCTCATCGAATATATATTTGATATAACTTTTTGAAACTTGGGCTCTAAAAGGTTTATATTGATTGCAGGTTTCAAGGCCATATGTTTCAGTTATTGGATTTGTGCAGTCAAAATTGACATTCTAAGTTCACTAGAATATGTAAATATTTGAATGTAATGAGCTTCCAAGACTGTTGGATTCATGCAGTTAGTTTTCATTACTTTTTAAAACTATGATCTTTTGTGATTATGAGGTTCACCTTAGCAGAACACATGTAATTTAAACACATTTGTTATTCAGAAGACACAAGGGATGTATCTTATTTTATGGTCTGGACATTAGCTTTCATATATGAATTTCTCACATTTTGGGTGGAGTTGATTGTGAAACACTTCAGTATTTTGTCATAAATTGATACAATTTTGGGGAATTTTTCAAAGGAAAATATTTTAAAGAGCAGCTTCTGGGTTTGATGTGGTCCTGCTGGGCACCTGCTGCAGTGCTGGTGGCAATATTGCTCTGGGTGCTTACTGCCAGCTGCCTGCCAGCATCCTTAATAGGGTCAGAGTGTGACCATCCTATAGAGAGAACTAGTGATGTTCATACCCAGTTTCGAAATGGATGTGTTACTCTCTAGCTATTCTTGGAGTTTGTAGCTGTCATTTTTTAACTGGGTTTCTTGAGGCTGTTTCTGTCAGTTGATGAAATGGGCATACGAGGATGTAGCATGCAAATGGGGAAGTCTCGCTTGCCATGCACATGTGTTTAAAATCTGTTTGTTCCTTGTGCATTTATCACAAGTGATTAGTAGCTTAAAGGAAAGCAACTGATTTCAAAACTTACCCAGCTCCAGTAGTTTAGCTCAGTAGTAAGGGACAGCAAAATTCTGCTTTCACTGTTGACAAGGTCAAAATGGGAAAGTGGAGTGTGGGGAATTTAATATCTCCATTCCTGTGAGAGCCACCTGGTCTGGACCTTCAGATACAAACCAGGGTAGAAATGGCTTGTTGTTGTTGTCATTATTATCTTTGTAGTCCCACTTTTCCTCCCAGGAGCTGAGATGTGATGCTTCCGGGTTAGGTTCCATCAACAACCCAAATTGGCTGCCTTGCAAGAGCAAGGCTAGCCTCTCTCTACAGTGCTGGGTTTCATTCCCATACTGTTAGCCTCCAAACCAAAGGCAAGGGGAAAACACACAGATTTTTTTGATAGATTTGGAAATAGTTACATATATATATATATACTTATATATATATGTGCTTGCAAATATATATATTTGCTTATTCCTTTATTTCAGTGTGTGATGATGTAATAGATTTCTTGAGTAAGACTTACTAAATTTAGGATTTTATCAGATAGGAAGAAATAATTGTACAAAAAAAAATTAAATGCCCCTCAGACTCTCAGATCTATCCATTAAGGATGAAATCTACTGTGTCTCTTCACTTTGGCTTTTTTTGTGCAGAGAGGTTGATTTGTAAGTGTATGAGGGACATATTGTTAGAGCAACAACAATTTACATAGATGCAAAACCCCTGCAGTGGTGTGGAAACTTGCTAAATTCTTTCAAATTGTCTCTGGCTTTATCAAAAGAAAAGACCTGCAATGAGTTAATAATAACTCGACGGTCTTCAAAGTTTGTTTGATATAGCAGCACACCAAAATATTCGTTTCTGGTAACTCTCTTGACAACCTTTTGATATTTAGATTTTGTGTGTGTGTGCTTCAGTGTGTAATAGATTAACTTGGCTCTGCAGAAAAGGTCTTTATAGAATCCTTAACTGTTGCACCCATTATTGAGTAAACAGCACTTTCTTCATGGGGACAGGAAAAAAAATCCAAACAAAAAAAAAACCACCCCAAAACCAAAAAACCCTGAAGATTTTTTCCCCTTTTAAAAATGAATTCATAATCTAATATTAGCAAATATGTTATTTTTTTCCCCTCCTGAAAATATCATAAACAGTCTTGGTTTGACCTTGTTAATGCAGGACCACTTTAGTAATCTGTGCCTAATGATTTTTTACATTAAACCACAGCTTGTGTTGGACCCTTGTGTGTCACAGTAATTTAAGAACAGTCATTTTGCACATTCCGATCCCATTATGTTACATTGTTAGTGAATAAAGACTGGTATTATGTTGCTCCTATAAAGGGCAGAAGTGGCCTGAATTTTATCTGCTGAACGAATCAATCTGGATTATGTCAGCTGAAAAGAATTGTGAACTGCAGTCTCCAGCAGATGGGGAGATTTTAAAAATGTATCTGTTTGGTTGTGAATACATTAGCTAAGATAATACCTTGTGGTGACTGAAAAGTAGTTTTTTTCTCTTTTTCTTCAATGAAGACTGTACCAATTATCATTTCAACATAAAGTATTAGGAGATCAATTGGGAACTGAATGCCATTTCCTAATGTTAATACAGTGTTTTATTTAAGCTGCCTTGACAGGCTGTCTAGGCTGTGGGAAAAAGACTGAGCAAATAATGAGTAAAGGGTTTAGAAAAAAGACGGGGGGTGGAGCTTGGCAAACGATGTGAGCTATTCATCAACAACTCAACAAGGATGATGGAAATAATAAGTACTCCTTAAAGAAAAGGGGAAAGGATTTTTTTAAAGAAACAGTTTCCTTTAAAAAAATATTTAACTTTAACTTTGTATTACTTTCTGATTAGCTGATTTTAAACTTCCTGAAATCAGGGAAAGCTTCCCTTTGAAATGGATAGTCTGCATTTAAACATTGCATTCTTTAGCAATCAGTTAAAAGAAAAAAAAAAGAAACAGTGTCTAATTTCCTGTTCATTCGTGCAAATTTCTTACCATGTGGCATTGTCATTTAATATCTAAAGTACATTAATGCATTTCTATAATGCCAAAACTCTCAGACAAATCCCCTGTGTGAAATAATTTGTGTGAACTTTGAACTAACCATGAATAAAATCAAGATCTTATTATGTCCTTTATTTATATCGTACAGAAAAGCTTTGAAACTTAATACTAGCACCAACATAATATGCACATTCACAGTGGTGCTTTAGAAAACGAAAAAACCCACCCAACTTTCCTACATTTTTGTGGGTTTTGCCCACTATTCAGATACCATTACATTACTTCTGAAAATATTTGTCTTAGAAATCAATAGGCTATTCTAATATTATTGTGCTCCGAGTTGCTAAGATTTCCATTCAGCAGATATAATTCCACCATCTGTAAAGTTCTAGATTTTATAATACTTATAAGCTGGTTTTAATCTATTTTTACTGCCATGTTCTGTCCTGAAATGTCAGAGAGTGCAGACTAGGTCTTGGAATTAACATGACAGTTAAGAAACTTGGCAAGGTTTTACAGCAGATTGTGACATTAACAAAGTACAAAGGAGAATGGGGAAATTAACGTTAATGTATGCTCACAGACACTATAAAAATCTATATGTCCATGATCAGGGAACTAAAAATAGGAATGTTTTTTATGTTGATGCCATGAAATACAAAGCTTTACTGTGAAAAGAAATTTCCATATGAAAAGCAACTTACTAAAAAGTAATGCTGTAATCCCTCCTCTGGATTGAACAACAGGTTTATGTATCCTAGGTCAAGTAGGCATATGGCTGGGTTTTGTTTTTCAATTTTGTTTTAGGCTTTTTTGAAGCTATGATGAAACTGCATTGAAAGCACCAATATTGTTTTTCAACAGCTGCAAAAGATATGGTATGATAGATGCCCTGATAGATGGTAGTGGTTATTAAAATTCACAGATTGCACCGTAAATCATGTAAAGTCCATCCTCTTTCACAGTGACAAACCAAAATAAGTGTTTGTCATCCATAGTGGGCTCTTCAGGCACTGCACACCCAAACTCCTCAGTGTCACCCTCCTTGTCCAGCCTCCAGGGCCACCAGAACCAGCATGGCTCTGCCAGGCTGAGGTTTCTCCGGAAACCTGTCCCTTTTCTGCAATCAGTTATAGGTCAAATACGTGGGACAAAATCCTGCTATAACACCCAGGCAAAAACAGTGGCAAAGGGGAAAAGGAAGATCTAACTGTTGGAAAATCAGTGGAAATCATAGGGAATAATGCTACTTTCTGATTTAAATTGTGTTCATTTTTTTTTCGTCTGAGTGTTTTAAGCTGTAAGTTACTCAAAGCCCTGTTCAGCTCAGATCTAGGAGGGCTGGTGGCTGAGGCTTTCCAGGCTCCTGCAGCTGGACACCCCCAGCATCTAATCCTGATACCACAGACAAAACCATCTCTTTTCATCATTGCTGATACTGTGCCATTGCTTTGTCAGACCCTGGCCATAGCATATGAAGATGCAGCTCTTTCTGCTGCTCAGGAGTGGGTAGAAATGAGCAGTGTCTGGCTTCAGGGTACCTACACTGGCAGTGGAGCTAGGTTTCATCACAGTTTAATTTCTCAGTGGCAGAAGACGTCTTCAGCACTGCCAGTGCAGTTTTGGAGCATATCCTGTCTTCATGTTGCTATTACCTGCAGGTTCAGCATGCAGCAGAAAACACTCAAGTTTGTTTTCTGACACCCTTCCTGAAGATGTGCTCTGTGACAGCCATTTAGCAGAGTGATGTACAGCAGAGGTGTGAGCTGCCATCGGTGGGTGGTAAAGTACAGTATAGTTTGCTATTCACGGCATGGCTGCTTTTCACACCATGTCACGTTTCCAAAGCATTTCACATACTTAAAACCAAACCTAAGCACTGTTCACATTCCCTTACATAGCCTTCCTGCCTCCAACACTGACTAGAGCAGGCAATGCAGGTGCCAGTTGCAGGGACAACAGCAGTATTCCCTTGCATGAACGCGAGCAGTCTGATGCAATGAAAACATTAATCTCTCAGCTACAAAGGAACAGCATGGATCCATCTGTTACTTTCTTTGCTCTTAATCAAGTTGGGAGGGAGCAAAAGTTCATGTAGCAAATGTGGGTATGCACTAGATTGAGACCTGAGCTGTAAAGCTGAGCAATGGGATTTTTGGAGCTCTATGGATCCAGGGTTGCCTATCATTTTAGATCTCTTCTTTCACCAAATTTGGAAGTGGAAATTGAATTCTGGGATGTGGTATTGGCCTACCCTGCTCTGCAGCCCACAATGCTGAGTGCAGACTGCTGTCCCTATTACGATTGTGCTAACAATTGACTTTTTGGTTTGGCTTGGCTGTCTTGCAGGGTAAAAAAAAATCTATCTCAACCAAAAATTATTTATTTTTCTAGTTTGCCTAATAATATGAAACACAGAAAATACTGTGTTATGTATCAATTGAGGCAATTCTAGGGAGAGGGGGGAAAGCAAAACAAAAACCATGCAGGGCCAGACTGTCAGAAAGGCAGAGTAGGAGATGACAGCCCTTTCATCCGCCAATTGAGCAGTTAGCAAACTTATCCAGGATGCAGGAGGCCTGGCCTGATTTCACTGCTCTGATGAGGAGAGAGTAACCCACATATTGGGTATATATTCGTGCCAGATAGCTGCTCAGTGAAAGAAGAATCCCCCCCACTGCCTTTGGTAACTTACTATTCATCCCTAATGGATGCAGCGTTTGATTCCCCTCCTCTTTGGAGCAGCCATTTTTTAAAATGCTGGATAAAAGCTCGTTTTCCAGAAGCAAGTATTGCTACTCTAAGCAAGAGGTGACCAGGTCATGGCCATGACCACAGTGGTGTCTGCTGTTAGTGAGGTCACTGCTCACCAAGCTTACATTGCCTGCTTCTGGTAACCAGAGTTACTGAAAGGAGATGAGACAAAACAGACTTTTTTTTTTTTTTTTTTTTTTTTTTTTTTTTAACTGGGAGTGTTTCTAGGTAGTTTGCATTTGAAACCCTTTTTTTTCCAAGTTATTAGGATGTCTGCATCCTGTATTCAGATAGTCATGCAATCACATCATCTCAAGATACATAAATTCATGTTTATGTGACAGTTTTGGTGTTCCGTTATGGGGTCGGAGAAGCTTGGGAATTCTCTCTGAACTGTTCCTTCTCAGGGTGTCATAGCTTGTTTCTCTCCCTGCTGTAAGTACGCTGACCCCCAGTCCTGCTCCATGCCCCCTGTCCAGCTTTACACCATTTTAGCTTTACCAAAGTGCAGTGAGGCCTTGTTTGCTGTTGCACTCTGGCAGAGTGGATGGCATGGGGACAAAGAACATGTCCTTGTCCAAGGTGTGCTCCTGGTAGCCAGGAGTGCCAGACAGCTGCATCCACTGACAGAGACTCCTGATGGCTAAGGGTGCAATGTGCTGCAGCATTGTATCCCCCCCAGTTTCTCTATTGGCATAGAAAGCAACTCAATTGGGCTGGGTGGAAAATTAGGAGCTACTTCAATGAGATGCTTCTCCATAAAGGTAAACTGATTTCCATATCAACAGCTATATTCTTATTGTGCTACTTCTTCTGATTCCTTACCATGGGAGATGTCCTATTTTTGAAGACTGTGTATGTTTAGAATTTAGTGCACTGTATGTGCAGATGTCCAGCCACCTGAACAGCTTTGTTTCAGCTCTGATTTTTTAATACACATTTGAAGAAACACGCCTTTGTGATCTTGTGGAACTGCAGTCCACTTACCTAGGGCTGGGCAGTAGTATGTAAGAGAAGAATGACACAAAATCCCTGAGGTGTAGCAATTATTATCTATTAATTCATTCTCCATTCTTTCAGTTCTGTAAGACATGCCAGCTCTTGGTGGCTCCCCTTCACCCTAAACACAGACCTGTAGAATTTGACAGTGCAATCACCTGCCTAAGCCCACTGCTTTTCTGAGTATTTATGCCTATAGCATTGCTTAAAAGTTTCACGTCTCCTTCTCTTAAGGACTTGCAAACAAAACACTAAATAAGAGGGTTCTTCAGCCATCTCATAGCCCAATAGATATTTAAAATATACAGCCCAAGATACATAGCAACACAGAGACCAAAAGATACTTAAAAAACTGGTGTTCCTTTTTGTAATGTAATAAAAAGGGGAAGTACGATCATATTTCATGCCATGGATAAAACTGGATGAAGGTTATCCAAGGTGCCCCTGTCTAGTAGAGGAAAACTTGTGAATACATCTCTGAGTTCTTCATAGGTCCCTGCAATTAGAGAGTGAGAACACAACTGGTTGAGAAGACTCCTTCCCCCATTGTTAGCTGAGGCACCAGGGACTGAAAACTTCTTGCCTGGCATATTCATGTGCTTCCCTGCCTTGTGGTTGTGGAGTCTCTGTGGTTCTGTGGGAATGTTTTATCCTTTGTCTTTCCAAACAAATAAATTGCATTCATGAGATGGCAGTTTTATAAGTTTTCTTTCTTGTGCAACTTGGACATTTTGATTCCTTCTTTTCATTACAATGAGGAGCTCCCTGAATGCTAATGTATACAAAATGCATGTGATGCACACAAAGTCATATCACGAGGACTTTGTGGTTAGGATGGATATGTAAGAAAGGGTGCATAATATTCTATTTGTAGAATATCGGACGTTTTATTAGAAATTGCAGTTACTCTTGGACTTTGGTATGGTTCTGATGATTTCAAATGTACTGAGCTGCCTGGCCTGGTAGCTTCCTCTTTGAAAAACATGCATTCTTCACAGCCATTCATCCATCTTTAGTAGTTTAGCAGTCGTTCCCTGTCTGAATGAAGAACTATATATCGACTTTTTGTAAGGCCTACTGCTCTGACTGTATGTGTTTGGAGTGGCATCCAACAAGAATTTGAAGAAACTCAGCTGTAGATTGTAATATGATGACTTTTTTTTTTTTAAGAAACATGATCACTTGTCAAAAAAATTCTAATTTTTGTAACACATCCTGCAACATTTGCACTTCTGCCTTTTACACTTCTCTCATCTTTATACAAAACAATTTTAGAAAGGTATGTTCAAGAAGGGAAACTACCACAATATTGGGGTTTAAACCTCCTCAACCTTTAGTGTAGAGCTACTCACATATATTTGATTAGCAAGTGCGTTCTTTGACATCTTGCTGCTTTTAAGGCCCACATTGTAACCAAGTTTATTGGAAGCAGGTACTGTAAGATGTTTTATGGATATTATAGTTCTGTCCTCCTCTCCTTCCTGGTGATACAGATTTTACTCAAGATAAAAGTGGCATGGTAGTAGCTAGTTTGAGTTCAACCATAGGTAAGTCCTGTCCCTTTGTGCCTGGTAAAGCTGCCTTTTGCTGCAAAGTCCTTCCCTTAAAGAAGTAAATGATGACCCATGTAAAAGAATAAATATAGGGTCAGCTACACTTCAGCCATGCTTTTTTGTATCTTTCTTATCTCTAGAAACACTTCGATAGCCATAATTCCTTTTGTAGTGGGTGAAAAGACATATGTCCCTGTAAGATGCCACCAGTGAGCTTATCTGCTGTGCTGCACAGGGGAAAGCCCAAAGGTTAGGGCCAGAGCAGGTACTGAAGCACCAGGATTTGTGCAGTGGGTGGATGGAGCTGTCAGACCTTCAACGGCACACCTCACAGGGAAAGCATTAGAAGCAGCCATAGACAGCAAGTCTCAGCCTGTCTATAAAGGGCTGGTGTGGAATCTTGCAGAAGGAAACCTTCTACAAACAATTCCATTTCCTCTCACTGAAAAGTACAGGAATTAAGATACTTTAGAAAGAAAATCATCTAACTGGGGGGAAACATGGCGCCTAGCAGCGTGGTAGTGTAAATATTTGATTTCAGCTGTGGGAATATGATTTCAGACATGGGATAGCTCAGGAAAGGATGAGATCTCTGCAAGGATGTTGGCCCGGAGTGGGAGGAAAACCAAAGTGAAGGAGGGCTGCTGCACAGAGTGGTGCTACCACTGATCTCAGCTTTGAAGGCTAGTAAATAAGTGGTCCTCTAGGGGTGTCCAGGAATTGAGGGTGTACCGGGGACCCCTTAGCACGCAGGGGACCTGTCGCACTCCCCTGGTCCTGTGTGGTGTGCAGCAGGGCTGGCTAAGAGCCTTCCTATGCAGAGGATGCTTCAGCTCTACCCCTTTGTTTGAACCGGTATGGGCTTGGAGCGAACAGTGAGAATGCACATTTCTTACATTTAAGATTTTAGCAGAATTTGAAAGGTGAAGCTGCAAGTTGCTGGGGCAAAAAGAGAACTGTACTGGTGGTGCTGGGGGAACCTGATGCATGCCAGGGCCAGTGCGTACCCATCCGGGCTTAATATTGCGGCTGGCTTCCGGGAGCTTGGAAAATAGGTGGAAATCTTGAAATCGCCACAAGAGGGAGCTCACAACCCACAAACCAGAGAAGGAACACACTGTTCCACCATTTTTATATTTATTTTTTACTTAAGGTCTTTTAAAACTGGAAGCTTACGTATTGCTGAGGACGCACAGGCAGGGCCGGATCCACCCTGAGAAGGACTCAACTCACCCGACCTAGATCGGCGTAAACCCAGGTGTTAGCACAAGGGTTGAGGGTACCTGGGGTGTCATTTCAGCTTTTGAAAGCAGACGAAGGAGTGCCTCCCATCATAGGAGTCTGAGGAGCCACCTCCTTCGCACAGTGTGCACCCCAGACTCTCAGGGCTCGGAGGTTTTTTGTTCTGAGTTATTTATGTAGAGCTGGGTGAATTTAAGTAAAAAATAAAACACTTCTGACTCCAGGGTTCACTCCCTGTGGGATCTCAAAGGTTTGCAACAAGATAATGTTATGGTGGCATGTGCCCTCAGCCTGTTGGGAAAGTTGATGATATTCCTTTTTCAAGCTGTACTCATTCTACTTCATGTTTCTTCAATGGAAAAAGCTTAATTTCAATTTACAAGTCACATCTAGAGGGTTTATTATCACACTGAGACTTCCTACAAGGCATCTAGTAATGTTGCCATCATTTGCATGGCACTAACAAAAAAATTTCCATCTGTCTTCCAAACTCCGTAAAACTCCAAACAAACAGCAAATGCCATGGGTGTCTGAACACACAATAGCGTGTCATTTTTCTTCCAGCATTAGTGTATGTTACAGATGTTAAACTACTCATGAAGGGTCTGAGAGGCTGTTAACATTATTCAAATTAAACTCAATACTGATGAAAGTTAGTGCTGTTGGAATTACATGCGAAGTATGCAGTCTTGTCTTTCCATAAAGAGCTGAGTGGTCTGTCACTTCAGAAGGTGGAAACACTGATGCCGGATCTCTTTGCTGTGAAAGTCCTGTGTGTCTGTCTTAACTACAGCCTAATACCAAGGTGGTGCCACATTCAAAGTTACAGGTAGCACTATTAGGCATATGAGAGTTTAGTATCCCATGGTGATTCCCTATCCACCTTTCTCCTGCTAATTGCTGTAACTCATAGCAAGTCTTACTAGGTGAAAAGTAATGATCCATTTCCACACAGCATAAAGTGAGATTACATACTGGGCATGCATTTGTCTTTTGCTCTGATGTTGGTGTAGTGTGAGAAATATGTTTTTATCCCTGGGGTACAGCTTGCCCTGATCAGCCCATGGGATACAGTTCTGCCAGGGAGCTTCTCTTGTGGGGGCTCACCCCTTTGGAGAAGGGCATGAGAGTAGATTGCATCCTGGGCTGCTAGTATACATTGCAAGGTAGCTGCCCAAACCTGTTAGGATCCCAATTTTGGTCTGGCTCTGTCTCTCCAAAGGAGATAACTCTCCCAAGTTGTCATCTGGCAATGTTCAGAGGGTTGGTTTGACCCCAACATGGCTCTGGATGGCCAAAATCGCTCTGCAGAGATCATGTTCACTTTTTATTTCAGCCCATTGTCCATGCTGTCAGATTGCACAGAAGGTATTCAGTCTGAAGGGGTAGTGCATTTTTAGTAAATGGGTTGTTTGTGAGACATTTTGATTACTTGTTTATTCTATTTTGTGTGGTTATTTTGCTTAGTAATGTAGTGGACCCACCACAATACAGTTTCATACCTTTGATAAGCCTAAATGTTGGGAAGCCCATATTTAGCCTGGTAAATAGTCATCACAGTGGGCTTCACAACATTCAGAGAGGGGAGTTTATGGAGAGAGTTGAGAACTGTGGATCTGCTAAGGAGTCAGCAGAATGGGGAAACACAGCTCTGCATGATCCTGGCTGTGGTGCAGCATGGCATGGACACTGCATGCCATGTATCGGAGTTGGCTTAGATGTTTTGGGTTTCTGGTGGTGCTACCAGGATAAGGATGTATCCCAGAGGCAGCATCAGTGTGCAGGACCGAAAACCCACAGCATGAACAGCACAGTGAGAGGCAGGGATGCTTTCTGCAGACCTCAAGAGCTTCATTGCATGATGGGCCACATCTGACACATTAAAAGCATTTGTTCTGTATATTTATCATATGAAGGTTATGTATTCATATCATATGGAGGTTACCGTGGCACTTCAGAAACAGTTTCAGCTGAAGTGGATTATTTTCTTTGCTTTTCCAATTAAACTCAAGAAACCTCTGTTTTCTGGGGGTGAGGCCACAATTCAGTTTCCATTTATACTAATTACGTACTTACTCGGTTATTGGCCTCTTTTAAGCTCAAAAGTACAAGAAAAAGGAGGAAAAGGAACTGGATGGGTTTGGTTTGATTTATGAAAACAAGCAGAAGTTTGAGCACTTCAGCAGATCTTATTTGTGCAGGCAGAACCAGCTGCAACGAGGACAAGGCTGGCAGTCATGCTGCATCAGGCTTTCTCCTGGCACATCTGGAGCTAGCTGCTCTTGGGATTCCTGGCCTGTGCTGCAGCAGCCTCTTTGGCACTTTGAGCTAGGGAATTTTCAACAAGCTTGTTTTTCACTTTGAAATGCCAGTCTGTTAAAAAACCTTTTTCCCTCTGCTGATGGTGGTGGAGAAATCAAGGTAGGTTGAATTGCTGAGTGTTAAAAAACTGGGATTGCTGCTGAAAGAATCATTGAAATTTTCGTTGCACTTTTTTTTTTTTAAGCAAGAACCTCAGAACTTTTCAGCTCAGAACAACCAATTTCCAATTTATTGAAAATTATTACAATAAAACAATATAAAAAAATTAAACATTTAACAAATGCACATGCAAATGCTTTTAAAATACATTTAAGCTTGCTTGTTTCCCATATTGCTGTTTTGCAACATTCTTGGTTAACAGCTTGAGTTTCTCTGAGGAGAAAATGTAATATGAAAGTTAGCTTCACAGGAAATAAGGAATCTTATAATAAAAATATTAGCAAGTTGCATTTGAATAGAGGCTTGAAGATAGATTAAGTATAATGGACATATTAAGAGAACATGGACAATGGCTTTTCTGAGCAATTATGTATCTATAGTCCTAAATAGTGGTACTTTGGAGAAAAGGAGAGAAAGAGAGAAAATTAGCATCTTTTAAAATGTGAACATAATATGCAGACTAATAATACATAGTAATTTCAGTCCTGGGAGAATTCATCGCTTGTGTATAGCTCCAGCCAGCCAGACTTTCCCTGTCAACTTCTGCAGGGACTTTGGGTTAACGCTTTGCCATTTGCAGTTGTGAAACAGAGACAAATACTCATTAGAGCTTAGATTATAGTTTCAATTGCTACAGTGACATAAGGCTACCCCTTCCAGAAGTCATCAGTGGGAGCAGAGGAAGGTAATTATTGATTACTGGAAAGAATAAGGCTGGCAAAAGGTGGCCCTGATAGGATGAGTTGGCCAGAAGGAGAAAGGAACAGACGGGCTCAGCCAGCTTAACTGCAGCTGTGTTGGGAATGGCACTGCTGTACTGGAGCAGCTGGGGACAGGGGCTCTAGGATTCATTTAAGGATTCATTTCAGCAGCTCAAGGGAACCTTTGAGCCTGTACAGGCAGAGAAACATGACTTTCTGAATGTGTAAGTGCTCCAAGCCAGGGCATGGAAACTGGGCATATAGGTAATAACTGACAATTTTTCAGATGGGCAGGGCTTTCCAGACTCAAGAAAAGTCTTTGAGAGCTTGGTTTAAGTGTGAGTGCTTCTAACTCCAGCTAAAATCAAGTGATACCACAAACATGCAGCATTTCTGAGAATAGAGCCTGAACCCTGGTTCCTGGGGTTTTCACCCAAGCCCCAGTGCTCCCCCCACATTTCCATGCCTGTCCAGTAAGGGGTCTCCCAGTCCTGACCAGTTACACATCAGAAGAATTTTCATTTGTCACTGGGATTGGGTTTTGTGCTTGTGCAAAGGAGATCCATCTAGCAAGGGCGACAAGTGTGGTTGAAGACGAGCTTCCTCTGTTCTTAATAGCACTGTCCCACTTGAGTGGCACTTGTTTTCCAGCACTGCCCCACCAGCTTCCTGATTTTGAACAGGCAGTAGAAAACCCAAAATCTATTTCAAGCGATCTCTTCGGGGTGCTTTAGGCAGCATGCTTTGGTCAAGGCAGTAGAAAGGAAATTTTCAGTGGAACAGCATCTACAGTTGTAGATTTCAGAGTTTTTTGCTTCTGGACCTTGCTGAGTAACACACATAAGGGCTGAGAGTTGCTTGGGGTCACTGCCCAGTAAAGGACTTTCTGTTTTGTGTGCCTGTCATTTTCATGGTTTTTACCTGCTAAGTTCACTCGTCTGCAAATGTTCTTGTTGCATCTAATGATATTTCAGCTTTTTGAAAGAAGTAATAATTGCTGAGGTGGCTTCAGGTAGAAGAGATTTTCTAGGTCCAGGAAATCCATGCATAATGCAAACACTAAACTGGCCACTTTTAAAAACAGCAGCCTTATTGTCACAGGTAGAGTTTTGTATTGTATTCAAATACAGTTTTGTATTGTACTCAAATATTCAAGCTGAGCTGAATATTCAAGCTCAGCTGAGCTGAGCATTTTCAATTGGGAAATCAGAGAGCCACCTGAGTGCACTGGGAATAAATTCACCCGAGAGTTCAGGTACTGAGCCAAGATGAACCTACCAGGCACACAGGTCTGTTTACTTCCAAATTTACCCTGATAGGTGGGTTAAAATATTACAAACTGAGATAGGCGGACATTCAAGGCTTTTCTCTTAGGTTGTCATTTTATGTTAATTGAATGCCTGTGTTAATCTAATAGATTTTAGATTTATGGTGGGTTCTATACCATGTCATATTTTAATCAATACATATTCCAACATTTAGATGGACAGATGAGAAAATCTGCCTCATCTCTGCACTTTTGTTCTATCGGCTGTCAATAATTCCTAATTTGAATCCTTCAAATGATCAGATTTATGGGTTTTAGTATATTGCATTAATCATAGAAATTAACTTTTGTGGAAAATGATGTTAAAGGTCATACAGAGTCTTGAAAGTGCAGTAACTGTGTCTGTCTTACAAACATGTTTGCAGCATCTCTAAGAGAAAGTGCATTAGAATATTTATCTGAATGAATCCTGCTGATTGTTCCATATGTCTAAGGTCAGTGCATGCCAGTGAGGAGGTAATGCTTGAAAGAAACAATTACTGAAATCCACAGGTTTAAGACAGATGTGATTCTGGGCTTGTTGTATGCCAGTAGGGCATAGACAGGTCCTGCAGCATTTCACTTGGATGGATTTATTCAGGCAAAACTCTAGAAAACTTGTTCTGCTTGAGATGGTTTCTGCCTTCATGTTAAGTACATGTGTGCCCTCCTGGAAGAGCTCACAGCAGAAAATGCTGCCACAGAGGCCAGGGCAGAGGAAGGACAGAACAAAAGGGAAACATTAGCCCTGTTGCTTAGGCGCCAGGTTAGGACTATGGTCTTGAACCTCAATCAACACCTAACACTGCTGCTACCCCTCAGAAGGCTCCTTGCCATTTGTCTGGGACTAGCTGGACTGGTGTTGTCCCTACAGAGGATGGAGGCACCAGCCCCTCCGATGAAGCACAGGACAGTTATTCCTGCCTGCTGCTCCCCACTGTGTTGGCAGAGGGATGGCGAAGATGAAGCATCTCAGCAGCTCTTTCCCACCATGCTGCTGGCTGTGTGCACCAAGCCCTGCTGCAAGAGAAGGCATGCTCCATCCTCTTCCTGGGGTGGGTCCAAGTGGGACAGCCTGGAGGAGATAGGGGAGGCTCAGGCAGTGCCTGAGAGCCCCCCTGGTTGGGTCACAACTTCAGCTGGGAGCTTTCAAGGGCTACTGGTAATTTGTCATGCAGCAGAAAGTCAAATATTGCAGCATTCCCCTCCTCGACAGCAAACCCTCTTTGGGGGCTGCTTGGACTGAAGGACCATCTTTAAACCTGTGGTGTTAGAGTGGCATGCTGTCATGAGACCACCAGTTGCTCTGCGGGTTCTGTTTTAAATTGCACATGAATTATCCTTAATGGTTTTGTAATGTCTGTTGGTATGACAGCAAGAAATTGTTTTCTTTGTGAAGGGACATATGCTTTAAGTTAGGGATACACTAAAGGGAGAAAAAACCCAAACATACAAATATCTTGCCTTGTGGACAGTTTGACATTCTGATTTTCCCTGTTCCTGTGGAATCATAATTCTTGATATTTGGAAGGCAGAGTGAGAAGATTTTGCATCTCTTTTTTTAATAAACACTTAGAAAACTTCCGCTGATTTTGGTGTTGCTGGATGGCAGCAGCAGAGGCTCTCAGTCACCTGCATTAAAGCAAGAAGCAGTGTCACCTGCTGGTGCCACCACCCAGCCAAGACACCAGCAGCTCACAGAAAGGGCAGACCCTGACCCCCAGAACATTCTGCTGTGTGTGTGTCTATAAGCAGGCTCCAAAACATCACAGCTTTTTCTCTGTTTTTTTTTTATTTTTCTTTGGTTTGGTTGTTTTGGGTTTTTGTAAGGTTTTAGTTTTGGTTTTGTTGGGGTGTTTTGTTTTGTTTTTTTGTCAGTAGTATTAATTTTTAATTTTTTATTCAGAAATAGAAAACCCACAGTGGAATAGTGGGTATTTATATTGTAACTCTCTCCCATCTGTAAAGTTCCAAAGTATATTTTGTTATGAAAATGGCTGCTGTTGTTCTTTAGAAGTTTGCCATGGTTGGTATTTTTGTACATTGGGGATTTCCTTTCACTGCTCCCTGTCCTGCCACTGACTAACTACAATGATGCCCATCCCTAATATGATGGACCATATCAGTGCACTGCCTGTTCGCAAGGCTGTGTGCTCAACAAAGATCATGCAGTTGGGATTAAATCCCAAGACATTGAAATAGTAATTGGAAAGCCATCAACAGCTTGTGAGCTCCCTAAAATTCTCATATAACCCCTTCTTATCAATCTTGAGATCAGCTACTGATTCTAATTGGCATCACCAAAATAAACCAGAAATGCCTTTGTTGATTTAGCTGGATCTATGCTAAAGCTGAATGGAAAGCCACAGCCCCCAGTCCTCTCATCTGCAAGACGCCAGACTGATACCAGAAATGGCTACAGCATTACAGATATTAATTAATATTTGTGAAGTGTTTTCTAAACTTGGAACAAAGAATGAATAAACAAGCTGAAGAGAACAACCATAAAATTGCAGAGAATTGACTGTGAAACCTAACAAGACCTCTGCATCTTTAATTTATATGTTTCTGTTTACCACAAGCATGTGCTAAGAAAACATGACCAGACAAGGAAAGGTCTTGTCCCTTTTATCAGATAGTTTCTTCTATATGTACATTTGTATTCATGCAAATCCATTATAAGCACAGTGTTGTCTGAAATACAGTTAATAAATGAACATAGCACAAATGTGATTTTAAATCAGTTTAATAAAATTAGTCATGTAGATTTTAAATCATTTTTACAGTTGATTTAACATTTGCGACTGGTTTATAGATTATGATATAGGATAGTGTTTGCATCCTTGCAATTTTATTCCAATTTAGAAATAGTACAAATATTAATTTTTGCTTCAATAATGGAGCCTTTGAGAATGAAACTTGTCTTTTCTCAATACACATTTTATGAGAATGCTTTAAATATGATTTTTAATATTTTTGAGGACTTTATTGCACATAAAGTTCTTTTAACTAGGACTTAAATCTGTTCACAAAAGTTTCTTGCCAGACATATGTAAATGTTTTTCATGGTTAATTTAATGGTGTGAAATACGTAAGAATTGTTCTTCATAATTTGAGGCATTTGGAGAAGTAAAAGACAACTGTAGCAAAATTCACATACCAAAAGGAATGAAATATCTTGGGCAGAAATAATAGTGATGGGTCTGTTTCCAAAAGACAGTAATATTGTGATAAAACCCCCAAGTTCATGTGATTTCAAGTCATGAGGGAGGAGCTAAGCCTTATTTACAGATCTTGCACAGGTTCAGAATACTATTATGTAGAAAAGTAATTTACTATAAGATATTTTACGTATGTTTTTTGTCTCCAAATCATCGATTTGAAGTTTGGAAGTAGCCGGTAGTAAAGAAAGTGCAAATTTTGTCAGTTCCTCATATGAAGGAGTTCTTTGTGCATGAGGAGTTTGCAAGGTACCCCCCTCATTTCAAGCAGGCAGAAGTCCAAGTGCCACAAGTGCCTGTGGTAATCAATGATAGCATTGGGAGGGCTGGCTAAGATCAGCCCAGGAGCCAGGATGGGTGCTGAGGGGCTCCCACTCTGGAGGATGGGCCCTTGAAGCATCAGTTCTGACCTCTGGGGGTGGCATGCCTCATTGCCCATTGTTAGCAAAGAGTTTGTGCCACCACTGTGGTCAAGAGCACCTCTGATGATGCTGTCTTTGCATACTGTCTTTTTAATGAAGCAATAGTATATGACGTTTAAGTGTTTTCTATAGAGAAGGCTGAATGGGTACAGCTGTATGGTGTAGTACCTTCCTTGTGCTCAGAGAAAGTGGGCAAATGCTACTGTATCTCCTTGTTAAATGCATAAAGGAATACTGGTTTTGAATTAATATGAGAGATTGTATGACAAAGAGAAATACTTGTGCGATCTACAAACCCAGTTGTAGTGAGTCAGAGACATTGCTTGGCTCACCAGATCATTTAGTGACCATTAAGTGAGATGGAAAAGTTGGCCATCTCTTTACCTGCTCCTTCTGAGTAGAGAAGATGTAGTGCGGTCCTTGAAGTTGAAGGCAGATGTTAACATTACTTTTATTATGGATGACTGAAAATGTGCTAATGTAAATTTTATGACAGTTTTTTTCTTTCTATTTTTTCCCTTCAGACAATGGGTTTTTACCAAAGATCCATTTACAAAGAATACTTTAGATTGCCCAAAGCTGCAGAACTGAAAAGTCACAGTTCAGAAGTTGTTCTGATGATGCTTGTGAGAGCTGTTTTTTGGGGTGCTGTGACTTTGTTGTCCTCCAGGGCCTCCTTTTGATAGCCAAGCTTGTTAGGGAGGAAGAAGATTTAGGTGCCTCTGTGTCATTGCCAGTCTCAAGAAATCCAGTATCATGAGTCAGGTCCGTTCAAATCAAGAAACTGTCTCTCAAAACATGAGAATCAATAATTAAACATATTATAGTGGGGTTTTGATTTTGATTTGGTATTTTTGAATATGATGCTTAATTTCCTCTCCTGCAGAGTGCATCCCAAGACAGGGACTTCTCACAGATGTATCAAACATATCTAGGGAGGTGTTTTATATTTCTTTGGCATGTCGGGACCTCTTAATCTGTTTTTCCCCATACAGCAATTGATTCTACTTCCCACTTTTTCTCCTCTTGATTCAGTTTGGGGATCTGGTGCTAGAGTATGTCCTGCCAACAATGAAAATACTCCCAAAAGGCAGCAACTCTGATCCCAGTCCTGGTGGTCCACATGTGGAAACTGGCCATTAGAAGGGAACTGGAAGTAATAGGCACTAAACTATTGTTCTTGTGACTCATCGCAGAATACTTATGAGCTGGAATTTCTGTTTCCAATCAGGTTTTCAGCTGGATGTTTGGAGTCTGAATTTTGTACCAAAAAAAAAAAAAAAAAAAAACAAACCAAAAAAAACAAAAAGAAAAGAAAAAACCAAAAACCAAGAAAATGAGCCCCCCTTTCTTTTTACACTTCACGTTAATCAATCCCCAGGTGCATAACACGTTTCTTTAACTAACATACCATCTAAGAAGAAATAGTATTTTGTATTTTCAGCAAAAGATTACTGCTTTGAAATGAGCATGTGTCTGGGTTTTATGGGTGTGAAGGTTGCCAAAGGAAAAAGTTTTCATGTAGAGGACCCTGGAAAACATATTAAAGCTAGATATTAATTCTTAATGTAACTATGCATCCTGCATTCAATCAAGAGCAGACTAAGTATGGTAGTATTGAAAAGCAAAGTACAATTTGTTCCTTTGCCCAAAAAAAGCAGGTAAACCATACTAGAACTATTAACTGTCAACTGTTCAGAAGTCTGTGTAACACCTTTTATGGCTGTTTTTAAGGTGTTTTATAACATGAAACAGTTTGTATAATGCAGGAAGATGAAGGAAACTGAGATGGATAAGAAGTTTGCTGTTGTTAAAATAACCCTGTCTGCTTTCATAGTCAAGTAATAGGTAGAAACCTCATAATCCTGGGCTTGAACATGACTGTTAGAAACAAGTTTGCAGGAATCCATAAAAATGTGTCTCCCTTTCAAGCCAGTAAGCTGCCAGGGCCACCTCAGCATCACTGGGCTGTCAGTCTGCTTCTGGCATAGGCTTCATTTGGGAAGCAGGATATCAGCACTGCATGTCAGCTGCTGTACATGGGCCCAGAGTCCCCACTTGCAGAGAGAGTCAGCACTGTGGGAGCTGTCCAAGGAGTCTTATGGCTTTTGAATCGTAGCAAATAATTGATCCACTGCCTCCAACACATCCTCTTTGGACGCCACAGAGGAATCCTGGCTTCTGGCTCAATTGAATACATCATAAGGAAACAGATCGCATGAAGAGGATAATAATGTATGAACTTGCCTAACAGTTTTGGAAAGATTCACTAATTAATTCTCATAATGCTCCTAAAAGACATGCTCCAACATTACTAAAAGGTAAAATGAGGCATGAGGCTTTTAAGAGATATCCATTGTGTCCCTGGGTGAATCAGGCAAAAGTTTATACAACTAAAATTAGCATTACAAGCAAAGAACAGTTCTATTGACTAACTTTCCAAATGAATCCTCTATCTACCTAGTATAAGGCACAACCCAAAATCACTCCAAAGAGGTGGGAGTAGATTAAAGGCAAGGAGAAGAAAAATAACATACTTAAAAAGTGAAAGGTGGATCAATGAAAATCTTTCTCTGCACTGACCCTGGAAACAGGGGAAAAGATGCTAGTGGAGGAAGAGCTATTTTCATCCCAGCTCCTTGGGAAGCTGTGCAGCCTGGGGATGTATTTACTGGGCAAGTTGTGCCAAGGCCTTGTGGGTTTCTTAGTCCCTCTTAGCCTACAGCTGTCCTGTTCCCTTGGGAGCAGCTTGAGGAAACCATGTCATTTTGTTAACAGCATTACTCATTTCTGTAGGAAATCTATTTGATGGACAAACAGAATAATATGGCTTAAAGTTGTATCTTTCCTTAAACCAGTAGGTTCACTGTCATTCAAAGTAAATATCCTTGTATTACCTTTTTGCAACTATTTTTACATGATGCAAACTTGATTCTGCCTGAGGGCTTCACCCTAAAAGCCACAGTGACAAAAGGAAGATGAATTGTTGCTTCTGTCCTCACATTGTGCAGAGCTTCTGCACCTTCTCTGGAGACTGTATTGCTGGAAAACCCTTATCAGTGTTAAATGGTGTTCAGCTCCTGCCTCCCTGCCAGAGGAGCAGGGCTCAGACCATATGCCACTTTTAGTTGCTGTGGTCCTTTCTAACACCTGATCTGGCTTGTGTCCTATCTACCATTTAATCTCTTCAAAATTTAGAGCTGAGTCTCACTGCAGGCAGTCTACACAGGTGCATGGACCTAGATCTGAGCTATCCAGGATGCTCAAATAGTAAAATATACTGTTACAGATGTCACACATTTTATCATATATAAAGCTTCATATAGTTCACTTGTCCCATTTCCTTGCAACAGCACCTATGTCTGTATGTACAGTCAGCTTCCCATCTGGGCATGCAGCACTGAAGGTAGGCTCTTCTAAGAACAAGATAGTAGCTGGGCCTGTACCCTTTAGGAAACAAAGAAATATGTTAATAGTCAAAGCGTTTTAATAAATAGACAAAATAGAGACTTGAATTAAATGTGGCTTTCATTATGTTTTGGATGACAAACTTTTAGAAAGCTGGAAGTAAGACAATCTTGTGACCTAAATAATTGCCAGACTTCCTTCTGTCTGGGGAAAATAATGAAATAGATTAGTTCAGACTCATTTCATAAAGAATTAATGGTGGAAAACATAATTAATGCCAATCAATATATGTTTGTGAAAACAGATCTTGTCAAAATTAATGTAATTTTTTTGGTGGGTTTGCAAGTGGCTTGGTAAAAGTAGCAAGGTTGGGCAAGATTGGTGTAGTGGACTGTATGGCTTTGTCTTTCTCCAGTGTCACATTTTGATTACTGCAAGTAAGCTGATTACAAATTAATGAATTATTTCAAATTAATATTGTGAAATTAATATAAGATGTATATTGAATGGATTAAAAATGGCCTATCTAGTAGGGAGCTATTAAATTGGAAATGTGGCTGGTGGATTCAGTGCTCCAGTAAATGCTGGAAATTCACGTCTTGTTCCTGACTCTACCACCACCTTACAGCGTAACCCGAAGGATGTTAATCGACTTCCATACTTTTATATTCTCAGTTTGAAAAATATACTGAATCTTACCCCTTTTTTAAAATACTTCAAAGTTTACTGTTGAAAATCACTGATTCATCAGTGACATTTAATGTTAGAACCTTGAACTATCCAGATTTTGATATTATGTTTGGGGTTTTGATGTGTTTTGGGTTTTTTCTTAATCAGTTGCATTACAGAAAACCTGGCTACTTAGAAAGTTTGCAACTAGCCCGAAGGTTGTGGCCAGTAAGGAGATACACAGCCAGGAAGAGGGCAATCCATATCACTCTGCATCAACTTGCTGCTCCATAAATTGGCCTCAACTGCACAGAAATAGTTTAAAGCCAAATGTAAGATCACAAGTCAGTCTTAAAGAACAGGCAGAAGCTGAGGAGCAGGACTTCTGAAAGAGATTTTCAGATAGTTATAGGGAATATATACTTGAAGAGCATGCATTTTGTTGGCTCTAGGGCTAATGCAACCAGTGGAGGTCCCACCAGCGACTGCTGAACATGTGAAGGTGGTGCTAATACTGGTGTGATCACCACTTCCTGGTCTATATTGGCCTTATTGGCAGTATGCGAGCTTGAAAGGATTCAAAGGAGAGCTATGAAAATGCACAAAGGATAGAAAACATGGCTTAGAGGGAAACAATCTCAGGGTTCACCTTTAGTTTATCCGAGGAGTTCAGTTTAACAAGCAGTTGGAGCACAAACTTTATGTTGAAGAGGCATTTGGCAGAAAAGAGTTCTGCCTGGTAGATAATCTGCCATTTGCACAGAGTAATGAGGATTTCAGCAGATTCTTCTTAGGATATACTACATGAAGACAGGATATTTTTATGAAAGTTATCATCTAATTCAGCTACAGCTCTTAGGCTCGAAACATGGATTAATTCCAGGAAGTCCTCTAGACTGCATGAGCTTGGAGGTCAGGAGGAGTGATCTCAGTGGTGCCTTCTGGCTTTATAAGCCAGGAATTGACTCAATTAGTGATGTGATGTACTTTCTTTTTCCTGTTTAATTCCAACCCTAACTTTCCCCTCATTTGTCTCCTCTCTGTTCACTTAGTTACATTTGTTATGGCAAAGTTTCTCCTTTGGAGGATGAAAGAAGAGCTCTCTGTTTAATTTAAGGAAAGGTTTTGTCTGATAGTACTATGGCTAAGATTTGGTCTCACATCAGTCATAAGATTGTAAAAGAGTTTTGATGCTATAGATAGTCTGGGGACACAATCTGATCTCATTTTCATCTCTGTGTGCTGCTGGGGGAGCAGTACCACTGCCTCAGCCTGTGGAAAGCCTGCACTAGCTGGATTAATAGGATCACAGAACAGTTAGGGTTGGAAGAGACCGTAAAGCTCATCCAGTTCCAACCTCCTGCCACAGACAGGGACACCTTCCACCAGACCAGGTTGCTCCAAGCCTTGTCAAGCCTGGCCTTAAACATTGCCAGGGATGGGAAAGCCACAGCTTCTCTGGGCACCCTGTGCCAGTGCCTCAGCACCCTCACAGGGAAGAACTTCTGCCTATGTCTAATATAAATCTACCCTTTTTAATCTTAAAGCCATTCCCCCTTGTCCTGTCCCTACAGGCTCTTGTAAAAAGCCCCTCTCCAGGTTTCTTGGCAGTCCCTTTAGGCACTGGAAGCTGTTTTAAGGTCTCTTCAGAGCCTTTTCTTCTCCAGGCTATACAAGCCCAGGTCTCTCAGCTTGTCTCCAGAGCAGAGCTGCTCCAGCCCTTGGAACATATCTGTGGCCTCCTCTAGACTCACTTAAGCAAGTCTATGTCCCTCCCAGAGCTGGATGCGGGACTGCAGGGGGGTCTCACCAGAGCAGAGGGGGAGAATCCCCTCCCTCAACCACCGGCCATGCTGCTGGTCATGCAGCCCCATACACATGCCTGGTTTCCCAGCTGTGAGCACAGACTGACAGCTTGTGTTGAGCTTCTCGTCAGCCAACACCCCCAAGACCTTCTCCTCAGAGCTGCTCTCCATTCAGTCTCCTGAACCTGTAGCTGTGCTTAGGATTGCCCTGTTCCAGGTTCAGGACCTTGCACTTGTCCTTGAATTTCATGAGGTTTACATGGTCCCAGCTCTCCAGCCTGTCCAGGTCCCTCTGGATCCCATCCCTTCCCTCCAGGAAGGAGTAGTAAAAACTTGCTCCGGGCCCAAAGGTACAGGTATGTTCTGGGGTTTTGTCCACACTTGAAGGGCTGGGAAGGGCAAAATCAATTCTGTGTCACTGACTGTCACTGTGTCACTTTCTCCTATTCATCTTCTTGTAGAATGTCTGAAATTAGCCAATTTTCCCCTAAAACATACAGTTTGCTACACAAGGGTTAAAAATTCAACACTGTGTCCCTTTCGCATGTGGCAAAACCTCTCTATCAGCTGTGCCACTGAAAATTAAGCCCTGCCGCGGTGCAAGATGTCTTTCCACAGCTCTCTGTCGTCTCGACAGGTTTTTCAGCTTTATCCTGCACCCCTAACGCCTCCCTCCGCCTTCCAGCTACTAGCACGGAGCTGAATGGCATCTGCAACGCGTGACCTCCGTCGGTCTGGTTTTGTATCCACGACTGTGTGAGGGGCTAGGGTTGTGGAGGAGGCTGAACCTGAGGCACAGTGCCGGGCGGTGACCCCGGCTTGAACCGGTCACGGTGCTGCGGTTCCGTGCTGTGCGGGGCGGCGCTGTGCATTACGGTGCTGTGCTGCGCCGCCGCCTCGAGGTGGCGCTGCAGACCGCCCTCCGCGCCGCACCGCCCCTTACCGCGCCGAGACAGCGGCCCCACCGAGCCGCTGCTGCGGGAGCTCGACCGGGCTCCGGCACCGCCGCGACGAGGACAGGGCAGAGGCAGAGGCCGAGGAAGGTGATCTGTGAGGTCCGAGCAGCGGGGAGGGCGCGCGGTGCACCGCCGATAACCTGCGCTTTAACGTGCGTGATAGATTTTTAACGGAGTGCTCCAGTAAATAAATGTTCCTGAGTTCATCACTTCTTGTGCAGTTTGGGCTCTGCTGCCTGCCCGGCTTTTTATGTTTTTCTTTTTTGCCTTCTTCTGTGCCTCCCCTGTCCCCTTCTCGTTTTGCAGATAACTCCTGCTTAATTTTGTATGAAACCATTAATGCACCTTCCAGCCATTAATATTTATTGCCCACTGCTCAAAAGTTATCAGGACAATAAACAGGTAAGCTTCAGCTTACATTGCTGCCACATGTTGAAGGCAGCCCTCGTGGTCCTAGCTGCTAGCAGAATAAACCTCAGTATCTTAATCCTCCATCAAGAAGAGAATCATATTATGCTACTAACTAAATCTTTCATTCTTAAACTAACCAATTTTTTTCTGAAGAGTTTTCCAAATTTAGTTTAAAGCTTCAAATCTGATGCTGCTTCTTCAAGCAAAAATCTTATACTCCTGCTTGCAAATTGTATACAAAACCAACCCCATTTAATAGTATGCTTATTCCCCCCCTCCCCTCCCCTCAGGCCTTTTTATCCTTTTTATTAGTTTGTCTTCTGGTTGATCAGTATATGTGGCTCATCTTGACAGCCATTTGAGACACGGAAGTGATACTGGCAGATGCAAGAAGTATTTGTTTGCTTGGATTTAATATCAATAGTGAGAATTTTCCTTAGAGAATTTCCACATGCAGAAAAGTGCAAAAAAATAATTGTTTGTAATTGTGTACCTCATTTACCAAAAGAGTGTGATTGTATGTGCAAATTACACTATTGCATGCACATGCTAAATTAGATATTTGTGAGTGCAATTGCTTAATTTGCATGTTCAGATTAAGTTAGCCCAATTAATCACTATGATAGTCTGATTTTACACAGCTGTGAATCCACTGCTGGCAGTAGAGTTGTTTTGCCACAAATACTGAAATAGTCTTACATGGAGACGAGTCAAACTTGTGCACAAGAGAAGCATGTGCTCTTGTGAAAAACCACTGACAAAATGGGGCTTATGCTGTGTCAGTTATCATCACTTTTGTGGATGTGTTATTTATGAAATCCATTTCTGACCATACAATAATTGATCAATTGCTACAAAGACCCCTACATCAGAACCATGCTTTTCACATCTACAGTTTTTGTATCGGCTAGTTAGGGGAATGCTCATGGATTCAACTTGTCTTAGTTCTCAGGTGCATGAAGCGACCAGATTAAGGATGATTGTTCACATCTAGGATTCCTAAATGGAAATGTAGGAAATGCTTCTTTGAATAGTTATATTTTCATACTAGCAAGGTCCTCCTTGTGCATGCACTGTCTGTGACAAGGGCATTACATTTCTTGTGCTTGTGTGACTTGCTCTGTGCGGTCCTTTCCAACCCATTCTAGTGTGCATGTTCTCTGTGCAAAAGGAGGGGTGGAAATCAGTTAAAAGGCAGCTCTATAAAAGGTGCTATATGTCACACAATATATTTTCACTTCTTTGTGGACATGCTGCTTGTCAACCCAATGGCGCCCATGTAGTCCTGTAGACACATATCCTGATATACCTTCTCTTTCTCCTGACATCGAGCTTTCCAGCCCAAGCAGCTCAGTGAGCACTTTGAGCTTTAAGGCAGTTACGAAGTAGTCAGCATCAGCAGGCGTATTTAGGTTAATTCTCACTATTGGATTTTTCTTGTTTTGTTCTGTTTTGTTTGTTTTTTCTTTTTCACTATCTATTATTTTATTTAACATATGTAGCCAAAATTGAGAACTTCTTCACTAAACATCTCTGATGAAGAAAGGAACCTACTGAACTTTAATGCTCTTGATGCTTTTTACTACAGGTCACTTGGCCAGCTGGAACTGGTGTAACTGGGTGGCACTTTCTTTCCACCTCAGATGACACAGCTTCTCTCTGATATGTCTTTTTGCTGATGTACTTCTTCTGCTCACAATCCTGAAGCCAGGAAAAGTACATGGGAAGTTTTTACTTGGGGTCAGATGAAGCTCAGTGTGGTGGTATTTAAGCTGCTCCAAGTGTTGGTGGGGATCAGATTGACCACACGGTTCTTGGTGCTCACTCCTGCCTGTGGAAGTGGGTGCTATGGATGGCTCTGTGCTGGGGTGTTCTGAGCAGCCCACTCCTTTGGATAGATCTCCAAGAGGGAAAAGGCCAGCAAAATTGCAGAGCACATGTGACCTGCATAGTGCATGGGATTTTTCTTTTTTTAATTTTCTTCTTTAAAGAAAGAAGAGCTATTTTGACCTGGTTTCATACATTATTTTTTTTCCATTGGTAGGAAATATTGTGCTACATTGTGTGACTTAATTCCTCCAAGAGGACAAGGAGAGGGAAGGGGATAGGAAAGGAAAGTTACGATTAAAAAGAAAAGAAGAAATATTTCTTCCAAAATATGATTTTTAGTATGTCAACATTTAAATGTGAATTGTTCTGATCAAATATTTACTGCTATCGGGAGCTGTGTAGAACATTAGTCTTAATTTGTTTTTCTTTTTCTCAAAAGCAATGAATCCAACATAGCTAGGAGATCTGTGTCTTTAAAAATAAATAATGTAGCAGAGCAGCATATTCTTTGGCATAGAAATGCTAGCCTGTGGCATCTTCTGCAACTACAAAGCAGTCTAGAGCGAACTTTCTTCCCTTTTATTAATAATTCCCTAAATCAATGAAGAATCTTTAAAAGTTCCCCTTCACTATGCTCCCACACTCGTCACAGCTCCGGCTCTTGCTCATTCTGGCTCATTCCCCACCGCGCATTACATGTTGGGATAAATCTGTGTGTGTGATTTTGGGAGCACAGGCTGCAGCCCCCAGATTCTACATGCAAATACAAAGAGGTTTTTTTGGTTTGGTTTTTTTTTTTTTTTATTAGGCCATGGTTTTGGTTTTTTTCCTGAAGGTGGCAGTGAAAGAAAAAAAATAAGTCCCTTTGAAGATTTAGGAATTTTATTACAAAACAGATGGACAAGTACTGTATTTTACCCATTTCCCCTTGTGCCCATGAGCGCTGACAATGAAAACTACAGCTCCTATAAAGTGCTGATCCAATTGTGAAAAGGTGGCCTTTTCCAGCAGCCTGGCACACTCCAGCATTATCCCAGCTTATAAATAAACGGATGGGCTGAGCCACTTCGGCTGGGTTTTGGTTTTTTTTTTTTCCTCTTAGTCCTTACCAAGATAATTGAGGATCATAATGGTGGGAAAGGACTGCAGTCATCATTCGCTGCCTGTCAGGTATCAGTACTCATCTTCGTGTCATCTGTCACCATTGAACCACTCTGTCATCTTTCCCCAGCCTTCAGCGCCGCTCCTTCTCATCGTGTTCATTATCTCCGGCTCCGACCAGGCCCCCTCCCCCAGCCCCTGTAAATGCATCTTTGTGCGACTCTCAGTCTTCTGATTATGAATCGATGATCATGTGGTGTAAGAGAGATAGATGGCTTTTAGTTCCATCTTGTCTTCTCTAATTGTAAAATATTAGTTACATTAGACTGTGTCTTTTGATTAATGGAACTTATTTGGAGTGGCCTCTCCCAGCCCTCCCCCTTCCAAAGTCCTCCACTGACTTTTGAGAATTGAGTGATTTCACTTAAAGCAGACAAATAGGCCCTTCAGCAAGGAGATAGCTAAGCTCTAATATTGTGGGCAAAGCAAGCTCACCGAGCCAGAGTTGCGTGTGTGTGTATGCGTGTGTGTGTGTGTGTTTTTAAAGAAAGGCTTCAACTCTGGCTAGACAAATACAGATCATTTATTACCATACGTACAGCCGTGCTATTTTGCAAATCCAGCAATTCTTATAAAGCTGCAAAAGAGAACATAAGGCTGAATGCCTTCTGAATTAAATTAATCTTAGATAGGAATTAAGAGCATCCTCTCTTTCACTTTGGATGAAACAGGTCAGTCCAGAACTTTGATGTATTAATACTAGCATGAAGTGTTATCTTAATACTCTCTTTTATACTTACAGGACATATCATCAGCCAAATGTCTCTTCCATGTACATCTGACACTGCAAGACATTCGTCCTTTAATACAGAATTTATCTTATTTGGCACTATTTACCTAAACATGGTCTGTTGATAAAGTCCTTGCTGTACAAATGGAAAGGCAGTTGACTAAATCCCTTATTATAAATAATCACTGTCTATCTTTCAGTGTAAATTCAAGGACATGTTCACTTTCAAGCTATCAGTTCAATTAGAAAAGGTCTATTCACTGTCGATGTCTATATCTCATGGAAATAGGAAAGCACAGTTAATAAACAAATCAAACTATTTTAAAAAATAGCATAGTGGATTATGGATTCTGGAGCCCATGGTCATGGTGACACTGTCAGGACACATGCTACACAAAAATATATGCAGTTTTATCTAAATTTTTTATGCTATGTCCAGGATTTGAATCTGACCTTTGTGCCTCCCCTGGCACAATATTCAAATCTTTAGCATTATTTCAGAAGCTATTGCCTACAATGTACCTCCCATATATTAAAATTTAAAGAATAAGTTTTTTTTTCATGCAGAAAACACTAGTTAAGTTGTATTCAATTTACTTCTTTCTATTAAAGGGCAGGATTACTAGTTTGGGATGTGAAGGATCATGCAAAGAGTAACAGCTTTGAATGCACACCTGCCAGACAGCCCAGAAGCAGGAATGAGGGCTGAGGGTCCCACAGTTGTCCAATTTTCAGGGATGGCTAGAGCAGCTTCCTGTTTCCAAAGGGCTCTCACCATGGTAGCCATGTGATTATAGAAAACCCTTTTTCCTTTCTTTTTATGAGAAAGTAATTCCTTAGACTTTACAGTTACAAAACAATGCTTGAAAGCAGGAATCCAGAAAACTAGAAAAGTCCAAAAAGAAGCACAGATTATTATTTTTTTAAATATCTCATTGTATTAATCCCATCCCATGGAGTTTAAAGAGCCTTTCCAGTGGCCTGGGTCTTGATACCTTCAGACTGGAAGGGCTCTATGCGCAACGCCATCCCAGCTCTCCTCCATCCGTGTGCGGTTCCAGTCCTGCATTCATCTGAGATCAGAGTTTGGCTTCTGATGAGTATTTCCATGCAGTATTTACCACCCTAGAAGGAGTGATTATATTTAATGGCAGCATTTCAGTTGACTTCTCAATATGTATTGAGTTGACCTTTAAGTTAAACCACAGATTAATTTTTTTTAGTTGTCTCTTTATGTACCTTTATAGACCTCTCCATTCTTATTAGCATAACGGTAGATAGAGAAAAGTTACACAGGTCAGATTATTTGTTGAAATCAGAAGAATTGCATGGCCTCTCCAGAAGGCAAATATTTTGGCCTCCTCTAACCACTGTATACATTAGGTTTGTTGCAAAGCGATTGGTTTATACACAGAGACACCCAAGTGAGTATCAGTTTGCTTGAAAGCCTGGAGCCTGCCATTGATTTTATGTAGTAAACCTTCTCTCTGGAAGATGATGGAAGTCAGTGATGCTTATGCAAGACTGAGTGGCTCTCCCATAGGTAGCATGGCTTGGAGCAAGGTGTCGGTGTGCCAGGTACTGATGAAAGGAACGTTTGCCTCTTTGCTGCCTGACATGTTGTGTTTGGCTTAAGTTCTTCAGAGACAGGTATGAATAACTTTAAATCATAAAAAAAAAAAATGCCCAGATACTCTAAATGGGCACTTTGAGTCCCACTGCCCATGAAAACGTCTATATCTTGGACTTCTACAGTTTTATTCAAAATGAAATCCTCAGTAGTGCCTAGTCCTCTGTGTACTGACTACCACAGAAGTTATTGGAAAAGGATTTTGGTGTTTTAGCTTTAACATCTAATGGATTTTTTTGCATATCAGGTAATCGTAGAATGGTCTTGGCTTGGAAAGGGCCTTAAAAATCATCTACTTACAACCCCCTGCCACTGGCAGGGACACCTTCCATTAAACCAAGTTGCTCAAAGCCCCATCCCATCTGGCCCTTTATCCAAGAGACCCTTCATCATGTGCCCTTTGCTGGTGGCAACCCTTGTGTTTAGGGACATGGATAAGAGCTAAAGCCACTCCCCAGCTCTGGGTGTTGATTATTGGTCTGTGTGCACGCAACACGTACAGCAACCAGCAAGCTCCTGGTGAACTGTAGTGACAATAAAATAACCGACCTCCCACTTAGCAGCTGACGATCTCTCATCAGCCAGGGGGGCTCCAGCCCACAGGTGGATGGTGGCTGGGACAATGCTGTGGATGCATCAATAATATAATGGGCTGGTGGCCCCTCATGCACATGACATCCTTGAGGCCCTCTGCCCCTTTCACACCAGGAGCAGATAGCACATAAAAATAAATGCAAAAATAGATACAAAAAGAATGTGGATTCTCAAAGAAACAGTCTAATGTGCCAGCTTTTAGACCCAGGCACATTTCCATGTCTCTTTTTTGAATATTTGGAAGTGAGACTTAGGCTACAAGGCCCCAGCTTAGAGACAAGTTACACTTGGGTATTGTGTAAACACATACACCTTTCTACATAGGTCCATGGAATGGCTTACAGGCTTTACAGTGTGCCTAACCTTCCGCAGTATGCTGAATCAGTGCCTAAGTACTGAAATATTCTTTGATAGTGCTGGCACCATAATGAAACTCTAGAAGGCACATTTTCTTCTCAGTGTCTCTCCATAAAACTCATCAATGATAATGGAGTTACATTAGGCATATCTAAAGTTAATTATAGAGTTACCTCCCTCTTGGCCCCTGTTTGTCAAAGAGAATATGATATAAAAAAAATAAAATTCTATCTTCTAATATCTATTTTTTAATTTGAATTTTGAGCTGCCATCTAGACCAAAGAGTAAACGACATACTATGAAGTCCTTAGGTAAGTTGGTCTGGATGTTTGTTAGCTGAGAGCTGGCTTGGGAAATGCTGTGTTAAGAAAAGCTGCAGAAAAAAATCTATGGGAACCAAAGCAAAAGAAACATTTAGGGCAGGTTGTTAATAAATGGTAACAAAGCTCTTCCTTTTTAAAAATTAAGTGTGTGGCTTTTAGGGATGCAATTTTATTTTGGAGCATGTGTGTAGAGGTGTGCTTCGATTGGAAAAAAACAAATTCAAGTGTTCACTAAAAGCTCAGGAATTTATAACATGAAGATAAGGTTGAATGAAACTGTAGATTTAGAAATCTTGCAATCCACTGCATATTTTTTTTTAAAAAAGTAATTTTTATATTCGTTTGTTGATTTTTTTTTTTTATATGATATTGCGGTTAAATGTGGTGAACCAAAATTCTCTAGCCCAAACACTAATCTCTGAATGTCTTGATTTTGGTATATGTGCAGATTGCTGAGGGCTGCCAGGTTTGTCTAGGGATCCAGTAGCTTTGACATACTCCAGTTTACAGTACCTGGAGTGTGCTCAGTTGCTAATGCATTTTGCATACAAGATCACTGTGCTTCAGCATGACAGCTAAGAAAAATGTCATTTTATTTTTAATTGGAGCAGGATACAATTTGGGGAGGGTGGGGGGGGGTGGGGGGGGCGCCGGGGGGGAAAGGGGGAAAATCTGATTCTTTGTTAGAGATTTGTTCCACAAGAGTCCAGCCAGAAACCTAGTACTTAATAAAGTCAAATTCCTCACTGAGCATTCCTGTGAGCTCCTGTGGCAGCCAGTGGGAGTTGCGCATGAGTACCGAGGGCAGCATTTTGCCCTTAGGACTGAATTTCCCAACTGACTATTCTTTTAGACTGTCTTTTGATTAACAATCTGTTTGCAGCAGGCTAGGGCCAGAGAGGCAGCGTATACCCCACTGTTCAGATCTGTGGCAAAATATTCTACGGAGAGCTACTTAATAAAAATCAACTTGCTCCAACAGTCATTGAGAAATACCTCCACTGTTAGCAATCAATTGAGGGCTGAGTTGGGGGGGGGAAAATACAAAAGGACATCAAAGAGGTTCTCATTCCCAGTCTATTGCTCTATTTAAGGGTTCTATAATTCGGTGAGGTTGTGTGCTAAATAATTTGTAAGCCTTCAGAACATCCAGGTTATTGTTTGTGGACAGATGGTGCATCACATTTTATTGCTTATTCCTTCTGTGGTTTCTCATATGCAGGACTGATGTGCACTCTGAAGTCTTTGTTTCTTTGCTAAAATCTCTAATCTAAAACAGGCAATCAAGCACACAGACAGTGCTTCAGAAAGCATAATCATAGTTTTAAAGGGGAAAAAAAACATTTCGGCTGCAGTTAGGAAGCAGATGTGTTCCCTGAAAATACACAAGGTTATCAGAAGTATTAAAATAGGAAAATAGATATGGAATACAGGAGTGCTTGGGAGAGCCGGTGTTTTATGTCAGTACCGCAGGGTAGGTGTGCCTTTTCCTAGCCTACCTGCTTTGTATCTGGCTCTCTGTGGAGCCGGTTTAGCAAAAGCCTTCGGAGACTGGCTTTTGCTTCCACCTTTCCCCCTGAGATTGGCAGTCTTTGTCTTTTACAGGCAAGGAGCAGCCGTGTTGTGATCCTGGAACCGCTGCTGCCCCGA
Organism: Melopsittacus undulatus; assembly: GCF_012275295.1. Classification (NCBI taxonomy): domain Eukaryota; kingdom Metazoa; phylum Chordata; class Aves; order Psittaciformes; family Psittaculidae; genus Melopsittacus; species Melopsittacus undulatus. The sequence goes on from NC_047557.1 coordinate 89,987,960, forward strand.
AATGTTAAATCATGTTGATATACAGGAAGGAAATGGAATAGACTAACTCTACTCTTTTCTTCCTACGGATTTTTCTTTTTATTCTGAAGATAGAATTACTGTTTGTAAGCATCTGAAAGTCATTAGTGGCTTTGCAGTCTGTCAGGTGCCGACGCAAAAAACTGCTGAAACTGTACGGGTTCCTGTGCGGAGTGCTGGGAATTTGTCATGTGCTGATGAGCAGTTATAATAATATATGAGCAAATCACAAGCATTCTGCAAATTAATCAAATTTTTTTTCCCCTTCTCCCTTGTCTCTGGGAGAGTGGCTTTGCCGGCAGACGTAGGTGAAGCAGTTTTACTCACAGATGGTAGCTCTGGCATCAGATGGAATTTATATAACAGTAATTCTGATTTCCTGCCAAAGTAGCACTGAAAACACCAGGGAGATTGTACAAGACAAGTCATGTGGTTTTGCTGAGGTTGTTGTGGGAAGTTTAAGGGGGGAAATCTCAAATTTTCCTCTTTGCATTTATTGTTTTAGCCTGAAGGGCCAGAAATCATACACCATTCTGCCATAGGCGAAATCCAACACATCTTTTTTTATGAATTGCGCTGAAAGAGTGAGTGCTTCCCAGCTGTTGGAACTGCTGGCAGGGAGGGAGCCACAGGACTCCTCATCCTTTCCCTTTCCTTACAAGGATTAAAGGAGAGAGGGTTCAAAAGGTTGCTGCACTACATGCTGGAGTGAAGCAGGGTCTCCCTTCCCAGGAAGCAATGCCATGTTCACTTAGGTTATCCTCCCTCTGGCATAACAAAATAGGGGGTCTTTCAGGAGCTTCAGTACACATTGGCAAAGGCTTTTGCTCCTCATTAAAAGAGGGTGTTTTTTGAATGAGGTGAGTCAAGTAGATTTAAGGCTATTAGTTGTGTCTCTGCTGGCATTTCCAGTTTGATCAACAAAAAGCAGAAACGTGGTGCAGAAAGCTTGGTGCACTTGTTAAACAACCAGAATGCATAGTGGTGTAATGGTGGGTCCAATCCTGCCTGTGCTCAGAGCTGTTCAAACCGTGGGCTGGGAACAAGGATACAAGGACAGAATCAGGCCCACTGGCTTTTGAATCTGATCATGCCTTTAAAAACAAAAGCAGTCTTCCCTGGAAAAATATTCCAGTGTTTTTATAATAGCAGCACATTGAGTAATGCATGGGGCATAGCAAGACTGCTGTGACACTAAAAGAAAAAAATCGAGGTGAGCAGAAAGGAGAACTTTCAGGGGCTATTTTTAATAAAAAGGTGAATTCTTTCTGCAGTAGAAAAAATGATAAAAAGATGGCGTATCAGCTACATTATGCAACAAAGTAATGCTGCTGTGTTTTTATAATGTAAGGCACTGCCCATTTGTTTTGGTTTACGTGACTGCAGTGAAATAAGTGGATTAGACTGAAACTTTAGCATGCTTCATTGCAGCTGGTTGCAGACATCTGTCATTCCTCAGCCATACATTCTGGATCATGCCAAGAAGAAAAAGCAAAGTCTGACACCTTTCATTTTAGAGAGCCTTTTATAGAAAAGAGAAGGGGAGAAAGCATTTCCTTTGTGACTTAATAAAAAAGACACTTTTTCTGCAACAGTGTCAACCACACTTTCCAGGAGGAGAGGTCCTGCAAAGTTAATGCTCAATTTATTCTTTGCAGCATTTTAATTTTTACTGTTTGAGCTCCTGAGCTGTTGGATGGGATATGATAAAAGTATCATGTATTTTTTTTCCACAGAGACATTAGCTGTAGGTATACCTATGGAGGAGATGCCTGGTGAGAGGTGGGCTGCTGAGAGTCCCCACGCAGGCTGCACTCTGATAATTCAGTGCAGCAATGGCACATACTGCTGCAACATTGCCTGTAATGAGTTGTGCTGTGAACTAGGCTCAGAAAATCCCATAAACAGATAATTGTAATGTTTTAGTGGAATAATTAGTGAAGTTGTGTGCTATTTGTGGATAGTTAGAAATATTAACTATTAGCTAGCCTGGATATGTATTTACTTCAAGTGTTTTGGTTTTCCTCAGGCTCTTTATTAACATGTGGCTGTAGATGGAGAATCATAAGGTACAAAACAGCATCTAAATTACTCCAGTTATGTAGCAAACCAACACCTACAATTATAGGAGAAAATGCTTAGCCTGAGTGACATCATGCACACAGAAAACAATGATTTTATTTTGGGGCCTCACTTCAGGAAGCATAACAGTGCGTAATAATCCCATCCCTTCCCATTCGGGTGATTTGTGGACCATGGAGCTGATGAGGAGGCTTCTGGCCTTTACCTGGCTGTGCTTAGAGGGGAGTCTGTGCATGGCACAGAGTGTGTGGCTGTCCTATGCAGCACCAACTGAGGATGTGACACATTGAAATGTGAGCAGGAGAAATTTAGAAAGCTGAGTATGGCATTTTTTTAAATTCCATTCCACCAAATAAAATAAATAAGCCCAAGATAGTTGCCCAGAGTGAAAGAGAAAATGCCATTGTATTTATAAATCGCTAGAATAAAAGACATTTGGAAGCGAAATATCATCACCGACAAGACCTTTCTTATTGGCACCTCTGAATTGCATGATCTCTTTGCTAAAATCCCAGTGCTACCAGTACAGCTTTTATTCTGGGAAATTATAGGTACATTAAATTCAAATAGAGCTTCATTCCAGGACTCCTAAATGCTCCCTGAAATAATAAATATTTACTGAGACAATTAAAAAATATGACAGAACATTAGACAGAAAACTTGTGAAGGACCTAGTAGGAAAACTGAGATATTTTGCTCAAGGGGGTTAGAATGGGAATGTTATTGATGTGATTAAAATAACTAAAGGAGTGAATAGACATCACAATTAATTGAAATATGTAAGTAAAGGCAAAGGTGGGACTCTGAACATGTAATTTTGATAATAAGAAGAACTCAGGGTTAGTTAATATTAAAGAAAAGCCTGCCACTTACCTTTGAAATACATTCCATTAGCTGCAGTCTATTTGGATGCCCAAAGCATGAGAGAAAGAGAAGGTTGTTGAAAAGAGAAAGAGGGGCTGTGACCCCTGTATGCCCTGGGCTCAGGTACCTCCCTCTTCTCATGTGAAGGGTCCCAGGCTGCAGGTATGAAGGGAAGCTCTGGCTTTGAGAGAACAAGAATTGCTACCAGCATGGGGAGCATGGCTGGAGATGGATGTTGACATTTTTTGGACAAGCTGTTGTGAGTTTAGGATTATGAAAGGGATTATGATTGAGGAATTTCTAAATTGCCACAACCACTGCCATTATAAATTTAGTGGGAGGTGGCTTGCTCTTTACAACAGGTACCTAGTGCCTTTGATAAGAATTATGTCATATAGACTATAGTCTAGAATCATAGAATAGGTAGGGTTGAAAAGGACGTTAAGATCATCTAGTTCCAACCCCCCTGCCATGGGCAGGGGCACCTTACATTGGGCAGGTCCTCTACTTATGTGTATAAACCAAAGTAAATAAATATGAAAAATTAAATGTGATTAAATTTCCCAAAGCATGGGACAGTGATAGTCTGGCATTTCAAGCTCAATCAATGACAGCATTCACACTAACCTCATTTGGAGCCCTCTGAGGCACTGGGCTCGTAAGCCATGTTGTCATGTCAAAACCCAACTGGTATGCTAGTGCAGGGGGTCTCTGCTGTGAAGGGCAGATGCACCCTATACAGTGGGCTGGAATACACTAGTCCTTAGAAGGCAAAGCTTTCAGCTGCTTTTCGACATTTTTGTCCCACGAGTTTCATGTAATGTTGAAGATTTGTTTAGGAGGACCTTTTCAGCTACTATGCTGATGCTTTTCCTTTTCTCAAAGAAAATATCCATTTCCTGTTGAAATCAAAAGCCCTTGTGTGAAAAGCTTACTCTTCTGTAAAAGAAACAAATTCTTTGCTAGGTGTCTAGAGCTGAGTAATCCTGTTACTTTATCAGCTCTGCAAGTAATGGGAAATGTTTTTACTCTCATAATTGCAAGTTCCTGTTATACTGTGAGTGGCTTCACTGACCATTTTGTAATTTGCTTGTATCTGGTGTGATGCTGAGGGTTAGAGAGTTCCTCCATCTACCTCCAAATAATTATAATTTCCATGCCCTACATAACAAGGGTAACAAGTGTTAAATTAGTGATGTTTTCCATAATTTTGTGACTGCTTTGTTTAGTGAGTTAAAGGCGTATCTATGAAGGACAGTGGCAGAATTTTCTCCTTGCTTATTTATATCATGCGTATCCAGGTGGCTGTCAGCCTTTGTGTCACACTGACCTACCTTTGGCTGTTTCACAGAGCAGAGTTGGTTTGTTGGTGTATTTTTCTTCTTTTGCTTTTGAAATAAAATTTAATGTGTGTTAATTAGTGATTGTAACTTTTTGAGACAGGAATTGAACTGCTGCTTTAAGTGCAGCTTTTAGTTTAGGGGAATGTGTGAAATTAACTTAATCTTTTAATAATATGTGTTAAAGACAAAGTATAGCACCGACTTTTGCTTTTGCCTGTCATCATTAAACCCTTTAGTATACTCATCAGCAAGTTAAAATACCTATTCAGAAACACCAAACACTGTATAATATACGAATTCAAGAGCAGACTCCACTTTTGATTACATTTTAGAAATGCCATGTAGGTACCTGAGGGTTTAATTTGATCTGATGAATGGATTTATATATATTTTTTTTGTAAGTTAAAATCCTTGAAACAAATTAGTTAGGGATTAGGCCTTTTCATTCTCCAGCTCTTCTGCAGCCAGTGATAGTTCAATAATTTGCCTCCCTGCTACTACAGGCACTTGTAGACTGAATGTTCATCTTGGTGAAGCAGCAGGGCCACGGTGCCACATGATGGCTTTGGGGTGGATGCTGGCCATGGGACCATGCCTTGCACCATATTAATCCTTATAGGGGGATTCCTTCTGGATTGCTAACCTGCCACAGTAGACTTCACAGAGCAAGTTTTCCAACTGTCCATAATGTGTTTATTTATTATCAAGCTAGTGGCTGTGTTTTCCTGTAAGATGGGTCTTCACCCCAAACTTATCCTTCCCTAATTAAGATCTTTCCTGTAACCCACAGCAACAAAAAAGGCTTTTCCAGATGGCAGTTCATGTGTGCTTACCTAAGCTGTCCCTACAATTGTCTGCTTTGTATTAGCGAGGGGGGATTTCAATAGCTGGTCTGGTTCTTGGTTGGTCCTGGACCTGTGTATAAAGAAACATATACGTTTCAATTGTTTTATAAAATCTTTTATTACATATATGAATATGATTGGATGTACTTTAATCTGTGTTGTATTTGGGGAAATTCACAAAATGCATATTTTGAGATCAACAATGTGGAATGGCTCAATCAGAGCCATTATTGTCTATTGGACCAGTATGTTTATTCAGCATTTTCCCATGCATACTGCTGTGCTTCAGATCAGAATGGCTGCTTCTCCTGGGTTCAGCAGTAGCAGTCATTGTTTTCCTTCTTAGTAGCTGGTGCAGTGCTGTGTTTTTGACTTTTGGCCTGGGAACAGCGCTGATAACACCGATGTTTTTACTTGTTGCTAAGTCATGTTTACTCTGACCAAGGACTTTGTGAGTCTCATGCTCTACCAGGGAGGAGTTGAAGCTGGGAGGAAGCAGAGACAGGACACCTGACCAAAACTGTCCAAAGAGGTATTCCATACCATGGTATGTCATGCCCACTATATAAACTAAGTGCAGTTACCCAGAAGGGCCAGATCACTGCTGGAGTTGGGCTGGGTATTGGTTGGTGGGTGGTGATTGGTTGTATTCTTTTCCCTTGTTATTTCACTTATCATTATTATTATTGGTGTTAGCAGCAGTGATTTGTGTTATACCTTAGTTACTGGACTATTCTTATCTCAACCCGTGGGAGTTACATTCTTTTGATTCTCCCCCCATCTCTCAGGGAGCAGGGGAAGGATGGGGAGGAAGTGAGCAAGGGCTGAGTGGCTGAGTTGTAGACTGGGCTTAAACCACAACACTGCTTTAGAGCCATTCTGCTCTCTTGGGTAATCTATGCAGTACCAGGGATGTTTACAGTGGATAGTAAATGTATTTATGAAAATTTATATGTTAAAAGAAAGAAATCATACTAGCCAAGATTTAAATGAAAATTGTTCTCCCTTTTCAAATGCTTGCTATTATGCTGTAATAGTGTTTAAAATGCCAGCATTCACCAAGATTCTTGGGATCTGGCCTGAGAAAGCTTTATATTCAGCCCAGTAGTCACCTGCAGAAAACTGGAGATGCTCAAAAAATCTTTCTTCCTACACTGCCCGCTGTTACTGCTGAGGCAATGCACACTTCATGTGTTTAAAGATGATTGTACCTCAAATGCAGGCTTGTGTAGGAAAAAATATATAAAGCAGCTCTTCCTGGGGAGGCCCAGGCCCACTGGAGGTTTGAATGCAGCTTGCTGACTTTGCATGGCAGCAGATGTGTGATTATAGGGACCATTCCACCAGCAACCTTCTGGGACTGAGCATCATGGTGCAGGAGGCAGTGGCCATCCATCCTAAGCCACTGCAGCTGGTCTGCAAGAGTGCCTGGTCATGGCCACAGGTGGTTCTGGCCATTTGGGATTGCTACAGCATCCCAGGAGGTCAAGTCCAGATCTTCAATGTCCAACATCTCAGCTAAAGAGATTTGCCTCCAAGAAATTCAAACCTTTGAGGCTTTTCAAATATTTCTTAGTGAGGGAGTAATTTATTTGTTTTAAAGAGGTAATTGCTGTTATTTTTGATTTTCACTGAAAGGATATTCTTAAACCAGGCAAAGAAATCTGAAATGAGTTTGCTGGATTGCATCGCAGTAAGTGCTATAGCCATTGGCCATTTAAGGGAAAACATTCTGTCAGATAATCATGGCCATTTTTGCATTTTAGGGGAACAAATGTCATATCTAAGAAACACGTTTTATTCAGGACTTAATTATAATTTATAGTACATTGCACAGCATTTGTTTTCTGTTCATCATTTTATTGCTCTTCTGCCTTTTCCCTAAATTTGTGCATTAAATTGTGTGTCTGTGTGTCTGTATGTGTGTATCTGTGTGTATATATGTACACATATGCAATATAATAAAAAGTGGTGTAGTGGGGACAACAGACGGCTTGTGTGTGATGTATTATTGGCATTTTTCTTTCAAATTACCATTTTCTTGCTGCTTTGGGAGAAAGCCATGATTTTGCTGTGATTAGTACACTTTTAACAATCTGGAATAGATTCCTGATCTTATTCATGTGACTAGTTCAATGCCCATTTTTACGTTTTAGTGCAAACCCCTACATATGTGCCTGTAATACCACAAAAATAAGATGTTTCTTTGTGGAAATTTTTATAGAATTTGGATGCTGATCAAATATTTTTAGAAGTGGAGAATTAATGTGGCTTGACGATGTAAATGATTATTTTTAATGAAAAAGATTTTTGTATTCATCATTCTTTCTCTCTTCCTGATCTGTGTATTGCTTTGTGCTAATCTTAAATAATGGATCCATATCAAAGTTAATAAATTAGTAAGTGTTAATGGTGTTTGGATAACAGTTAGTAACCAAACGACACTTTATTGACATTGGCTTTTTATGTGTTCCAATAATACATTTTGAGTTTTAAAGATAAGACAAAGCAAGATAGTTTTGGCAAGTATTTGAATCCTTCACAACTCATGGGCAATGGCTTTGTTTCAGTTCAAGGACCCTGCTTTAAATATACTTCCCTTTGCATGGTCCTAAGCCCCAGACTTTGAGATCCATGTCTTTCTCAGAATCTGCATTTTTTTACTCTGTTCAGCTAATGCACCATGTTGGGCTGCATCAGTCATGCCACGTTATGAAACCTAACGAGATGTGACTGATGCAGGCTGACATGATGTGTCACAAAGCAACATATCAGATCACAAACTTGAAAGAAAAGAAAACAAACTTTTTTTTTTACTTATCAAAGCCTAAATTAACGAAGCAGCATATATTTTTTAAAAGGTGGACTAGTTTCAAACCTTAAGAGATTTTTCCCACTCAAAATTTCCCCTTCCTAACCAGAAAATGCCTCCCATCCACACTCCTTGCTCTCTCCAAGGTACAGTCAAAGCTAGAGAAGATGATGAGCCTATGTCATCCTAGCACTGGGTCTTATCCTAGGAGGTTTAGATCACGTTCAGAGGAGTGGTTTCCACAGCTGCTGGAGGTAATCACCTTTCTTGGGGAAATCAGCACCTTCTAAAAGCATTCTTTGAGTCCAGTGACCTTTATGATTTTAGCTATTTTTTTAATTACTATTTTCTGCTGCTCCATTTCGTTAGACTGTCAGCCTCCACCCAGAGCACATGCTCAGTCACAGGCTTCATAGAGTATTGCTCCACAGCAGGATTATTTCAGCTGCAAACAATACATTACCTCCATAGTCTGTGCAGCATAGTTTGTCCCCCCTCACTGTCCCACCTTCAGTCTAATTCTCCTTACTACAAATGCAATGCATTACACATGATCTCCTGAACTATCAGGAAGATTTTTTTCTTTTTTTTTTCTGAAGGGTTTTCATATAATTTTATTGGAAGATATAGAGTAGGTAAAATATATATGAAGTATAGCTGGCTAAGAGAGAACCTACCAAGCACTGCTAGATAAAACATTATGAATTTATTGCCAACTTATCTGGGAAGGGTTATTTTAAGAGCCTAGTGCCCACAAGAAGTTTTTGAGCTAAAATTAACGGGTGGGATACCTAAGAGAAATAGGCATTTTCCTTCACCCCTTAGTTACAAGCAAATTGCAGATATTGTTATCTTTGCAAGTGAGAATAATCTCTAGTTTTTGTACTACTTCTGCTGTAAACAATGTACTACTTGCTTTCCTATGACCCTCAGTCTGTATACATATTTATATATTATTCATACCAGATTAAAAATGAATGTGCTCTTTACCACAGTTGTACTGCACAGTGACAATACAAATTAACTTATTGTGTACTTACTTTTCACAAGGCAGTGATGTGAAATTTTGATGGCCTGAAAAGTAAGTTGTGGGGGAGGCAATGCAGAACTGAATCCTTGTAGGTGCACTTTATATTGTCTGATTTATTAAACTGCATTGATTTAATAAATGACATTATCTGCATAGAATTGCACAGATCTGAACTTGCTTCAGTGATGGGCTGGAAGAGTTTGCTTTTAGTCTGGTGTGTGTGAGGTGGTAAGCTCCATCCATGCTTTGTGGATTCCTCATTTAGAATTTGTTCTTTGATGGAAAGAATTAGGATGGCCATTTGATGATAGCTCCATGTGGACAAAGCAGAGCTGCTTGGTGAGATCTCACACTGTTGGCTAGTGGTACCAGTTCTACCTAAAACTTTCCAATGTATTTCCATGATAGGTGACGCTTGAGGGCTTCAGAAGGTGACTCACAGGTTGTTGTGTGTGCTAACTCTCAGAGCCCCACTGCTCTGTCTGTGCTGCCTGTACACTGCTCTGTGTACAGTTACCAGTGGCATTCTATCACCAGTCTCTGGCCATTGCAGCACACAAGACTAAATAAACAGGATATCTTTTTGCTTCTTCCTTAGTATCAATAAAACCAGAGTAAATAAGGCTGGTGGATAAGTTGTGCCATTCCTCACAACTTAGCAGGGAAGTTAGCAAGGGAACCAGTTGTCATATGGTCAAATGGAACACCGGCAATACTGAAAGGGAGCTGCTGCTGCTGATGTAGTCTCCTGTTTCACTATATGTGACAGTCACAGGCCTCTGTCCTTTGGAGAAAGGGGAAATCACTTCAGTTCTTCATGGAGCAGGTCTCCTTCCCCTTTACGCAACATTTCTTCCACTTTTGGCCAAGGCATTTTGGCACCACCCCAAGCAGAATATGCAATAGGGTCCTGGGGAGTGCCCGGTCAGAGGCATTAAGCAGGAGGGAGGAAAAGGAAAAGGAAAGAAAGAGTCCAGAACCCAGCTGTAAATTCTGGTGAGTTTATCCATCTCTGACAAACAATGGGGAAGATGTAGCGGTTTTCTTAGACTTTTTTTTTTCCTGAGTTTTTAGTTAGATTTTCCGAAACAAAGAAAAACAGTCTTTTTCTGGACTTTCTTCATACCCAGACAGTTTTGAGACTGCTTCCACTTTTTAGAACTATTATATTCAAAATATTTCAAGCATATTTGTGCTCCTGTACTTATTTTAGAACTGAATCTAAGAGCCACTAGGGACACCTTCAATCTCTTTGTTGACTGTTTCCACATATCTTCCAGCTGATTCTTTTTATAAAAGCCCAATCCAATTTCTGTAACATGTGTCCAACTTGTAGAAGCAAAGGGTAGAGGGGAACTTTCCATCCTAGAGAAAGGCAACATGCCTGCAGTCCTGTAGCATGGGCCTTAATTAACTGTGGACTGGACTTAATGCTTCTTTCCCCTGTGTAGCAAGCAGTATGTTTTGGGGACTTAGCCTTCAAGTGTTATTTTTGATGTTACAGTAAAAATTGCAAATTATTTATGCCACACAGAGCAATAATGTTGGCTCAGGTGAATTTACTCTTGCTAGAGATGATCATACTGGTGTGTCAGCAACAGCGCAAGGTTAAACCCAGGAGTTAGCTGGGCTCCCATCTCTGCTCTCCCACTCCAGGTAACATCAGACGAGTGCACAACAAGCATCTGTTTACTTATTTGTTAAATTCCCACCTAAATTTGGGGTGAGATGGTCCCAGCCCCTTCCCACATAATGGAAAGCATTGTCCTCCTCCCCAGCTACTCCAGTGTCTAGTTCATGCCTGCTAGGTAGTACCATGACAGCAAAGGAAAATGTGCTCTTCAAATGTGGAGATAGAGTATTGTTTTTCACTTATCCTGGCTTTATGTAGATGGTCTGGCACATTTATTTATTCATTTATTTGAGCAAATTAAAGCAAGCTAAGCGCATTTGACCTCAGATGGTACTGGTTTAAGTTAATTTGAGAGACAAAGCTCATAAAGTTCCAGTAAAACACATCAACAACTTCCCAGCATAGGTTGAAATGTGATTGCTGAAATATAACCTCCAAAACCAGATACAGCATGGAGATTCAAAGTCACAATAATCTGAAAAATATGTGAGAGTATACTGATAGCCTTACTGGGGAGTGATATCTTTCATTCATGCCTTTCTTTTGCAATCGGTTGCTGTTTCACCTACAAGTGCATCTATCAGATTTTGTGCATTAACATTCCTCCTCTAATCTAGCTTGGACATTTTATTTTAAAGTTGGTGATAACCTTGGGCCCGGGTCCAGCAAACACTTATGTGCTTTCGTATCTTTACTCACAGGAGTAATCTCACTGGAGTAAATGTTTGCAGGTTTGAGACCTCTGTTATCTCAATCCATTATTTCTTTCCATTAAAAAGTAATCTGTGATTAAAATAAAACATACAATTCTTTACTCTGAAACCCACCCAAAGACAAAGTGTGTTTATCAGACTACGGGTCTGCACATTGTCATTCTCAAATTGCACTTCAATAAAAAAGATAATTAACAAATGTAAAAGAAGGCAGACTCATATGCAGTTACCCTGTATTTACCAGAGTTTCGTTTTGGATCACAGGCTGACGGATTTACAGCTGGTTCAGAGGAGGGAGGTGAAATAGCTGCACTTTTCTGGAAAATCTGATGCAGAGAGTTTTTTAAATGCAGTTTCTTTAACTAGGCATCATGTGAATAGCACAGATTTCTTACCGTTGCTGAAGACACGTGGCCATGTCCCCCACACAACAGAAGGGATTTCTGCTGAGGAAGCTCTGGCTTGTTTGGTTTTGTCAGGCTGCTGCATACATATAATAAAAACCTAACCCAGCTCTCGTCTGTCACGCAGGTCACAGGCCTTTCCAGTGCAGATACTGCCCATACAGTGCCTCTCAGAAGGGAAATCTGAAGACCCATGTTCTCTGTGTCCATCGCATGCCTTTTGACAACAGCCAGTATCCTGACCGCAGGTTCAAGCGCTCCAGAATTGACTCCGAAGCTTCTGGGAATTTGGAGGAGCTTGCAGCTGTCAAGCCGGGGAGCTCAGCAGAGCTAAAGGAGGAGGGCAGCAAGGCCCAGGAGTGATGCAGCTCGGTGGGTCCGTCTCCACACTGCAGTAACCTTTTATACTGAGTTTAGGTCTGCATTTGGGTGAGGGTTGGCTAACTGCCTCCCATGCAAATGAGCAGCGTGCAAATTCCCAGAAGTGTACAGGATGCTAAAACCAGTCAAATATATGTACATGTACACACACATGTGGGTGCATATATGTATATTTACACACACACAGATATTCAGTCATACATGCTTTGAATATATATCTACATACACACACACACACAAAATACATACATTCCATATGCGTGTATGTGTTTAAATATATATATTACACACACAAAATAAATTCTAGCCCTTGAAAATGGCTGCTAAAACAGTTACCTGGCAACAAGTACTTCCAAACAATGTAGGTGGGATAATAAAGTGATTTAAAAATGTTAGGAGGTCGTTAGTTATTTAAAAAGCAGGGCAATTTCAGACTTTAAAGAGGTCTTTGACCAAAAATAATGCTCTTAACAGAAAAACAATACCGTCTCAACAATTTAGTGTTGCCTTGAAGATTGAGGGGCTGTGTTTTCATTGTTGAAAACACCTTTATAATATGACACCAGCTGCTGTCATTTGCCTAGCATAGTAATGAGATGTCTTGGTAGACTGCCATGGTGCCAGTCTGACTGGAGCTGTCATTGCAGAGAAAATCAATTCAAGCGGTGTTGCAACTGCAGTGTAGGAGAAACCTTAGACGGCCCATAAACTAGGGTCAGTACTGACCTATATTTAAACGTATTGTGATATTACATTTTCTTTTTTTTTTTTTAATATACAACCAAATGAATCAATGGTTAGAAAATAAAAAATCTGCAGCCTGATGTGTCACTGCAGAGTTGAAATGTAATTCCATCTTTTGTAATCATCTTGGAGTATTGAGGGAATTGCTTTTATTCTTTTGTTTGTTTTTTGTTCCATGTTGGTGAAGAAGTAAGTTACTATACAAGTAGAAGTACAATATATATAGAAATATTGTTTAGTGAAATTAGTCACCCTTATCTGTAGAAGAAACTGGTGAGAAACAGAATTTTATTTCATAGAAGGCTGGTAAATTTTTTTTTCTTCTTCTCTTCTTGTTGGTTAATTTCAAACTTCTCTTAAATTCACTTTCTTTTTTTTTTTTTTTTACACTTGAATGAAGGATTCCCCCGTCATAGTTAATTTTGATGTGTTAGTTTTTGTAAGTGTTACAGACATAGTGCAGAAGTTTCTTCTGGAGCAAGCTCTTATAAAGCAGCTTCACCTAAAATATGAATTCAAACTTCCTGCTCTTTGTCTCTAAAGAAGGAAAGTGGTTTAGCCAATATTTCTTTGGTTTTGTAAAATAAATGCGTTCTCTATTTTTGCAGATTTTAGCTTTTTTACTGATTGGATGCTCCAAATTTAGGAAGGTCTTTGCCACATAGAAAGCTTTTGAGAGACTATAATGAGCCACATACTTAAAAAATAATAATAATTTAAAAAGTAAGAATAATAACTAAAGATTTATTCTGAAGTTCTCTGACTCTCCTTAAATGTTAGCCTTCTAGTGTACTTCCTTTGATAGAAGCAAAATTGGTGCTGTTTATTGTGATGGTAGAGAAGGATTAACGTCTTCTAAAACAAAGTTATCCAGGCTTTAAAAAAAACTAAAGGGGAATAAAAAAAAAAAAAGTTAAAAAAAAAAAGTCAATATTTCTTTGCAGGCTGGGAGCACAGAGTAAAACCCCAGGGCCTTAAAACTTCAGCTCTGCCGAAAGCAGTTTACAAAAAATACTAAACTGCAATCAATGTAAATAAAATCCTTAGCGCTACCCTGAGACTGGAAAAAAAGAATCTCAGGCTAATAAGGAATACGGTTTGCATATGCTGTCGGAAAGGATGTCATCCAACTGAAGTTTCAGTTTAAATGAGGTCACCGTGTAACTTGGACCCATCTGGCACAGAGCAAGCTGCTTTTCTTGTTTTTCTAGTATAGTTCTCACTGCCTTACTTAAATCGAGCTGATAAACTTAATGCAACTCTTTCTATGATCCTAGATAAAGGATTGAAATGTTATTGGAACTTTCTCACTGTAGTAAGCTTTAGGATTTTACCTGCACTACTGTGTTTGGTGACTGTGTCAGTCGCTTGCTTTTGTGTGTTTGCGCCGCCTTCAGTATCTTAGCAAAATAAAAAAAAAAAAAAAAGAGGAAAAAAAAAGCCTAAACTGCACCCACATTCCATTTCTTGCACTTTTTGAGATTTTTTCAGTATTCTTTTGTGTCTTCTGAGCATTTTCAAATACGACAGGCAATAATTCTGTTTGTGACACTGGAAACATCTCCCGCTCCTTGTGATGTGCGTGTTGATTCCATTTGGTCAGGTGCTACTGTCCCTATCCTCCCCTCTGACATAGCCCTTTCCTCTAGAACATTTGTAACTTGTAATACAAACAAGTGACAGCAGCAGTGATGCATTGTCAGTTCCTGAATATCATCATGCTTCTCATATCTAAACATGTCAAGTTTTTTCTCTGTAACTTCTGTAGTCTGTGATACTGGTCATAATACTGTCTACATTCCTACACAAAGAAAAATTTCTATCTTGGAGAAAATTGGAGATAAATAGAGTAGAGGATTTTGTTGCTATGCTTGTAACAATTAGAAAACTTTGTATTTAAAGTTTATTCTTGGTCATTATTTATTATTATGATACATCAGTTGACAGAACTTTATTCTGGTATAGAAGTATTAAAAGTTGTTTTTTCAGCAATGACTGTTTTGTTTCTGCTGTTAGAATAAAAATGTCTTTGAAGCAGTACAGTTTTACCCAGTGTTTTACGCAATAAAACCTCTACCTCTGAAAAAAAAAAAGTTTTCCTACTTGCTTATGTTTATTAGGAAGAGTTAAAACATTATTTTCTGCAGCTCTGTCAGATTTAAAAAAAAATTAATGTCAGTAAATTTGCAGTTGTTAGGCTTTTACTAGAGTGTGTTATGCTGGGTGTATGTGCTCAGTCAATTTATTAATCTGAACAAATCTATATACAGTATATACATATATATTATATATATTGTGCTGAATTAAGACTGTGGAAATCTGTTTTAGCATGTAGTAATAATTGTTTTATATACCACTACTTATGTACTACAGAAAAAATCTTGGGGATCTATCAAGCTTTGATTTGAAAGTGTTTGAAGTGTGTATCATACACTATGATGTATAAAGTCATGTTTTCACATTAAAAAAGATTGTTTGTATAGGGCATATATTTGGCTTTAGAAAATTGTAAGGTTTATTGTTATGGTGCATGTTAAGAAAGGTGCCCACACTTCAAAGCATGTGCAGGTGCTGCTCATTCTCCTGGATGAATCTTCGTTCTTCCTGGTTAAGGTTTTATTTGCACATTTGAAAGCAACTAAAGGATTTTTCAATTCTTAGAAAAAGTAGGTGATTAACATTAAAAAAAAATAAAAAGATGCACCAAATCTGAGAAACTACAGAAAGTATGGGGAGGAGAGAGGAGAGGTCTTGCACACAAAAAAGCTGGCAAGGAAAACATACTTAGAAAAGGGAAAATTTCACATTAGATGAAGTCAGTCGTACCCACAATAATAGAGTTGTGCCATAGCTTCAATTCTCCAGTAGCAAAAGGTACCAAAATTGTCTAGAAGAGTTAAGAATTAAAAAATAGCATTGTGGAAATTCAGTTTTTCAGTGGTAGAAAGTTGCAATGAGGGGTTAATGTTACCTGTGAATGAGGCAGATTGAATGTCAGAGCTGGTGCCAATTCACTGCATTGGAGGCAGAGGCCACAGGTCTCCATCTGCAGAGAATAAAATGTGTAATGCATCAAATTTTAATCAAAACCCTGGAAGTTAATGAGCAACTTTTATTTTTTGCAAAGCTTAGGTCTTTCACACCCTCTCTTGTGGAGAACCACTCTTCCTAGGCACAGAATTATATCATGTAAAGTTGCTCAAGAATGGATGGGCTCCAGTTGAAGAGCTGAACACTGCCTCACTACGGTATTGTCAGCCTTTCAAGTAATCCCTGTGTCCTGCAGCCAGGGAAAAAAACCTGTTTGAGGTGAGGTGGAGCAGTTCTCCCAAAGATATTCCTGCCTCTGGTTTCAGTAGATGATGAAATGAAAATGAAATGAAAATGTGAAAGCCTGATTAAAGAGTAAGGCTCATCTCATTGCACCTACCTGGAAATCCTTACAAACACAGACTCCTTTGTGGTTCTCAATTTATGTACAAACCAGCCATTAAATTGTGTGTATATATATAATATATCCTCTAGGAAATGCTAAAACCAACCACCAAGAGACCTTGTAGCACAAAGTGTGGCATTGCCAAGCAGCAGTTTATGGAAAGGAAGGTCTGAAAGAGGAATGTGGTTTTCTAACCCAAGTCTATGTAGGCATTTTGTTACCCAGCTGCTGATTGCATCAACCCAATGTGGATGGTGGGTGTCCTGACATGGGTCTTCCCACCTAACAGCAGAAGGCTGCTATCTGCTCTAGGATGTTTCTTCTTTAAACTTCAATAAGGACTATAACTCCTTTTCCTATTCTAATTTGGGAATTGAATACCTCCCCTATCTGTCTAACATCTGTATTGTAACAGTATATTATAAAAGCTCCCCTTGTGTATTGTAAGCATGCTCCCAGTGAAATTATTCTTAACTACTGGGTTTTCCATTTCTGAATACCAGTGCTTGGCATGGTCCACCATGCTGGAAGTATGTCTCTGTGGGGAAGCCTGGGGAGGAGGAGAAGGAGGAGGGAAGAGGGAAGGTAAAGCTGTGGCATAATTTCATATTAAAAATGTCACCCAACTGAGCGTAATAGGGGCTGTGAGAAATTCTGCGGCTCCTCACCTGTTGTGTTGCTCAAGGCATCATTTGGGGGCTTTTTGTTGGGGGGGGGGTTGTGTTGTTGTTTTTTTTCTTTTTTTTTTATTTTAACCAAAGGGTCTCAGTGAACAGGGAAATCACAAGAAAAGAGGAAGAAGAATATTTAAATGATCCCAGAGTGAACTGTTTTGCTGTTAATACAGAAATACAGAGCAAGACACATTTAATGGGCTCTATTTTTATTATACTATGCTGAATAATTAAGTTTGAGGCTAAGTGTCACATAGATTTATCTTTTAATTAAAAAAGCATGGTTCACGCGTATTTGAGTGGTAGTCCAAATAAATGCAATATAGAAATTTATGTTTGTTTATCTAGGTGTTAATTACCTAGAGATTGTTCTGGATTACTTCTTTTTATAAAGTGTCATAGGCTCATGTCACAAGTAATAAAGCTTAACAGTGGAACCTTATCAATTTGCTAACTATAACGCTAGTGTGACCTGGAGGAAAGGGAAAAAACCAACTTTGGAAAACGTTCTCTGTGTGCACCCCATTCAGCACATAAAACCCATACGGTGAACAAAGCAATCATTTTTAAAATGTTCTCGTAAGTAAAAGTACAAATATATCTTCGGTGTTTTACAGCCTTTCATACATGTAATTATTTATATAGCACACTGTTATTTATGCCCCTGTACTACATGTTGTGCAAAGACAGACATGGTAAGCAACAAAATGTAGTTTACCTGGTGGGCGAGCTATTCATTTGAAGTATGAAGTAACACAAAGACTGAACACTATATTTAAAGTGAGATGAAACAGATGTAATTTTCTTAATATTTTAAAGGTTTTACAGCATTGCTAACAACCAAGAGGATGGGAAAAGCAAATTGAAGTCTAAAAAAGAAAAGATCATGCATTTCAGTGGTGCAAACAGAGGGAGACTCTACAGGCACAAACTGTTCATCAAATTCTCTGTCATTTTTTTCTTTGCTTATGACCAGAATTCATATTCCTGCTCCACTGAGCAATGGGGAAGGGTGCTGAATACAGGCAAAGAAGGCAAACTTCACAGCATGCACAAGCTGAGGGGCTTTCCACCACTAGTGTAAATCAAATGCCATCCACCATATCACCAATGGGAGGATCTGTCCCCAGGATTTGAAAGACTAAGAAGTCTTTTTTGTTTTTCTCAGAGGTGCAAACACCCCTCTTTTGGGGGTTAATTATTTATGGTTTTCTTAGCTTTCTGATGTTTTAAAAACATACCAGGTTTCTATGGCACTGCGCTATGCAGCAGAGGTGCTGAGAATGTTCACTTACTGATATCGCAAGGAAATCAATGAAAATTACTCACCATGCTCACAGTCATTAATTCGTACTTGATATACAGATTTTCAAAATCAAGTGTTTCTTCTATTTAGTATACATCAATTATCTGTATAGACATAAATAACACAAGTTTTGTCTCACATGCACACAGCAGTAGTAGGTAAGTTACATTTCAGTAGATGAGGTTGAAGGCAAATTTGATCTTTAAAAAGAGGTGCTGAATTTGAGATCCTTAGTGATAACTGAGATAATTTAAATTGTAAAGGACTGAAATTGAAATATGATTATATATATGTAATAACTGTGTGTGTATATACACAAATGTATACATGCTGCAGTTTTTCTTTCAGTAGGAACTTTCTTAACCCCTTGACTCCATATTTAGTGTCCTGATGTGTATGATTTTTAATAGTATAGAGAAGCCAAGAATGGATAGTCAGCATTTTCAAACATCAGCTAGTTACTGAGGAGCATAAATATGGACTAAGGGGTTGAAAATCTGAACCACGGGATGTGATGAATCACTGAAATTCCACCTGTGTAAAGTTAAAAAAAAATGATGGTGAAGCTAGAGGAAAAAAGACTTTTCCCTGAAAGAGAGGTTTTTGTGGAAAAAAACATGTCCTTAAATAACACAGAATATGTGATTTCTCTTTAGGTTGTGCCACTGTGCTTCCTTATTATTTTTTGGATTTTAGTCTTGTGGGATTGTTTTCTCAATTGTTTTCTGTTTGAAAGAAGTTGATGCATGAATGAGTGAAACACAAGGATTAATAAAGAAAAATAGAGCTATTAATCCCAATGGAGAAAATCTCTCTTTTGTTAAAAGTCCCACACAGCATCTGTGACTGTGGTACATCTGTCTTCACTAGAGAATTACTGCTCCAGATCTGTGCTAGTCCTGACCATGCTCCTGGTGGAAGCCAGCACTCAGCGTAATGGGAACAGCATTTGGTAAATGTTGGCTACTTGCAAAGACAACTGGTGATTTTCTGTAAAGAAATCTGCTGTGAAAAAATATAGGTATCTCCAAAGCTATAATCAGACAGTATTTCAACAAAGTGATACACACTGACCGTGTGGAGCAACAAAGTCATATCTGTGTGCCAATTGTCGTTCGTGTGTCTCCTCTCAAACTTTACTGGTGGTACTGGTGTCAGCAAACCCAGCTCACCCAGGCACTAAGAAAAATATTCATTTTCAATTAGCTTTGGAAAACAACCAGGCTTTTTCATTTTTCCAAAGCCATTGATCCACCCCAGGCTTCCCCTAAGCTGAGGCCTCCAAATGCTATTGGTTACCTTGTCCTTAGCATTGTGTTTAATGCCTAACACTTCCCTCTTGTTCCATGGGTGTTAATGTCAGAACACTTACGATATTCAGAAGGAGCAGAAACACCTGAGTGTCCTGTCAGCGCTCAGTGATACTTGCTATAGTGAAAATGCTGTCACCTTCCCACAGCCTCATGGCCATGTTCATTTCCAGCTAACTGCAGGGAGCTCAGTCATCTCCACCTGAGCAAAAGTCAGTTAAGCAGTCTTATGCAGTTGCAATTAGGTCATAGAGGCTTAAACTACTGCAAAATAGTGTTGGATCCTATCAATATTTGTTTGACAGAAGTGGGAGGGAAGTTGAAGAGGCTGCCCTGTGCTTTGGGCTCCATTTGAAAAGGATGGTACCCAAAGGTGTGCCTTTCCCAGGTGAAACTGGTAAAATCCTCCTGCTTGGGTAGGGGTGAGAGATGCCCATTTACTGTCCAATACTGCCCCGCCCCTGGGACGTTAGCACAGCACTTGGCATCCAAGATGTGACAGCAATTGTACAGAGCCAGTGTAAGCAAATGTTATATTGTTCACTTAACCCAAACTGTAGAAGTGTCTCCACAGAAAACCAAGCCCTTATTTCTTTCAGCTAAGACTATTGCTAATCTCCAGTTAACACCAAAACACTAAGGCTGGAGGGCAGTGATTCTCACTCCAGTGAGAATGGAAAAGTGAGCTAATGTGGGACAGTATTTGACTCAGAGATGAAAATTAGAACTTATTAAGTCTCTATTTTCAGCTCACACTGAAAATACAATTTTCCTTCAATGCTTCAGAAACTTTTATTTCAAAGAAGTGCTGCACTAAACGAGGACTAACAGGGTAAATGATACACAGGGGCATATGCTTTAGTCCTGAGTGCCAACCACCTTCCCACCCCCTGGCCCTGTCTCAGGGAGGTAGGCGTCAGCCAGCTTTTGTCTGCAGCCAAGGAGGACACACAGATTCCATTTAAGCAGACAAAAATGTTGCAGAACACAGCATGTATTGTTCTAACTACTGATTTTTTCTATTTGGTCAAATAATTCCACATGGGTGGAAATATGAAGGACTGATGAATCATTCAAGTACCGAAGATCTGGCACCACTGTCGGATAAAGTTTCAGGTCAAAGGAGAGACATGTTTTCCTAAGGAGATGGCAAACTGTCACACTTGGGAGCAGAGGATTCAGGATGGAGCTTCTGCAGGTGAGGTGGGGCTTGAAGCTGGTCCAACTGGGACTGCTCATGGGTTCTGCTGCAGGCAGGAGTGCTGCTGAACCCCAGCATGCTGACCCAGGCATGATGCTGGGCTGCTCTTTCTTGCCTTGTGCCCAGAGAGAGATTGAGCCTCCAACAGGAAACCCAGACCCACACTTGTAGGGCAGGTCCCAGTACTGAGTTGTGTCCTAGGAGAGGGCAGATAGACAAGAGAAGAAAAAGGGAGAAAGAAGAGAAAAGCAGCCATCAAGATCCATCTTTCCCTTCCTTCCTGTAGTGATGTAATCCCTAATTTTCACAAATGAGGAAACATAGTTGCAGCACCTGTCTAAGTATTTGAATTTACCACGTTTCCTCTGTGCATTAAAAAAAAAAAGGCAAAAAATCTAACAAATCCAACCCATAGTAAATTCAAATACTGAATTGTAATGTTTGCTTCATTGCTATTTCTTAGTAGCAACCAACATGTTAATCACTAGTATATAATTAGATGTCATTTTGGAGCAATTCAAAATCAAACAAAATCTCAACATGCTCTGAACATGTTGTGAAAGTTTACATTACAATTAATTTATGATTACCCAAATGTGCATCCACTGATCTTAAGTCTTCCTTCATACATTACAAAGAAAAAAACACAACTTCTGTTTCCACACACCTTAATGCCAGAAGCCCCCCAGAGAAAAGGCTCTCCTTTAAATAAATGTATTATGTAAATTCGGTTTAAATAGCTGAGCATGAGATGAAGAAATTAGATGAATTTGATAAACTAGCCCCTCTGTACCCTTGGACTTTTCTCTCTGCTTTGCCTCGTTTGTTTCTTGGTTTTGTTTGTGTTTGTTTGTTGCTGTAAGCATTTGGCTTTGCTGTCTCTTTGTCAGGTAGATAGAAGATTAAGGGGAACCAGTATTATTTCATTTCACACCAATTCACTAGAGCCATGAGTTAATTTCAGCACATGTTCCTGAAGGTGAAAAGAAGTACACATCCTTTTGTCCCAACAGCGAGCCAGTGCCATGAACTGCTGAGAGTTCCCAGCCCTGTCAAAATCAGAGGAAGGAGGATAGCTAGCGAGTCATGGGAAATCCTGGATGCATTAGTGGATACAGACAATGTGCTGAATTATGGATGTGCAATAAACATACAAGCTGTTGTACTAGGACACAGATACAGTAATCACAGTAAGTAAAGTTTTAAAAGCACTCATGCTCCTTTCCTTTGTTGAAAATAGTGATAATGTACATAAAAAGGTTAACAAATGGCTACACTTTACTCCTCTTCATCCAGAACAGAGAAAACCTTGCTACCTCTGTTCTAACAAGCTGCCAACTGATGTTTGGTCTTGCTTTTTATGTAAGTATCCTATACATGCAAACACAGAACAGGGAGGAAAATTACTTTGGGTGTGAAGTGAGAAAGTTGGTTTATGCTTTAATTGCCTCTAATGAGCATGGTAAATGCTGAAAGATGCAAGGACAAGTCTTGTCCAATAATACAGTTCTCTATTACCTTAGGATCCCATCTTCCTAACTATTTTGAGGATGTTGTTAGCAGAGGAAGGCATATTTTTATTTAACATCTTTATTAATGAGCTAAAGAAAGAAAGAAGTAAACACACTAATTACATTTGCAAATGACAGTACATTAGTAGCTATTGCAAACATCACTGGCGACAGAAATAACAGACAAAAAATGGGTAACAGTAAAAAATTAAACCCGAAGAAACATAAATGCAGGTCTGAAGGCAAAAATACTCCATGATTACAGAATCACGGAGTTTAAGGAAGCAGGGAAGCAGCAACTGCGAGGGGGACCAGGGGCACGCAGGGGCAAGCAGCAGCTTCCCAGGGAGCCCTGGGGCTAGGAAGGGTTTGGGAATGTTTTGGAGCACCAGCGGTCACCTCTGAAGCCCCCGCTAGCAGAGTGCATGGGAAATGCCATTTTCCCTGTTATTTACCAAACCCTAACCACACGCCCGACATCCAGGAGTGGGCAAACTGCGGCTATCCCCCGGCGGCTGCAGCCTTGCCCGGGGCCGGGCTAGACGGAGCGGTACCTGTCACGGCAGTACTGGCGCTTGCGCTGTGCCGCCCTGGCTGTAAAGGGGGAGGCCCGGCAGAGCCCGGCTGCGACAGTGGTGCAAGCTGCAGGGTAGTCCTGATGGCGCCGGGGTGAAGGAAACGAAGGGGCTGCTTGCAGGTGTGTTTCCTCCTTGCGGAGGGGATCTGGTGCAGAGAGTAGTTCTGCTGGTAAGTGCTTAAATGCTGAAAATTAAGAGGCAAGAGAGCTACGTGGGGATGGTTGAAAGAGTCCAAGAGCAATGAGATAAGACTGAGTAAAAGCAACTTCCCAAGTGTAGCTCTTCTAAACTCTTTAATAAGTTCCCAGGAGAACTGGTAGATGTGCAGTGACTCCAGTGACTTAAAATTAGACTGGCTACAACAGGGAGTAATATGACTGTGTCTGAAGTCAGACGGGCAGAACTGCCCTGAGCTGAGTGCCCTCCTGGAGGCTGCTGCTGCCTGGTGTGGGGTGTGCTGCAGGACTGGGGTTCTCGTTGCTTACCTGCCTGCTTGGTTTGCTGCAAACATGGATTCCCTGGCTTTGCTGTACAGTGGCTGCTTAATTTCATGAAAGTTACAAGCTATAATTAGTTAAAAGCCATCTAATGAGTGATAATGCAGGAAGCAACCACAGGTGTTTATACACCAGTGAACTGTAGTGTTATGTTTCATCCTTACCTATTAATGATTTAAAAAAAAAATAAGAACCTTGCTCCCCAAGTCCCTGGAGCATGGATATCCTGCTGCTCCTTTCCCAGATCCACTCCTAGAGACCTTTAAATTGCAGCCTTCCTACTTCAAGCTGCAGTACATGGACATTGTTTGAAGACTGGAACTGTGAGAGGCGGCAGACTCGCTGTCCTGAAGTACTCTCTGCCACATCCGACCGAGGACAGCGTGTGCGCCTCAGTAAAGTGTGCTGCTTTGACAGGTTGTGATGGAGCCGCGCACATCAACTCTCCAGTTGCTTGGCTGCGAAGGCAACAAAGACCGTACACCTCGATGGCACTGCATGAGTAATGACAATAACAGTTCAAGCTAATGCCAATCACAGTGGTGACTTTTGCTGTGGTGTTACTTGTGCAGTGGCAATTGAATTGAAACTGCCACATCAGTTTGCATTAGGCCACTTAGCAGCTGATGCGGTTTCTCACTAGCACAGAGAAGGGGAGGGAGTGTGGCTCTGGTGAAGCCTCTGGAAAGTCAGGTTTCCAGCTGGGACTGGGAGCACAACTGCACTCAGCTGTGGAAGTTGTAAACTGGCTGTCTGCAAAACAATTTCCTTTGACATTTCAAACTTAGGACATTTGCACCTGGGATGGGAGCATTGAGCTCTCCCTGCCTGGAGCTTGTGTGTGGGCAGAGAGCTGCCATGCAGTGCGTATTTGTCCCAGTTCAGTGTACTGCCTGCAGCAGGTGTGAAGTGAAGGAGGAGATGTGCCCGGTGGCTCAGAGGTGCTGGGTTTGGAGCTGAAGCCTGGTTTGTGTCTAGTGATGCCCCCGGTCATATCTGCACTCCCACCTTGGGGTACGAGGATCAGTATCCCCATTACCTGTGGCTGTGCTTCTCCAGAGCCTCACGTCTTGTGGGGTTTAATGTAATATCCCCAGTCTTTTAAATTGCAGTGTCTGAAACACTGATGTGAGTAGCATAAATTCCCTTTTTTTTTCCAGTAAGGTGTATTAGCTAAGCAGCTTTATTTTTTTTTTCCCTGTTGTAGAATTGTTCTAATGCCTCTTTTGACCAGTTTTGGCTTAAAAAAGACTTCATCTTTAAAAATCCAATTTTACAAACAGTTAGTCTTTAGTGTGGACTGTTGCTTTTTAGTAATTTGAGGCAAAAAATTAATGGCTGATATATTTAATTTTCAGACACAGATACTGCATGTTTAAAGCATCTTTTTATATAATTTTATTGTCAACAATATAGGTTGAACACTGCAGAGATATTGCTGTTGCAGGCTTGTAAGGTTAAAACGCTTCTATTTCTGAAGGGGCTGTTAAAGTGCCTGTGGAGCTATCTGCTACTGCATAGCTTTGCACTAATTCAGTGGTCATATACATTAAATATCAGTGCAACAGCCTGTTTTCCCACTAGACAGAAATCTCCAAATGTAATGTTAGTATGCTTGCTGATTTTGAAAAAGGAGCTGAGCATGTTTAGCTTTAATTTTACTTCTTTCTTTAAGTATGGCTAAAGAGTAAAGCTGTCAGACTGCATAGTGTAACTTGAAGCTAATGTACAGTCAGATCTGTGTAGCTAGCTCCGGGGTACGGATACCTAGGTTTTTGCCTTTCTTCCCTGGACCTACTTTCTTTCAATCCTTTTTTATCTGTTTCTCTAACTTACATGGGCTAGTGTGTGCTTAAGCTATGAAAAATGATTGAAATCATTCCTGCATGGGCAATACTGTATTCCTTTAAAGTAGATCATTATTCTATATGGAATAAATAGTGTAATCCAGTTGATATGCTTTAAGGCTAATGAACCAAAGTCTACCATCTAAGAAGCCAGATAACAAGACATGTTTCTCCACTGGTTTCTTATGATATATTAATTAATGGAAACTAAGATTCCTCTCAGAGGAAAATGCAATTCTGCAATTCCTACCTGGTTTCAGGAGTGTTCTTCGCTCTTACTCTTATGTGTTGATGTGTGTAAGAGATCAAGTCTCCCAGTAGTCTGGGTAACAGGGTGTTTGTGCATGATGTGGGTGATGGGTATGTGTGTGGAAAGCAGCCTCTTGAAGCTGTGATGGGGAGCAGGCTCCAACCCATGGGCAGGAGCAGGCAGAAGTCACTCCTGGAATCCCTTGGCTCCATCCTTCCTGTCTGTCTGCACTGGAGATTTCTTTGCTATGTGCTTGTTGTAGCAGCACCAGGAGCCTTTCAGGCACGGGGGCATAGTGTTTGTCTGCCCAGGGAAAGCTGAGCATTGCCTCATCAATGTGGATGGAGGTCTGGGCAGGAGGAAGAAGCAGAGGATAGGGGTTGGAAAGCAGAGCAGGGTGATCCTGGGCATGTCCCAATGGATGTGAGAGGGGGTGGACCTCACCACACAAGCCATTCTGTCATGCACTGCAAAGCTTTACAACTCTGAATCTGTGAACCTGATTGCACCTGTTCTAAACCTGTGGTTTAGACTTCTGCGGAATCAAAACACCAGGTGTTCATAAACCTGGTTTAGGAATCATGAGATTAAGTGAAAAGATAGGAAGTAACTTTATTCTGGTTTTTTTTGACACTTCAGGCTCTATTAGCTGCAAGGTAAACCTTCCTTGCAACTCTCACCTGAACTGCTGCCTCTTCAGAATAAAAGCAGTTCTCAGACTTGGACTTTAAGTAGATCAAGGCTGTGGATGCAACTGTACCCCAAGATGTGGTGTCACTTATTTGGAAAAGGAGGAAAAACTCCTTTGTGGTTTAAGAGAATGGAGAATGCTTACAAGAGTGTGGTGTGCATGAACTCTCCAGAATAAATGGCTGCCAGAATGTCACAACACATTGCACAGAGGGAAAGAATTTGTATCATCTTTTTTGTATGTTTTCCCAGTCTGAGGAGCTTTCTGACACAACTTTCTGCTGCATCCTTGAAGATCACCTCAATTCCATGCGGTCTTCTAACCTGGGGCACACTGCAAGAGAAACACCTGAAATATTCTTTGGTGTTGGCATTGCCCTATGGCATTCTGCTTTGTGTTGTGAGTTATTCCCTTTGGAGTCCAAGTACTGAGAGTTATTACATCTTTAAAGGCCTGCAGAGTTTGAGGAAAAGTAATTGGTTTGTTGCTCCAAACCTCTTGGTGAAATTGTGTGAGAAAAAAGCTTTTCAACTTAATTTTCTATCTATATTTGGAGCCTTTGGCATGAATTCAGCCTGTAACATGTACCCATAAGCTCTCCAAGTGTATGCAACTGAGTATTGCTACAGCAGAGCTAGTTCGGGTAGCCAGTAGGACTCTTTGCTAGATGCAAGACTTTTCTACTCTGCAGAATGGCTGTTTTATACAGTATATGGCAAGTCTGGTTTTCATCTTTACTGGTAATGTGATCAATTGCAGTTTAGTGTTAATATAAAAGCTAATTAATGGTGTATGTTAACTACGTGCAGTGCTTTCCAAGAACAAAAGGAAGCAAATCCCAAATCATATATTAATTTCTTGATCTGATTTCCTTGTTTATTAAGCTACAAAAATCTACCTGGTTTATGCTACAAAACTTCCAAGTTCACCAGCTGTAGTTTTGAGACCCATGGAGATGTCTTAGTCTTTCACCTACTTCTGAGGTTAAATGTGCTGTTTCAGTAGGTGAAATCCTAAGGCCAAGGTAAGTAAGGTTTCTTTCTGATGGTTTTGCACAGGCTGTCTGCTGTAATCGCATGCTGCCATTCTCCAAAGTCTTCTGGCCCATGCACCAAGCGAAGTAGGTGCTCTGCAGTGACAGGACAGATGGGATACCCATCACTGGAGTGGCTTTTCTGATGAGTCATTGTAGAGGACTTCTTGGGGACAAACTCGCATGACAACAAAACATATAGTAACTAGTAGGTGAATTGGCTGTGTAATGTGGTCCTTTTTTCCAAAGTTTCATCACTCCTATATGAAGCATTAAAGTATGATGGTGAAACAAACAGCTTTAACGATGTCAGTCTAATTTCCTTTATCCTGTCATTGAGAGAGGTGGACTTTGATCTCTTTCCTTGCCTTTACAGTCAGAAGATTTGACTTCTTCTGTTTGTGGCTTCTAATGGGCATCTTTTGTCTTCCGTGGTCGGCAGGAGGAAAACAAGAATGAGTGCCTCAGTCCTGATTTGTCCATAAGCACCATCTGGCAACAGTGGAGGACAAGTGGACCATCAAATGCATATAAAACCTGCTGCTTAGTTAAGGCCCCCCCCCACATAGTTCAGAAATGCAGGGGATGTATAAAGCAGATTTAGCTTTCAGGTGAAAAGTTTTTCAGGTGAAAGCTAAATCTGCTTTAAACATCCCCTGCAGTTCTGAATGATCACTTACCTTGTCTAAGTGCTTTCCCAACTGCTTAAGCCCTTTCACTTATCTTGTCTAAGTGCTTTCCTAACTTCTTAAGCCCTTTCCTTCTTATGTTTCCCTTCTTCCCAGCATGAACTCCACAGAGTGGTTTTATCTGATCTATGGCACAGATTCTTTTTTCCAAGTTTCTGTGCTAAATGACTTGACAACTCTGGTCTCTGAATAACTTGCTTGGAAAGGTGGAATTGTGTAGATTCCCCAAACTTATTACTCTTCCTGAAATTTAACACTGAAATAATTTACTTAATGACTTAACCCAGTGAATTATGTCTGCTAAAATCTCTGCTTACAATACCAGGTAGTGGAGGTCAAGCAAACCCAGGTTAAGTATGCCTCTTGTTCTGACAGAACCTCTTTGGACCTTCACTACCATCAAAAGGAAGGTTATTCATTTGGGGTCCAAACCAACCTGTTTTTCCAGTGAGTCTTACTGATTGAAGCTGGAGCAGGACTGTGCCCCGCAGCTGCAGAGCTGATCTTTGCATTTGATGATACTGGCAAAAATCTGACTAAATCAAAGACAGTGTAGGTGCTTTGGTAAAACATGAATGGCCTAATTCCAGACACTTTTCTGGGATTCATTAGATCTGGGCAGATGATTCCTCAAGAAATGGTGATTTCGAGTTATCCTTCAGTGTTGTTCAGCTGTTCAATCTAATGACTATTTTTTTTGTTTTTAAAGTGACAAATATGTAAGGGGCTGGACCTCTTGTCACTTAAGAAATCACTGATCCATTAGTCAGATATTGGAACTAGAAGTAACATGCAACTTTCTGCTTCTGACTTCCATTAAATATGACCAAATTGTATTAGATCATCATCTATAATTAGGCCAATTTTTTGTAATCTTTGTTGAAATGGGTTCAGTCTGGTTTACAAATGAACACTGTTCATGTTTCTTTTTGTTCCATAGGCTGCAAGCTTTCCACTGTGCAGCAATACATGAACCAATTCAATAGTAACCTAATGTATTGCACATGCTTCATATTTAGGTAGTTTTAGCCTTAAATGATAGTTTCCAGGCTTTCTGTTTTTCCCTATGCATAGCATGTGTGTGGTGTAAATGTTTCTATGTGGTAATGCATTCATTAGGACTTTCTGATGCCCTTTCGAACCTCTGCAGGAAGGTCCTGAGGACCTGAGGACTGCTTAATGCGCTTGTGTTTAGGCTAATTATTAGTCTTCAACAGAAGCTCTCCAGTAACTGTGGCTTTTGTTACACCATGGCAACTGAGTAAGCCCCTGACACATATATTATCAGATAACAAAACTATTTAATACTGTAGCATTTTTTTCCTATGGTAGATATTCTTTCTCATACTGAAATATGCTCATATAGAACACATGTCAGGTCACTCTAAATGCTGAATCCTTCCAACGGTGACATAGATCTCTTCTGATATCACTCTTCAATCAGTCTTAATTACTACTCAGTGTTTAATTTCAAGGTCTCTTTAGGTGTTGGTATTAGCTAATATTCAGTAAGTAAGGCAAGAGATAAGGCTGTCAGACTCGTTTGCCTTTCAAGTTAGTATCTCTCTTTTCCCGGCAGAACACAGTAGGGCTAAAACCTTCTTGTTTAGCTTGGGGCAAAACACACCCTGCAAAAGCTGAGAAATAATCTAATTTTTTCAATGAAAGTCAGTGCCAGTCAAAGAAGCTCTTGCATACTTACAATTAGGGTACAACAAAAATGTACGAATGTTGGTAACCCCAGTTTATTGTCTATGAGATTATGAAAGAAAGCCAAATGAAGGGGGGATATGCACAAAGTCTTTGAAATAATGTAGGAACAGCAAATGCTGTTTCATTTAATGTTCTGGAGTCACTGAAAATGAAATTGTTGTCGCTTTCATTGGATGAATTTCATAGTTTTTAACACATTAATATTTACGCTTCTCAATTGTCTGTATTATAAATAGCCTCTCAGAAATCAATGTAGGTCCCTTTTTAGTTTAGAAATTTAAAATGCAAGTAACCTGAAAGTAGCTCAATATCAGTGCTACATGCATCTTCATCAAAAGACAGAAAGAAGGTGCTCAAGCACTGGATCTCCTCTTCGTCTCAGGAAAGAGTTAACACAAAGAAATAAAATCAGATATGTGTAGCCTCCAGACGTCCATTAAAGTGCAGAATGCTGTTTTCTATCACAGATTATATGCCAGATGTTCAAACTATCTCTAATCATTGCAGATGTAATGGAGTAGAATGTTGCAGTTTGTGAGTTTACTGGCATTAATTCTGTATACTGCACAAGGGAAAAGATTTTAAATATATAATTATATCTCATTAATACTCAGGTTTTATTTCCTTTCAATGGAACAGGACTTATTAAAGCAACCATTTACCGCATGTTTTCTTTTAGTGTTTGGCCCCAGCATAATCTTGTGTGCATTGTACTTGTAAATATGTACTAACCTGAGTATATAGAAACATACACTACTATATATAATTCCACTGATACAAGCCCCCACTTCTTATATGCTTGAGATGTTTTTGTATTGTAAATTGACAAGGAAAAAGATCTTACTTATACAGTACTGTTCTAACCACATGCTATCTTCTTTCTTATGGAGAAGTGTGCAAAAAAAAATATCTTTTAATATTTATTCAGTTATGCTAGAAGAAAATTGTGCAGACATTTGAACCATGTTAGGCTACTTTCTCGCCCTCTGACTGCTAATCTTGTCCCAGTACCAAAGGCAGAGGAGTGGTGAGGGTGACTTGCTGAGTGTTATTCCCTGGTATTACTCAGTATACCAATGCAGGTTCTGGTCCTGCCCTGCCTCCTCCCTTTCCCCTCCACACTTTGTAAAGGGACGCTCCTGCTTTTTTTACACTTCCTTTCTTCTGTCCTCCTTTGTTGTATTGTTTGGGGCTCAGCTGCCAACAAATGGTGTCCACAGGCACAGCGTTTCCTTTGTCCTTCTTCTGCTGAGGCTTCCTATCCAACTCAGAGTTCAGCCACCTCTGAGAGAGTCTCTTTACATCCTTTATCTATTGAACTGAAATCACTGCAGAAGTGTTAATCGTCCTCAATGGGCTGTGGACTTTGTTGCCCTCTGAAAGACTGCAACAAAGCTGTAAGGAGGAGCTTTGTGGGGAAGTTCCTACATCTTTCATATACAGATTTCCCCAGGAGCCATCCCTCATTCAGATGATAATTTATCTTCCAGCTTTAACACATAGCCTCAACCTATATAAAACATACCCCCTTTACCAAGTGTATAATTCTTTCTATAAGCTGTTCCTGCTCTGTCATCATACCCAGCAGCTCCACAAATGCTGACTTTCCTTTTCTAGTCCCACATGGAGAGAGCAGTATTAGTCATAATGGGGTTTTCTTGCTGGACACCAGGAAGACAGTGAAACTAAAAGCAAGTTTTCCAGGTCCCTGCTGAGGTCTGGTGTGTAGGCTGGATCAGGCAACTAATCCTGTGTTTTAAGGCTTTTAAGGTAGACAGAACTAGTAGAACAGGGGCATTTTGGTAAAGGACTGCAGGGAAAATCCGATACATACAGCATGTGTATAGTCATGCCAGATACCACAGTTTGAGAAAGCCAATAGAAACTCGTGAATAACTTCCTTTCTCCTACAACTCATTTATCTAATTACTTTGCCTTTTCAAATATCAAACAGCAATAGGAATTTCTCAACTACTTCCTTGAGAAGTAAGCAACTGTCATAAAGTGTACTTCAAGCTCTGAAGTGGGCCAAGTGCTGAAAGGGTACAGAGGTTTCCTTTGGAAGAGCTTGCTGCTGGATGATGACCTCTGTGCAAGTACACGCTGATCACTTTCACTTTGAAAACAATATCTTACAAAAAAAATGCAGTATCAAGCAGGGGGTATTGGGGGAAGTTCAGATTTTTTAGAGAAACACCTATGTGTGCAGGCAGTGCCATTTTGCTGCATATTTGGTATTTTAACATGATTTGTGTATGGTGTACTTAATTATGAAGAAAAACTGGTGATTTGTTCATCATAGCTGCACATCGCTACTCCTTTTCAATATAAGTGAGTGTTCAGCTGCACAGAAACTGAAAACGGTTTGTGAAGCCACTGGGCTTTCCCCAGACATGCTTCATCTTGAAAGAGAATCTTTTCAAGCACTTGGTAATTTAGATTATATTAAGTATGTAGATATATATCATATACAAGATATAACAGTACACTGGCATCAGTATAAAATGAAGATTTTCTTGAGGATTACTTATATCCAGATTTCATTTTGTGTATTTTGAGATGTGTTAGTGTAATGCTTTCATTATTAAGGCGTCTTTTTACATGATATATATGTGCATCATATCATATGCTGTAGCTGGTAATTAGCAGATGAAATGCCATCAGATCCTGTCCACTGAATTCAGTAAGGAGCTAAATAGTTAAAAGGTAGAATATCTGACAACTTGAGCTCTTTCTATATGGTCCAGAGGTGCAGAACATCAACTGAAGTCTCTCTTTTTAGTGGTGCACAACAAGGATTAAGTCAACCAGGTAATTTGCTCCAAGAGTCAACAACATTCCTTGTCAAAAAAATAAGCCAAGAGAGAACACCAACACAAACCCAACCTGGCTAGCAATCTCAGGAGCAAGGAAGGCAGAGATGTTCTCATGGCAAAAACCAGCAATGTCTGATAAGAAGAGAGAACAGTTTTAAAATCAATGCAGTATTTTCAGGAATACTGAAAATCATTCTTACTTTATTTAAAGGGATGTTTCATAGGTATCTATAAATAAAGGATTCTTTCCTTACATGCCAGCCTTTCAGAAACAAGGCGAAGATGCGAGACAGCAAAAAAAGGTCTGACCATATCAGCACACAGTATGATAGACTGCCCCTCCAAATGACACTTTCATTATCAGTAAATTTATGTTCCTATTTCAGTCTATAATAATGACCATTCACAGCAAAAGCATGGTGGCTGTTAATGGACAGGAGTGGGGATAAA
Source organism: Melopsittacus undulatus (assembly GCF_012275295.1). Classification (NCBI taxonomy): domain Eukaryota; kingdom Metazoa; phylum Chordata; class Aves; order Psittaciformes; family Psittaculidae; genus Melopsittacus; species Melopsittacus undulatus. The sequence goes on from NC_047557.1 coordinate 90,020,831, forward strand.
AATTCATTAATTAATGTGGAATTGAAGCATTTCCTCCACACACTTTGAGCAGCCAAGTATTTCACGGCAGATCTTGGCACCCGAGTGCAGGTATAATAATTATACACAATTTTCAGTGATTAAAAGGTTGTAAAGTAATTTTAGATACATCTCAAAATTATTTATCTTATAAATGAGGATAGAGTGAATACGAGCTGAATCATAAGTACCACTGTTCAAAGCTGGGCTGGAGAGCTTTCAGGGGGAGATTCCTGCTCTTCAGCAGTGATGTCTCAGCTGCACCTCCATGGTGGTTATCTGCTCATCATTTTCTGCCTTTTATCTTCTGAAAAGGCAAATGAATCTGAATGCTATGATTTGCAAATATCTAACATCTTTTATGTAACAGTAATTTAGGCAATGATATTCTGGTTCTAATAGTATGCTACCAAATTTGATTACCAGCACCTGCTGTTGTGGTGTAGATGGCGATCCTGCACATCACTTTGTCTTCTTCCCGTCAGAGTGTATTTTATTGTACTGTGGATTAATTTCCAGCTCCTGTCTCTTGTCTTGTCATCTAAAACCAGAATCAGATGGCAGCTCAGCTGCCTGCCACTCATGAACCACTGCTTCCATTGTATTTGCAGGTTAACCTGTCCAGGAAGCAAGTCTCCTCTTCACTGTGTCACTGTGACTTAGGCAGTGAGATCCCAGTGTAGACACCAAGCTGTAGTATAAATGCATATTTGGAAATAGTCCTAGGGGTTTTGGTATGGAATTTTAATCCTTATTCTGGATGATGTGGGCTCCAAAATAATTTAATCTTTAGAGATAGACAGTGAAAATATGTCTTTCACCATTCTTGGGCTCTGATCTAAATTATTTCGGCATGGCACCAAAGGCTATCTATGTTAGACATCAAAGGCATAATTGTTTCATTTAAGTGTTAAAGTTTAAGAATTTATGGAAAGACTGAATGTACCCCAGTGGTAACCTGAAAGGAGGTGATAGTCAAAACTTATTCAGGAGTTGGAAATGTCCTGTTTGCATCTGGTAGTCCTGAAGTTTCAGTAACAGACAGGATGTCCAGTCTGCTTTCTCATGTATTTTTGCTTAGCTTTCAGGTGGGAGGGAGAAACCAAATGATCCATTAATGAACTCAAGAAACAATGGACACTGTTAGGGGGAAAGGGAAATACTTTCATTTGGGATCAACTATAAGAATAGCCAGTTCTAAAACACACTTTCCAAAACAGGAATATGCAAGCCCCTTGTTTTTTTAGATGCAAAGGAACTTGTTACTGTCAGCTTTTCTACATGTTTCTGATAAAACCAGCTAGCCTTGCCCTTTTTAGGTTAAGCATGATTATAAAAATGAAATCCAGCAAAATATATTATATGGATCAAAATGTAACAAGATATGGGCATGTTGGATTGCTTCTGCATCACATGTTTTCCACTGAGTGGAAATGGAATGTTTTTTGGAAATTTCTCCTGGTTTGACTATGCCAGTAGTAGTATGAAAGTGATGGGGGCCACAAAGCTGCTATTCACTGTGTCACCTATTTATTGCATTTATTTAGAACATTTATTTCAGTCACCTTAGTAGGGTGAGCTCACTTCTGAGCCAAGCCAGCTAGCAGCTGGGTGTGTTAAAAATACACTATGAGGCTTTAGAGAAGGAGTAAAACAATTCTAAAATATATTGCATTCAGCTGAAGAGTAGTGTTTCTTCCCTAAAACCTGAACATCATTGAATAAAAGGGGAGATTGAATTCTGGGGCATTGTATTGGTCTATCCAACAACCCACATATCTTAATGTAAAGCTACAAAAAGGAACCTTAGCCAGACTCTGCAGAAAATTTCCGATGTGAAGAGGTGCAGAACTTCTGGCCAGAGCTCAAGGGAAAGTTGTAAGGCTTAGTTCTAATAGTAATTTCCATAAAACACATTTTAGTCTTTTTTTTTTCCTATTAATTCTAGAAATTAGAGACTGAATGAGAATATTCAGTAACTAATATCTGGTTATAACATTAGCTGTTCTTTTTAATGGCTGTTTACCTTCCTATGTTTTTCTGGTTTGTTTTCTTTTTTTTTTAGAAAGTCTTCCAGACTGGGTTCTATTTGTGATAATGACAAAACCCATAAGAAGTGAGATGCAGGATTTACGTGCTCGAACCTGGAAGATACCTGTTCCGTACTGCAAAGATATAACTTGAAAGGGTAACAGAGCTCCCCAGAATCATCTGTTCATATCAACAAAGTGAACATTAGTGGAAAACAGAACTGATTTCTTCCTGTGGTTGATTTCATTGCAGTACCCAGGTATTAAAAATAGCCATAGAAAGTTAATCCATCAGTCATTAAAATAAGTTGGCTTCTCCTCTGTAGCACCCAAATACCACACAAAGGCAAGAATCTATTACATGGGGTCTATTTGGACATTTCATACCATGTAATGGAAAGGAAGGCAAAACTATCCAACTTTATGTATCCCCATTGCATAATCCAGTGCTGGTGAGGAAATGGGCTTGTTCCAGATAACACATTAGCACACATCAGACAACCCTACTGTCCTAGCTGTCTCTGTGTCACTTGTCTGCACAGTGGGGTTGTGTCCTCAAAGTAAATTGGATCACTTCATTCCTGAGACTTAAGATTAACAACCATACAAGGACTAAAGCATTTGAAAGATGATGTACCCATGTATATAAAAAATGGAGCTTTACAAGACTCCTTTTAAGCTTCTGTCTGTTGGAAAATGGTAATATTGCATATTTGGCTATAAAAACATTGTCTAGAGAAATAGGAGGTGATGCTTTCAGATTGCTTCAGATAGCTGAGGGAGCTGATCCAAGGTATCCTGACTTAATGCATGTGTGTTGTGGATGTAAGGTAGTGATGAAGAGAGATTCCCAGAGAGTTTTTGAGACATGTCCTTCCCCATTGCTGGCACTTCTGATGGTGAAGAGGATGAGGCAGGAGAGGTTTCTACTGGGTTGTGAGCAATGTGGGGATCACTGCCTGCTCTCCCAGTGGGGTGGGAGTGTGTCCTTGGCATTGGCCTTAGAAATGCTGCACTGGCCACTTTCCCAGTGTCTGCGAAGGAGAAGTGAGGCATCTAACTTAAAGATGAGGATTCATTGTAGAAATGCAGTACCTGAAAGTTATGTGTCTGTTCTGGTCATCAGGGGCCCCCATCCTTTTGGGCACTTGAGTTGTGAGATGTGTTGATTAAGTGACCTGGGCAAAATGTAGGTACCTTTAATTGGACTGTCTGTGCTGCCAAAAGGCATCTTAATGGTGGGGTTGAGAACTCAGTAATCCACAAGTAATGTGTGGCGATATCATAGTGCTGGAGATGATAATATAAAATGAACCAAGTTATTAAAACTCTACACAGAAAATATGTGTAGAATTGGTAAAATGTTCAGGTGTCTTTTGCCTTGAGGAAAAGTCACCATCTTGACAATTAAACTGATAAACCAGTGAAACCAACCCATCTATAGCTAAAAGCCTGAGCTTCTGAAGCTACAGCTCTGTAGATGGGAACTGCAATAATTCTCGACTGGCACAGAGGGAAACTTTTAACAAATGCCTGCCAGTGATGTGAAAAACATCCCTCAGTCTCAGCATTGACTCTGCTCTCTTGGTTCTCTCACTTTATTATTGAAATATTATTTACATTATAAATAGAAAAGCTGAGGTAATAGATGGGAACTTTTGATAACAGGATGAATGCAGAAATGTTCAACTATAATCCTTTGTACTTTTTGGGTCCCTCACTTTATGTCTTTATCACTCATTTGCAGGCTGAGAGTTATCTGAATAGCAAATTAACTTGTAATTACATGAAAACTTCCTTTTTCTGCTTTTATGCATTAATGTTACCAAACAGGGAGGGAATAGAGTCAATTCAAAAGAGGTTAGTAACAATCACAGTAAAAGAGATATGTGATTTGGGCAGATGCTTCATGCATGCTGGTGTTAATCAAATTCCAAATCACTGTGTCTCCAAATATACATAGAAGTGCTCAGTTTGGTTTGCTTGTGCAGAATTATGGGCAGTTATTTCAGCAGTTACAGGACCCAGTTGTGACTGGGAACCTTTATTTCTACAAGAAGCTCTGGCTGATGTGTTTAGTCCAAATTCTGTAAAACACTGACATCCTTCAGCATTCAGAACTTAAAGGGCTGCTTGGACTCCTAAAATCCTGTTTTCTCCCAGCTGTGTTTGCAAGTACCATCTGCAGTTGCCTTAGCTGAGGTACACATTGAACTAAAACCATTGTTTCCTCCTTTTTTGGGGGGCTTATTTACATGTAACAGTGTTCTGCTTATACACAGTTGCTGCTTTTCCCTTACTTCTGTCTTGATCACATGACTGCTTAATTAAGCATGTGCTTAATTTTGTATAACTTACTTATTCAGGAAAGTTTTTCACTTGATTAAAATTAAGCATATGAATGTTGCATATGTGGGGTTCTAATTAGTTTTCTTGGCTGCTTGGGTTTTTTTTTATAAACCGTGAAGAGAGCAAATGAACACAAAGGAGAACTGTAACTGTAAAGGTAGTTTGGGGCTTAGCAATGGCATCTGACATGGGTTTTACTTCACTGAGGATAACAAATCAAGTCAACACTTTCTTTTAAAATGCTTAAAGATTTAAAAGCTTTGGGGCAGAATGAGGTAACCGCTTCAGACTTTGCTTTAAGGATTTAGAGCCTGATTCAGATCCTGGTGAAGTCAATGGAAATCATTTAATGGATTTCACTAGGCTTTGGATGAGGCCTTCATAGTAAGCAAGACCTTTAGCTTCTTTAAGGAGTTAATATCTTTAAAGCTGTTCTGGACTTGAAGTGGTTTAAGACCTTACAGTGTATTTTCAGGTATTGTGGTGTAATTCAAAGAAGCTAAACTCTTGCATTCAGTGTGCTCTTCTGTACCGGAAGCCCTTGCAGCAGCAAAGCCTTGAAGACATCTGTCAGGGCAGTTCCAACTCATTCGTTGTTCTAGAGGTCTGTGCACAACAAAGCTGCTCCCCTGAGGGTCTGAGCCCCCGATAAGCTGAGTTGCTGACAGCTGGGACAGAACATATGGGGCATGATTTTGTGATACTTTCATGACCTCTGCTTGAGCGGGTGGTGTGGGAGGATATCCTGGTATGTATGTGCTGTGTGAAGACACATGCATGCACAGCCTGTGGGGGAAGAAGCCTCCAAAGCCCTATTAACAAAAGCCTATTCAGTTTACTGGCCATCTTCACTGGCTGTGATGAGTAGCTCCTCCTCTGGGGAGACTGAGGCTGAGGCTTTAGAGGCTGGACACTGTCACTGTTTTCTGCCATTGTCACCATTCCCTCCAGCTGCCCTCAGGTCTGAACACTGTCTTTTTGCTGTAGGTCCTTGGAAGGGAGGCTGAGGCTTCGTTTCCCTTAGTACAGATGAGTACAGGCAAGTTTTATCTTGCTGGCTCTCCCATCTCACCACTGAAATTTTACCATAATCTTCTTGTTATTTTAATTTAATATCCTTGAAGTCTGCCTCTAGTCACAGATTTAACGCCATTTTTGTTCTCAGTGACCAGCACAGAATATAAGAGGAACCTTATACAGCTTTTGATTACATGCTATTTCTCCCTGCCTGGGTAATTGTTGAGGAGTCAGTCAGAAAGATGCTCTGATTAATTAGATATGGGATTTTAGGATGCTTCAGCCTGGTAAAGTGTGGAGTAGAATCCAGATTTCCCACTTACCTGCCTTAAATACTCTGACCCTATCCTGAACCTCTCACTTGCTATGTGAATGTTTGTTTATGCTGGAATTTGCTACAGGATGGCTCACTTGCTGGTGGTCAAGATTTTATTTTTAAATGGATCATTAGCTTGTTACATGCTCAAGGAGACCGTTGATGCATCTTTGCACAGGAGTCCTTTCCTCCCATTCCTGTGCCCACCTGGCGTGACCCTGCTTAGGGACCTCATAGATTTCTTTCCATTCGTGAGAAAATAATCATAAAAGGAAAGAGGGAAAAAAAAAAAAAAACACAAAACCAGCACCCAAACAAAGCAGGGAAGTAGCAGCAGTGGAAGTGGAAACACATTCTTTAATCATGGTAGCAGAACAGATGCTTCAACTGCAACAGCAGTAGGTCCAGTAAGTGCTGCATCTTCTTTCATCCGCCTCTAACCAGAGCTGCTAGCAACATGCCATCTTTACTTCTCAGGATTTTGCTTCCAGTAGCATCTGCTGTGCCTCTTTCTCCTACATGCTGCAACATATGTAGCTGCATCAGAAGAAGCAGCCAAGTCATACACTAAGGTAATTTCTATTAATGATTTGTACTTGCTTAGTGGATAAAATCTCTATCTGTAGGCCTGATTCATCACAGCTGCTTTGTGCTACTGGTGTGTGCAGAGGAAGTGCTGTGACAACACACACATGATTCCTGGATAGCCCAGGACGGACAGCAGAGCAGGAGGGCTTGGATTGAGGGGAATACCTTCAGTAAGGATAATAAGAAGATCATGGCTTTGCATTTGTTGTAAGAGATGGTAACTGCTGGATTTCCATGTGAAATTTTTCTCTGTTCTCACTGTCTTTGTTGACAGAATTAATTACCAGAAATTTCCAATGCAGTTTCCAGAAGCACATGTTTGCGTATTTTAGATGAGGAAAAACAAAAGGGTTAGAAGGGAGGAACTCACATCTGTGGGAGTATGCGCAAACTAAATGAAATACCAGTACTATACTTTTGTATCCATCACACCTTTGCCTTTAGAGTAACCCAAACACTGGGTGTACTGTAGCCTATGTTTTGTCATCTCTTGAACTGATGTATTTGAGTCTGAAGGCTGAAACATCGCCATTTGCTCCTGTGGCAGTAGAAACATGGATGTTTTTATCCAGTTTCTGTTTGAAGAATGACAAATATGAAAAGCAGCAACTGGCACCTCCTGAGAGCCCCATGTTCATGCCCTTGGTTGCAGGGGCAGGCAGAGGCTGCGAGGGAGCTCACAAGACCAGGCCCACCAAGACTACAGTGTTTGAGCTAATATGCAAATTCTAGGTAGTGCAAACACCAACACAGTCAATTACACACAGCAAAAACATACACAACAGCCAGGAAGCCATATGATAGATATCATGTTGTGACTATGTTGTGGGACTTTCATTTTTATTGGCAAACATTTCAGGCAGCAGTTCAGATTTACATAGAATCACATATGTGCTTAAGAAAGCATTTTATCTCCCCCTCCTTTACCGAGCTGCAGTTACTAATACCCTGCTACCAGTAAGTAATTAAGACATTTCAGTGCTCTTCAGATAATCACTCAAAATGTCAGTATCTTTTCCAAACCCCATCTAAATTTCTTGAAGTTGTGAAACTGGGATGAAATTTAAGGCAAAGTGGAAATTCTGCCTCTTGCTAAGCTGAAACTCTCTTTTTTTATTTTTTTTTTTGTTTTCCTATGTTGTTTTGTTGTTCTTGGCTCTTCCAAGAGCCCAAAGGAAAGTGTGCAAAAGGGAAGCTTATTGTATTGAGAGAAGTCATCCACAAAGAACCATTTTATTTGTAATGATATTGAAAGCAGCACACTTAATGTGTTGTGTTATGAAGAATTCTGGTTTGATTTTTGTCATGTAACAGGTTTGTAACTTAGATCACATTTTTCCGGCATTTTTTACTAATAATTTCTTAAAAGTATTATTTCTGTAAACTTCCATGTAACTCTTCTGAATTAGGATTTTTGAAAGTACCAAAGGGGGGTTGATGGTTATTGAAAACCAGGCTCTGAATGGTAGCCCTAACCAGAATGAGTACTAATGAGTCTAGCAGTAATTTAAATTCACTAGAAAATAGAATAGTATATTCTAAAATATTGCTTACATTCTCTTTTCATTATATACCATACATTCCTTGTATCAGCCCATTTTTTTTTTTCATCTTTTTCCTTCATGATTCAGTTTGGTCTTTTGAAATGAAAATATTCAGGAGCACTCTACTCATTAAGATGCTCAGCACCTAATGAACTTTGAGAAGGACAGCAATCCCACAATTGTACAGAGATTTTATCAGAAAAGTTTCCCCAAATACTACATATATCACTTAGAAAATTTCCATAAGATTCTTTCCAGTGAATGGTATTTAAGTATTTTTACAAAGAGCAATCAAAGCATGTAGCACTTGAGTTTGTTACATTAAATCTCCCTGATTGTGCAATAATAAAAGATGAATGAGGATTTATATTGTACACAAATTGATTAATCTTTTCACCGCATTATTCAATAAAAAACATGGGGTAAAATCACAGTGGTTATCTACTAGTACTGAAAAGCAACAGCAGAAGAGCTGGTGTAACACCCATGTGCAGGCATGAAGTAGACAGCAGTTTTTCATCTTATACATGTGCAGTATCTGTAGTAGTTGCAAAAAATACTCAAGAATGGCAGTTGCAGGGGTTAGGACCTTCACTGCAGTGCTTCTGAAGCACATGCCATGAGATGCCTTATTGCAGAGCCTTTGTAGCAGCAGCTGCTGGGGAAGGCAGAAGTCTTGGAGGATGATGAGACTATTCCTACTGTGACATCTGGGACAAATATTCAAGACATCTTGTCCTAAAGGTTCAAAAGAATATGATCCCTACCATTACAACATCTGTAATCATGGTGAAAACACCTTGTGAGTAATGAAGACATCCTGGTAGAAGTGTAAGCCTCGTAGGCACAGAAAGAATTATCATGCCAAAGTGTGCATATTTTAATAGCAAGGATCATTAACAGCAAATGTTCTTAGCAAAATGGTTTGTTGCAAATAGAAGGCACTGGGGCTCCTCAGGTATCCTCAAATGTGAATTAGATTGTGTTTGCAAACTTTTTTTCTGGTTCATTGTACCGATCTGGGAGCAGTGGATCTGGAGAGGAGCACAGCATTTTTGTATATTGTTAAGATGGAGCAGCTGGGAGAGTTTGACTAGGATTAAACCAGAGGCATTCACATTCACTCAGTTAAGTGATTTTGGTCAGCTGTGTTTCAGTTCAGTAAGTCACCTTATAGTGTGTTTGAACATTTTGTCTGAATAGGATGTGTTTATACTCATCAGCCATTGTCTGGATTCAGCCTATGTCTCTCAGACCCAATTTCAGGTATGTTATGAATTCCTTCAACAGGAGCAATCACTTCCTAATACGGTCCTACCTTGCTCAGAGGTGGCTTGCTCTGGGTCTGGGTCTTCTGGGTGCTGCTTCAATACAAAACTGTATAGCAATCCTCTATCAATAACTACCTCGGGTCATGAAAAATACATAGAGGTAAATATGGCAAAAGAAAGAGTATGACATGAGGTCATGAGATAAGCAGTATGGGACTGTCTGAAAAGGGCATGCTGGGGTTTTCCTCCTGCCCCTCTTATTGGAGACCTTTGTTTCAAAGGCCTTCCTGCTCTCCATTGCTGCAATGTTAAAAAGGTATGTGCAGATGCGGCTAATGGGCTAAAAGGCAAAGTGAAACCAGCCCTGGTGCTCATATGAGTCTCAAACACCCCCTGCTCCTCTATTTCTCCATTTAGAAAAAAGAAATATTGAAGTTCAGACATCTCAAATACTTAGACATTCTTCATTCTTAACTGGTTTCATTTTGTTTCATGCTTCTTACATGGAAATTGAAGTTTCAATTAATCTCTATTTATGAGAATTTTGGGGGATTTATCAATAAGAATTACGCTGCATTTAACCAAGTGAAGTTGGAAGAGGTTATACCCTAACAGGCCTGGGAAAATAATAGACTAAGCCTAATTTTCCCCATTTAATTGCTAATTGTGATTGTTTGTGCAAAGTATTGCAGGAAGTTTTTTATAGTGATTTACTTCTGTTTTCTTATTTATTTCTTTAAAAGTAGTAAATTCATATTTGTCCACACAGCACAATGTGCTGCTTTTTTTTTTTGTCATAAAGTAAATAACTCAGCAAAATATCAGCATTACAAAGAAATATTATTTTTCCTTTGAAGGCTTGCTTTACACAGCATGTCATACTAGAGACTGTGCTGCTTTCAGATAAACTTATGATTTTTCTTCCTCCCACGTTTCATTCCATTTTGACTAAAGTTAATGGAACTGGATATACTGGTTATATATACTGGATATGTATATATGGTATGGTTAATACCTCTATTACTGGTCTTGCTGTATGATATCTGCCAATCTGTTTACTATTCCAGTGGCTGAAACACAGGACATGATAGAGGAATTTACAGTAATGGAAGCTACCTGCCCACTTCCTTTCATCCTTCACCAGGCCACAAGATCAGAGACTTGCATGCATTAGTTTGAGCCAGGATTAAATGTACTGGTCCTGTTGCATCCTGTGTGCAGCATTTGGCTGCTGGGTCTCACTCGGAACAGGTTCAACCTAAGCATCTGTTCTACCTCTGAAACGGTGCAAAGTGGACCCCTCCATGGCAAGGCTCTGGCAGGGATTGCTGTCATTTATTTTAGAGCTGGGAAGCATGGGACCCGCAGCACATCAGGGCAGCACCAACCCATTTAAATTAATCACTTCACAGGAAAATGCAGCTTACGCTACAAGACAAATTCACTTGCTGCGAACCCTTCATGTTTGACAGGAAAAGTGCGCTTCTCTTTAGGACTCTAAACAATGAGTTGAGAAGCCTTTATAATTAACACTTTATTAAAAGATCTTAGATAAGGAGGGAAGCCATTGTCAGAGTGCATGCTGCATCCCCAGAAGGCGCCCAGCTACATGTACATCATTTCCTCATACAAATCCTAAAGCAGAAAAAAGATCTATTTAACCCATCAATTCCTTGTGTGATCTCTTATGTGCTTTAGTACACCTCCATTGCTTTAATAGCATTACAAGCAGTTTTAGTCCTGTTTCTGCAATGGTTTGGCTGGGGAGAAGTGAAAGCCTGGACTGTGTCCTGAATGGAAAATAATGCTAGGGATGCTTGGGTAGTATTGATTTTTGGTAACAGCATTCAACTTAAAATAATCTTGATCTCATGAATGACCTCTAAAAGCTCTATTTATAGAAAATGTTTTAAGCATGAAATGGGTTTTATTTTTCACAAAATTTAAAAAACTTATTATAGGTTAGTTTTACAGAACTAAAGGAGCTTATCCAAGTTTACGGACTTTGGAAAACGTGTAAGGAAGCATATAGAAAACATCAGTGATATGTGAAGCTCAGTCGTATTTTGGACAGCATTGTCCGTCTGAGATGTACAAAATAGAGGGCTCTGCTTCTGTAAGGTCCCTCCCATAGTCTTGTATCCCTATGTGAGAGTAATCATAGTCATCTTAAAGAACTGGCTTCTGTAGCAAATAAACATACTGAGAGCTGAAGCCACCACATCAAAGACCCAGCTGAGGTCAGGTGCCTGTTCATTTCAGAAAAGTATACTGGATGCTGTCACTGAAGCTGTGAACACTTTACATCTATAAAACATCAGTTATAAAAGCATAGGGTATAAAGCTTTAAATTTAAAGGCTAATAGCAGATTCCTCACTTTCTGATAACTTCCTTCCCCCAGGGGCATTCTCATCCTTCTGCAAGTCAATCAACACTTAGCCAACGGAGCAGAGCTTCCGCTCTCACCTCCAGCTTGGTAGACCACAGCCCTCAGCTTGTCAAAACTGGGTGCCTTTGAGTCAAGACTAAATTTTTACCCTCACCTTCAAAACGCCAGCCAGCATGAATGCCATGGATTTTGGAGAAAGAGCAAGAAAAAATAATTTTGTATGATTGCTCTAAAGTAAGCTCTAGAAATCTAGAAATATCAATAGGCTGATGGCCTCACAGGGATGGGGTAGTGCCTAAAAGATACGGCATTCCTGTGCATTACTGAATCCTATGCATGTTTGCCCATCCCTTTAAAAGAGAAAGAGCCATGCAACACAGAATATCTGACACTAGTTGTAAAATCCCTGGAAATGCAAATTAAAAAAAGAGGAAAATTTTCTCTTTAAAATGAAACAAAACATAGGGAATTGCCTTTTTTTTTTTTTTTTTTTTTTTGCTAAGTCACTGCTTTCTGTGCCTTTTTGATCCATTTCTGAAAGGATTGGCAGCTCAGTTGGCAATTAAACAGTTGCTGGAAGAACACAGGCCTTTTGGAGTGTTTTCGAACAGTTTTCACCTCTTCTCAGGATTTCTTTGAAGAACCAAAGTCAAAAGTATTTTCAACACATCAAAACTCAACTTTGTGAGTTGTAGACAGAAAGCGCTGGATGACTTCATTGCACCCTGGGTAGTTCATGCTATACAGTGCTCAGATGTACACAAATGTTACTGAATATCCTTTTGGTTTCAAATTATTTTGTTGACTGTATTCAGGACCTCAAAACAACATCTTGAATGCTACTTAGACAATACTTTTTAGGTCAGTATTTTTTCTAATTCTCTATGAAAAAGAGGGGAAAGTATGCTGTATTTTTAGCTGCTACTGTATAAGCACATGAAATATGAACTGTAATTTCACTGCACTGAATTGTTGATTGTAATATATTTCAGAAAAGAAACTTCCTAGTTCACAACATTATTTTCAGTTTAACAGGAACGACATGTAACCTTATCTGTTTAATCAAAATTAATCCATTTGTTTGCTTAGAGACACTATGGTCATTTAGGATTGAATTCTCAAAAGGTCTAGGTGTTGGTCTGTTGCTGCTCTCTGTAAGCTCTGGAATGAACCCATTGACTGCAAGTAGTGTCAGAGTTGCAAGGCTGCAGCTTTTCGGGATCTTTCTAACACTCGTATGCTCTTAGATTTGGAATATGAGTGGACTGATGGATGTCCCAGGCCCACAGAAAGTAATTCTTCAATGAGATCTGCTACCACCCAGACCCATGAAGATTCCCTTGTGCTTGTTCTGCTCCTCTGTACTGCACAAAGCTACACAGAGTTCTCATGAGCAGGCTAAGGAAGAGCTTCCCATGGGGAAGCCAAAGTATGAAGGTCTTGTTCTGGTCCTAAGCATAAGGGTAATTTCATTGATAGCTAATTGCCAGCTGTTGTTCACAAGTTTTTGTATGGAGCCACAGCTGTGTACAGACATCTATTCAGCAAGTGGGTCTAAACAACCTGGAAGCATATCCATAATTTGTGAAGAATTCTGAGTGTTCTGAAAAGACTCATTATGAGCATTCCCATTTATAACCCCCCATCTACTGCACTATGATTTAATTGTACTTGCAGATTTAATTGTACTTGCAAATAACTAAACAAATCCACAAAATGTTTGCATTATATTAATTTACTTCACTTGGCCCTGCAATACTAGAACCATAATTACTTACATATTTCCCTTTACTATTTTCTAACCTCTCTTTGTAAATTGTCAGTAAGCATTCTGGAGACAGTTGGATTAAAAAAAAAATACTGAGCATGTGTCTGATTAATATTTTATGACTCTGAGGATCAAATCTAAAAATGTGGCTTTTTTTTTCACCCAGCAAGTTCAAATTAACTGATAAAGCTGTACAGTGTGTATTCAGAAGCCTTTCTTTAACTGTTGCATGAAAGGGGTTTTTACCCTTCAAAATACAGCACCTATATCAGTAACTACAACTGAGAAGGCAGGTTTCAGTTTGCACTGGTGGGGTGGCTGTGAAGCTAGTGGAAGGTGGGCTTCACATCTCAGCTGTACAATGAGTAGTCACCTCAGGCAGATGTACTTCATGTGCTGTCACATGTACTGCTATGGGGGCACATGGTGGCCCCAGAGCTACTTCTCTCCCAGCCAGGCTGGCAGCAATGGTGGGGGCTGCCAGTGAAGCTCATCCAGCCTCCACTGTCAACACGGTTGCCACCCCTTCCTTCCCCTGCAGCTGCCAAGATAGACTCTTGTTTCTGATTTACATCATTCCCTGAGTCATTAGGAGGGAAGGAAGAACATAATGTTGCTGCTGCACTCTCAGGTTCACTGTGGCACTAGGTGCTATGGGGCACTGAGGCTTTTTGCCTGCTCACAGTAGGCACCAGCCTGCCTCAACAGGCATAAACCCTTCTGTGTTAGTAACAAGGCAGTTCCCCATTGTAAGAGAACTCTTTTGTCTGAAGGGCTAGACAAGAATGGGGACATATGGAAACTCCTTAACTCCTCCCTTGAGATTTTTGGTAAGTGTTGGTGACTTCATGGCTTGTGGTCCAGTGCTCACAGGGACAATGTGAATTCAGTGTTTGAAGGTCTCATGATCTTTCACTTCCTGTTTCTAAGAAGAAATGTAAGTCTACCCCATGCTCCTCCTCATGTTAAGTTGTGGTGCTATAGTTTCTTACCTAAGGAGTATCAGCAAAACATCCTCTACTTTCCTCCATTAGAACTGTGCAATGTCTTCTTGCAGCTGTAGGATTCCATAGGAGGCTTGGGAAGAGCATACCCATTTGGTGACCAGCTCCTGAGCAGAACAACTTCATTGTTGTAGGACCAATATTTCACTTGAAGTAGGTGGTGGGTTCTTGATTCTCCAAGACCCTACTCCTCCATGTTATACACTGTTAAGTAGCTGTCATGTTCCACCCCAGAAGAGAGTGTGTTTCAGTGATGGGTGAACTAATTTTTATTCTTTCTGCTTCGTTGATATAATGGGGTGTCATTAATCTTTGTAAATTCTTTTGAGGTTGTCATATGGGAGATGGTGTCCAAGTGACAAATATTAAATTAATTAGGACTAGTTGCATTCTGGTTAAAAAAAAAGAGTAAAGAAAAGAAACAACATCAATTGCCTCTGTAGTGGCTTTTTATTGGTTTTGTGAGTGGCAATGAAGCATCTGTACAGAGTAGGATCATGTCAGAGATCTGAAAGGTAAAACTATCCTTTGCTGATAAACTTTTACTGCCATCAGCTGAGGAACAGTTCATTCTCTGCACTAAATTCAAAACCAAAATCCCTTAGGGAAAAGGCTAGTGCATTAAGGACAGTGCATCCATCAAATGTACCACCCAGTCCCCTCAAGCTTTTTCTTTTTGGAATGGCAAGATTTATGGGATTTCTGCCACTTAGTACCTTACAAGAAAAAAAGTGTGTTAAAAAAGTCACAAAGCTGCTGAGTTTGGAATATGCCCTACCAGCTGTCTTGGCTCTTGACACAATCATGAACCACAGCTTCTGCAAAGAGCACTCCTAACTTTCCTTGATCGGGTTAATCCTGAAGTCTTTCCCCTGGCAAAATCAACATTGGAGATCAGAGAGGATTTACCTGGGTAAGGACACCAACATTTGCCCAGGGATTTGTTGAAGTATTTGGGAGTATCTTGGTCATGTTGCTAATGAAGGGACAGCTAGCAATGGCAATACTATTAGTAAATCTCTGCTCATCATTTAGCCAGTTAGACTGCTGCAAACACTTTGAGATCTGGAGGGCTGAGAGGCAATGTAAACTCCAGAGACCAAAGGAGCCTTCATAACAGATTTAGATGCCATCCACAGCAACCCTTCTCATTGTGGTTTGTAGGATTTAAGTGTAAGCTACAATTATTGAAAGTAGAGTTGGATTTTTTCACAAAAATATTTTGGGGTGTTTCTCTTGACATTTTTTTATGCAGCTCTGAAATTTCATTTTCACATATCTTAAGGGAAATCTTTGATTGTCCAATCAGAATAGAAAAATAAAAGCATGCTTTGCATTTAACTTTATTAGCCAGCATAGTATCAGGCAGTAACGCCTTCATTATAGCAATCTGAGTACTTCCTGAATAATTCAGAAGTGCCAAACAGAAGACTTGTTGCTTGGATGTGCTAATGAAAATATCAAGGGAATTAATTAATAGTCAATTATATCAATTTTAGATTTGGACATTGATTATGATGCTAAAAGCAAAATCTAAGTTCTTTATGATAGATAATTCCTTACTTCTGACTGCTATAACTCAGCTTAATAATTGTGAAGGAAATAAATATTTGGATTAT
This sequence comes from Melopsittacus undulatus, assembly GCF_012275295.1. NCBI lineage: Eukaryota > Metazoa > Chordata > Aves > Psittaciformes > Psittaculidae > Melopsittacus > Melopsittacus undulatus. The sequence continues at coordinate 90,036,745 of NC_047557.1, forward strand.
TTTTCATTTTTTTCTCCCCCCTTTTTGATGTGCTGAAGATAAATAACATAAAAGGCTTGGTAGAAACATATACATGTATCTTGTAACTGTGTTGATGCAGATTTTGCTATTTTGTGTTTTGTAGTAATATATTTGTGAAAAAATTTGAATTCAGGGGATAATATATGGATATGTATTTATTTTAAAGTTATTTCTAAACTTGGAAAATAATTATTTGGTATCATTGGTATTTTATTGATAACAGTGTTTTAAAGGGAAGTTTTGATTATTTTTTTTTAGTGCTGTACTAACACTGAAGTTTAAGTGTTGTGTTAAACTCCACACGTGCATTAAAAAAGATAAGATTTTCTGCTCTTTGGTGGTGGAGGAAAGCATTTCATTGAGATCAGTTTTTGCATGATTTGGCACGAGTTGTCTAGACTGGTTTATGAAAAATGACAGCTAGTAGGAAAGTAATTAAAAATGTATTTTGCTGAAAGCAAAAATATTTTTGGAATCTATAACAACCATCTTTAATTTGCCAACCATTTCCACAATTATTTTATATTAACTGGAGGATTTTGTATTCTAGAAAAGATATATATTGATAGCTGAGCATTGATAGCTTTCTGGTTTGATCTTCTCACAAACTCTGCTCTTGTAACAAAATGGCAAGTGCTGAAAAAGTGATCAAATAGTACATTCAAATCCCTGGCATTCTTTGTGAATTATTATGATTGACAGTAGATGGTCATAGGACTCTCTTCCATGGATGAAATGTTCCAGTATTTTGGCTGGAGCTGCAGGAAGCATTCCTTTACTTGGAGCTAATTTTACAGGTTTGAACATAGTAAAACAGTGTCCCCAGCTGAAAAAAAAAAAAAAAAAAACAAAAACAAAAAACCAAAAAGCAAAACAAAACAAAAACCAAAAAACCACAACACTGGGAAGGTCTAATAAATGGAAAATTCATAATCTGGAATCAAAGCCATGTATTATGATACAGGTTATTTTCAAATCATGAAGGAGCAGAACTCTTATTCCCAGTGCTGTAGAGCTCTTGGTACTTGGGAAATTATCGCCAGTATCAGAATAATTAGGTACTGCTCTGCATGTCATTGAATCACTGTCCCTGTGCAACCTAGAGCACCCAAAATCTTGCTGTGAGTTATTTCAGATGATTTTTTTGGGGTGTTAGCAATTCCATGCATTAGGAGGTCAGTGAGTTGGAAACCAGTATAGAAATGGCTGAGGATCCCCTAAAACTGGGCATGCTCCTTAGTATTGTCAAATATGTGTTCACTGATCATATAGTAAGCTTTAGTCTCAAGAAGCCATAGTTCACTTCTGTGAGGCCTCAAGGTGGGCAGGTGAGGAGAGGTTATCCCATGCATTCAGCCAAGCCCAGTCCTTTCCCAAAAATGGCTTTAGTAATCCATTTTAATGAGTTGATTAATCATTGTAATTTATCAGTCTTAGATTACATTTCTGATTCAATGTTTTAGAGACAAGAAATCAAATATGAAAGACTGCAGGGAATAAGTTATCATTTCTTTTAAAGCTGGAGATTAAGTTAAAGTATTACAACAAGAAAATGATGGCTGAAAACTTGCTTGATAGTCCATTCATCTGTACCTGTCATTTGTTGCTTCCCGGTATTCTTGGTAAGTACTTTATTTATCACACTATCATTCTCCTATCAAGTATCCATTCCATACTGCATCTGTGGTTAAAGTCCAGAACCGGCTTTCTTATGAAGATGGGTATCCATAAAATCTACAGAATAAGTAGCTTTGTGCACTATGTTTTCTAAGCTGTGTTTCAGTTTTGAATTATACTGAAAACTCCTTTAACTTCTGTGTATAGATAGAATCATTGTGTGTCTACAGCCCTAGGTGAAGCTGGTACATTAATGTTCTTTCCTTCAGGCATATGAAATCCTAGTTAGGTTATCTCCAATAAACTCACAAAGTGCTTTGAAATCCTCAGTGAAAACTGTTTCACTGATTGATTGGCCAAGTGCATGACAACTGCCCAGCTATGCAAGAAAGGTTTTGCCTATCAAACATCCTGCAGGAATATTGCTGTGCCCCACACCTTTTGTGCATGGGAATATAGTGAGCTGTCTCGTGATTTATGTCAAGGAAGAAAGTTGTTCTGCAATGTTAATTCAACAAACCCCCAACTAACTTTAAAAGTTTAAAATGGTATCTCTACCTCTGACATTTCATGTTGAGTATTAGAGCTGTTTGTTTTCTTGCCCATCCTCAGTTAATTAGCCACGTCTTCCCTGTCGTGTCATGTCCCACTGACTGTTACAGGGCTTCCACCTCTTCCCCTCTATGATTTTGCTTGTTCTACCTCATGGGGTTTTATTATTGCCTTATCTTAGAGAAACATTCTCTTCTCAATTGATATGCGTAGTCAGACACAGTTAATCCATGTTTAACTTATCCATAGTCTAAGTATCCCAAAGATTTAAGAAACACCAATAATCAGTTTTATAAGGGACATAAGACAGCTACCAAATGTTTTTGCAAGGGTGAGGGGCTCATATAAACTAGTAAATTCAGCTCACAACTTATTTCTGTGATAGGACCCCATACTCTGATGTCAATGGTCTTGTGACTGCATACACTTAGAATCATAGATTTTTGTCCTTGATAAGGTCTTTCCTACGGCATTAACTCAATGTGTATAATAATTTATGTTGTCACATTTAAAAGAGACTTTCTGGGCAGCAGTATTTTGCCTGTTAAATCTTGTGAAGCATACCTTGAACTGCATTTTTATATGAATAGATAACTAATGGAGATCACAGAGAAACAGACAGTGTATAATGTGAGAAGAAGCAACCAAAAAAAGTCCTGGGCTTTACACAAGCTGAAGTTTGTGAATGATTTTCCAGTGCAAAGCATATTATACTAATCCAGTTTTGCGTGAAATGTTCTTAGGATAAGCTCCTATCAACTGACCCACCAGTCATGTATGATATATACAGACAGGATATTAGTTATGGATTACAGACATCTTTCGATAAAGTATTTTGTTAAGTCCTGCCAATTGCAACACAACAGCTATTGTTATGTATTGCCCTCTGACTAAACCTGCTACTGCACTCATAAATGCCCCTCTTGGAGTTTCAATTGTACAGTTTAGTGCCAAAGTGCACATTGCTGGGCAGATGTCATCAGCAGCGGTGGGAAACAGCTCCCACTGGGAGCAGCAGAAATCACCCAGACCTCTTAGAGGGCTGAAGGCATTTGTCACAACTGGGATTTATATCCAGTGCAGGAGCCACTCAAAAGTGGTTGGGTTGGTGTTAATTCATAGAATCTTAGAATGGTTTGATTTGGAATCACAGAATCACAGAATCACAAATGGACTTTAAAGCTCATCCAGGTCCAGCCTCCTGCCACAGGCAGGGACACTTTCCACTAGACCAGGTTGGTCCAAGCCCTATCCAACCTGGCCTTAAACACTGCCAGGGATGGGGCAGCCACAACTTCTCTGGTCAACCTGTGCCAGTGTCTCACCACCCTCACAGGGAAGAACTTCTTCAAAATACCATCTTAATCTCCCCTCTGTCATCTTAAAGCCAACCCCCCCTTCTCCTGCCATTACATGTCCTTGTGAAAAGTCCCTCTGCAGATTTATTATGGGATCCCGTAAGGTATTGAATTCTCTTGGGGTGAAACAGGAAGGTGTTGACCCACTACAGGCACATTTAGAGAGTTGGAAAGCCTCCCTGCCTTCCACCACACCACTGGGGAGTGCAGTTTGAGAACCCAGCCATGGTGTGGGAGAAGAAGCAGAGGTGAGTGCCACATTCACCACCCATACCAGGCAGGGGACTGGCTTAGAGAGGCAGCATGCACGTGATGCTAGGGTTTCTCCAGTGGCTGAAGAGCTGAGAGCAAGAAACAGATTTCAGCATCTGGAGCTCTCCTGCATCATCCCCAACCTTTGCATTTCTTATTTTCCTATTCCAGTTCTTCCTGCCTCCCTCTTCTGCCTTATTGGAGTCATTAATGAGGGTATAAGCCATCCCCTTACTAGGTAGGCATACATTTTGGGCTTGATGACCCTAATCCTCCTCATGCTCAGCCTATCTCCTTTCAATTGTTTCATCAGCTGCGTGACTGCCGGCTCACACCTGACAAGTGACAAGTCTCAGGCTCCTGCTGACTAGATAATCAAAGTCTTGTCAGAGCTGTCAATACCCTGCAGATAGGAGAGAACAAAGAGAGGAAAGGTTTCTACAGAAACCGCTGCCTTCAAAAAATACTGTCGATTCTTCTTACAGACATCACCTGTTTGTTTCAAAACATTATTTATTACTGAAAATATGGTCTCTGCAGAACAAGCATGTAAGCGGGATAATGGCAGTGGCTTTTAATAACATAGCCCTCCAAATCTGCCAGCCCCAACGTTTTGTTGGGAATTGTTTTGAATCCCCCACTAAAGGCATAATGTTAATATTCAGGAGCCATTTAACCTTCCTGAAGAATTTAAGGGGGATCATTTCAGGCACAACCATAATTATAATTTGATAAAACTCATATTTTTTTTTTTAAAGCAAAGAATGCAAAAGTATGTTCTAGTCTAATATTACAGACCAAGGTTATTTATGGTCTTTGCCAATTCTGGAACATTTTCAAATGCAGATTTGATTTAAAATGTTAATTAAAGCACAGGGCAAATTTTTTCCCTTATTTACAGAACTCTAAATCTGCAGTCTACTGAAGTTGATGAATTTCATCTGGGTTTCACTAGCAAAAGAAAGTGCCATATCTGACACACAGTTATTTGAATATTCTAACATATTTACAGTCAAAGTATCTATTAATGTTTTGAGACTTTGGGATGGACAGATGTTTTGAATGTGATGGATTCAAGAGGTTTTTTTTAATATTTTGTGTATGAAAAATAAATGACCTTTGATTTGAAAGGTAGCTATGTCTGGAGAATAAAACATTGCTTTTCATGGCTGAAAGACCTTTAAAATAATATTGAAGGGGAAGTTTCTGGAGACCTACTGACTGTTTAGAGTATACTGTTTACTGTAGCACCAGAAATAAAGTAGTGGGTCTGGCCTGCTGCTGAGAGAAAGACATATGGCATTTCTTGCCTCTGAAAAAGAAGCCTTTAAGCAGTGTTTTCATCAGTACTTTTCATGTGCTTGCCTTCAGTGCCACTTCCAGATACCTCATGGTTTGAAAGAAGTGCCACCGTTCAGTCACTCCCCAAGCCCGGTGTGCAGCACAGTCCTTTTCTCTGCTTTTATGCCTATTTCTTTTTATTAGGAATGGCTTTGTTAGACATAAGCTGTTATCCATCTGAGCTCTGTTCAGCTGTCAAGTGCCGGCTGCCTTTTGCTGCTGGTATCAGCAGTCAGCATTAGACAGCAGAAGGTGGCAGGCAGACCTGGAAGTTAAAGCTCGTTAGATCCTCGGTGGGCTGCTCCTTGTGCCTGTGGGTTTGCTGGAGAGGCTGGCACGTGATGCACAGCCGAAGCTGGGCAGGCAGCTGGCTGGTGGGCTTCTGGACCACCACCCTTGAACTGCACTGGGGATGAGGAAGGCAGGGGTAATGCTGATACTCTGGGAAAACTCCAGGGACTGCTAGCCCATTGATGGTCCAGATTAGGAGGGAGGAGACACTGTAGTGTTTGCTCCTGCTCTGCTTGGTGTGGAGCCTGTGTTTTCATGTGGAGGTAGGAGAGCACTGGGGATGCTGCCTTGAGGCTACCTCCTACCTCTTAGCACACTGTGAGAACACCAGGATCTGTCTTCAGACCTCAGTTGTGTTTTACACCTCTGGTGTGAAGGAGGAGGATTGGGAGATAAGAAGCCCAGTGCTGTCCCAAGCTCTGCCCAGCACTGCCCCATAGCTGTGACTTCTCAGCACTGGTTGCTGCTAGCAGAGCTCAGAGGAAGTTTTCAGAGAGAAAGTTGCCTTCTTTTTTTTCTTTCTCTTTTTTTTTTTTTCCATCAGAAAATGCCGATTCGTCAAAAGCAAAACATTTCATGAAAACATCTGGCTTTCAATGAATCTTCCCAGAGAACCTAGCCTGCTAAGCAGATTTTCATTGTAAATCTGTCTGGTTCCCTGCCAGGTCACCTGCGTGGCTTTGTGGCTGCCTGCCAGCATTTGCGGCTCAAAGGTAGCCACACCAGAAAGTCTGTCCCGCATCACAGACCTTGGCTTTTGGGATTTACATCTGTGTAGGAAAAGCTCATCCTTGGACACAAGAAGACTTCCCAGGCAGACCCCCAGGCTTCCAGCAGGAATAGCTCTGGTGGATTTCCATTCTGTGAGAAGGTTAAGGAAAAGAGAAAGGGGGAAGATAAGAAAAAAAAAAAAAGAATATAAAAATTGCCCTGAATCTGAATGGAAACAGATTTGTAAATGCTGGCATTTCTTACAGACCACAAATTCTGAATTTTGGCAGTTCCCAAATGCCAGTAGATAGAAAACATCTAGTGAGGCTCAGAGTTAGGATATGGGATACAGGAAGCCAGATCTATGCTTCCAGGTTAAATGTGTTTAGGTATATTATATGGAAGCAACCCTATTTGTGTGAAATACATACATTTATCCACAAAGTGAGTATAAGTGATGTCATTGGACTTAAGCATTTATTTAATGTTATTTAAAGTAAATAAAAGTTATATGAGCTATCTCATTACAAATACTTCGATATAATTCCTAAACCTCAATAAAAACCCTTTAAATAATCTAATTTTTGTGTTTAGTTAGCATACAATGCATGTCCTGTTAATCCTGATTAAATACATAATTAGGTGTATTTAAAGTACTTAATTCAAAGTATTAGTGCTTATTTAGACAATAGTTTTCTTATTAATGGTTAGTTTATTTGTTAATCAGATGTCACTTAAAATGTAGAGTGGCTGGAGCAGAGTAATTGTATGATTTACTTGAAAGAAATCTGTAGACAAAGTAGGCGGCATAAAGTAAACAAGAAACTGTTTGAAGATCACTATTATGTGCATGTTTCTAATTTTATCCATCTGCCTCCAGCAAAGAAATTGAAGTGAAGGGAGAAGAAAAAGGCTGGAGCAGTGCTTTGTTGGATGGCTCAGTGGTGCTCAGCTGTGTTGCGGGAATTTTTAATTCCCTTCATTTTTGTGAAACAAAGTTTTCACTATGTAACTAATGAAAACGTTTTGCTGAAGTTTTTGCATCTAGGGATGCATGCCCTGGTGGTGAGATGTGGCCACTTCCCCCATGTTTGTCACCATGCCCTCCCCAAAGCTAGCTGGAGGGAACGTGGTCGAGAGAGCTGGCTCTTAATGCAACTCAAGTCTGGGCTCCATGGCTCTGTGACAGCTTAGTCACACTTCCTGCTCTTGGACAGGCAGTGCTGGGACCTCTTACTAGCTAGAAAAGTTGAAAAAGGTCTTCTTCCAGCTTTTGAGGCTGTTTTTTGTTTCAGGTTTTGCAAGTATTCTCATTTGTGTTCTGCAGCTGATTATTTTCAGTTTTAACCATAATGTAATAAAACAACTGCATTAAAAGCTGTATCAGAATAGTTCCTGAAATTTTGGATTAAATTGCCTGCAGTTTTCCTCAATAGGAGGAGGGGAAAGAAAAGCTCTAAAGGAAAACTCCTGTTTTAATATGGCCCATCTTTGATGCCTTTGTTTATATTAGTGTGACAAACAGCTCTTCCCTGAGCATGGCATTGCTGCTGTCTCCTTTCTTACAGCATCTCAGACGGTGGAGAAGCCTCAGCTGATTCAGGCAGAAGTAAATGTTGATGAAGTCTCAGCCTCTTTGGAAAAGTGGGAGCTGCACAGCAGTGAGTGGAGCTGTGTTCATTTCCTGCAGCCCTGTGGGTTGCCTTTGTGCTCTGTGGGATGCTCAGCCCTCCTCTTGCTTCCTGGATGGTGAAGTGAAGAGATGGGTAGGTCTTACGTCACTTGTTAATTAATAAATTCTCTGCATCATCTGATAGCTGAACAACTCTATTTCCAAATCCAGCATTTTCAAATTGTTTTTTGCAGCATGATGAGATATCTTTTTGGCAGCACATGAGGTCCTGACATCCAGGGTTTAGAGGCCCTTCTGAGGCTTTCCCTATCATTAATTTGTCCTATCTGGGAAAGGCATGGAGTAATGATAGATGTGAGGATGATGTGGCACTGAAGCAGAGGGTTATTCAGATGTAAAGTTAGTTTTTTTTTTTTTCTTTAGGGATTCTCTTTGTGAGGGGGATTCTCAAATAAAATCAGAAATAGTTTTTGTTTCCTTTTTGGAGATGGGAATAACAGTAGAATTTAATCTATAGCATGTACACCTACTGGCTGTAAATCTGTTTGTTAGCATTTCAAAAAACATTTTATCACTAGTTTCAAGGTTATGCTCAGAACTGAGTGAGTTTCTAATAACATTCTGGGGAAGTTTGTATTGAAATATCTTTCCAAGAACTATTTGGGCTATCTGCAGGTTGTCTGAAGAATGCCAGGCATTGCACAATGCCAAAACATGATAATGTACATACTCTCAAGGAGGCTGCTGCAGAAAAACCTCACTGTTTCTTCCTCTGAGGAAAGATAAGCAAACTAAAAGCTCTGTGTTTTAATATGGAAATGTCATGACAGTTATGTAGAAAATGTTACCTTTTTTTTAAGGCAGACATGGTAAGTGTGAGGTTGTACCTATTGCCAGTTCTGTCCTATGCTGAGTAGGTTGTTGCCTCCTCCAGGTTTAGAAAAGTCTGTATCATCTAAATGATACTGCTGATGATGTCTGGTGTGACTGCTTCAGTTTATGTGTGGTGGTACAGCCCCTAAACATTCACAAAGCTTTTGGCATTGATTGTGTGGTTGATATTCATATTGGCAGGCATTTTTCTGAAGCTACTCAAAATTTTCTTGGTTGTATAAGCCTCATGGGCTTATATGTGACTGCTTGATCTAATAGTCTCTAACACAGACCAACTTTCTTTCACTCTGTGTTTCTTTAGACCATTTTTATAGGTTAGTGGGTCTAGCTTATACATGACAGGATGTCTATGACTATGAGAAATACTATGAGGATGACTATGAAATATATCATGTCTTCAATGTCTTGCCAAGATTGTTTCAGTATTTGACAATAAAAGATGATTTATTTGTTGTTATTTTTAAAAGCATGATTGGAGAAAAGAAACTCCAAAACAATGCTTTAAGGCATGTTTGCATGAAACACACAAGTTATATTATACTACATTTTTCAGTGGGGACATTTCACTGAAGAGCTCTAATGAACAGCTTCTGATTTACACTTCATTTCCATCATTCCATTCCCTATCTGAAAATATTATTGAGACAAGAGTTTGGGTCATGATTCCTTGCAGAGTACGTATTTAATATTTCCTTAATATACAGTGTAAATTATTTTTTTGTAATCTATGTAAAGATTCTGTATAATACAGTTAATTGATACAAGTGGTTTCAATTCTCCTTAATATGACAAATCTCTAGTGTGAAATATTCTTAGTTAATGATCAACATAAAATAGATAGAGTTCATTTTTAATGCAAGTACAAGATTTGAATTAATTTGTAGTTAGAGCAGAGTTATTAAACTGTATAATATATACATACATACATTTCCTTCTTTTGTTTTTAAAGCTTTTCACATTCAGCAGATATAATGATATGGTTGGGGACTTTCTATCTGAATTCTTTTTCTTTTCCATACTGAATCACTATCAGACATTTATTTGGGGCTCCTCCACAACATGCTGCTGTTTCTCTGTGCTGATAATCTCATAACTGACTCGAATTTTGTTTTGTAGTGACCTATGTTTCCAGTTTGTGATGGTTTAACTCAAGCCAGCAACTAAGCACCACAGGGCTGCTCTGTTACTTCTCTCCCCTCCTGAGGTGAAGGAAAGAAATGAAAGGCTAAGAGTAAGAGAATTCATGGGTGGAGATAAGAACAGGTTAATAATTTAAGTAAAATACTAAGTTTTAGTGAAAATGAAAATAACAAAAAGAAATAAAACTTATGAAAAACAAGTGATGCCTGTTCCTGAGCAGTGATCCCTGGCCAGCTTTCCCCTTGGTTTATATGCTGAGCATGATGTTCTGTGATATGGAATACCCCTTTCGCCACTTTGGGTCAGCCATCCCAGCTGTGTCTCTTTCCATCTTCTTGTGCACCCCAGCCTACTTGCTGGTGGGGTGAAGTGAGAAGCTGAAGTGTCCTTGACTTAGTGTAAGCACTTATCAGCAGTAAGTAAAATGTCAGTGTGTTCTCCTCATATATATCATTCTCATCCTAAATCCAAAACACAAGATGACACCAGCTGCTGGGAAGAATATTAACTCTATCCCAGCCAGGACGTGGTTTATACAAATCATCTGGTGGGTAGGCGTGAACCACGGGCTCAGTTTCCACCTGCCACTGAAGAACTTTCTGTCTCTGAGATACAAACCTGCTTGCTGCAGTGCAGTGTTGCTGAAGGCTGTACTGGTCCACGTGCAGAGGTACTATCTCTAGCAGAGTGCAGCAAGCGTGATAGGTTTGCACAGACTAATCTACTTTGAGCAGAGTATTAATGCAAGCAAAAGAGAGTACACAAGCGTACTGGTAAGGGATTAGCATAAAACTATGTACATTATCATGGTCTCACTTTCTTAGATTTAATGTGAGTGATGTTCTTTAATATTACTATTAAATTTATAGCAGCGAGATAAGTATCAAATTTTCCTACAATTGCATTAAATATGGGAGGGAGGAAGTACTGGGAGAAGTGCCAAATGGAATTTGAATGTTGCTTTAAATACATGTGGGATGGAAGAAGCAACTTGCAGGGAACATCTGTTTCGGCTGGACCTTGTCACTTTTCTGTCAGTTGTAGCACAGAATTAATCAGATTCCTTAACTTTAAAAACTATTGTGTTTAAAATGCAGCACAGATCAAAAATAACTATCCAGTGTGCGGGTGTCTGTACATATTATGGAACCACTTCATAAATGAGGACAGAACTTCGTGCAAATACATCTGTATGTATTTTTTCCTATTTCAGTGCATGAGTGAGTACTGGAGGGATTTGAAGTGGTGTAATCCTTTCCATTCCTCATATTTTCACTGTTTCACAGGTCACTGAGCTGCAACATTTGTGTTGTGTTTAAAAACACATATTTTAATGTATTGGCTAGATACCAAAATTTGTCCGAAGAATACAATTGAAAGGCTTCTTTAGTCATAACTGCCTTGTTTGGTTTTCATAGCCCACAAAATATATCAAAATAAGAGTATAATGCCAGTCTGTGCTACTGCTGGAGCTCTTTGTGTTGGATGAGTGAAACAAGACGGAGGGTCTGGGCCAATGTTTTCTGCTCTGAGTGTATCCTTTGGTTGCTTTCTGATGGGACACGTTACAGTAAGATACTGGGAGAGGAACAGGAACCTCTGTCTTCCCTGGACAGGACTAACTCATACACTCTACTATGTGTTTCCCAAAGTTTTTCTGAGAAAGGTGTTTTTACTATCACAGTGTATTTTGATTCTTCAGTTTCCAAATCTGGCTTTCTGGCTTTCACTCACTTTTGCTTTTTTTTTTTCTCTTTGTCTTTATCCCTTTTTCTCTCTTTCTCTGTCTTTTTCTGAAAGCAAGTATTTAGCATTTTCAACAGAATTGGTGTTTTTTTTCTGACCTGTGCTACTACAAAATTCTTTTTAATATGAAGGGAATCATTGCAGTAAGTTGCAATTTTTGTTTTGTTTTTGTTTGGTTTTTTTTTTTGGGGGGGGTTGCTGGTTTTTTTTTTTGTTTTTTTTTTTTTTTTTTCCCAGGGTACAAATCTAACAGTATATGTAATAAATAATTAAATAGTACCCCGCATCACTCTTCATATTGTCTATAAGTTATAAATGTATTTATGATTGTAATCTTCAAAAGTACAATAAAATATATGGCATTGTTGGTGAAAAGCTTCAGTTAAAATAATGAAAAAAATTTTAAAAGGTACAGAGTCTTCATGCTGCAAATGCAGTTATGCCAATTAATGCTGTGATGTTATGAACTTTAACAAGCTGTGAGGCTTCATTACTTGAGTAAGGGACCTCTAAAGAGACCAACTGCACTTCATGTAGTGGTGCTGCTAAATCAGTGGGCAGTATTCTCCTCTTTGAGTCAACACAGAACAAATGTCCCAGTATGGTGCTGGGAGAAGACAGTATTACTGGAAACACCATGCTAAGATGCCTATAAGTCATAAATTTGAGGTCATGATTATTTGCAGTTCACACACCTCACTGCATTATTTTTGCAAGACAGGGGTGTGAATCCTGGTGTGCTGGCTAAACTCCAGTTCCAGCAATTACATTTTATGCCTGAAATTCCCCTGCAGTTCTAACTCGATATGTTTCACATCTCAGTTTGTACTGTTGCTGTATAGTGTTAAGCAGCTGACATTTTTACTCTATGAACTGCTGCATTTTAGATGTGAGTCCTGTGTGTGATCATGGTCCAGCACTTTTAAAAAGACTCAGAGTGAAACCTGTTGTGCAAGTAGAAGTTGCTACAGAGGTTATGGAAGCAAATGCTGGAGGCTGATCTCTGCAGCCTACAGGAGTTTTATATCAGTGTGCAATACAGAAGTTCTACAGCAATTTGTAAAAAATAGTATTGTCTAGGACTGATCTCCATTCTCTTTCTTTCAAAAGAAGAGACCAAGATCAAAAGCCTTAACCCAATCAGTCAGGCTTTAATCAAATGAAGCACTTGAGTACATGCCTTACGTTAAGCACATGAGGATTATTGCTCATTTCAAGATAACCACAGGCTGTAACAGGGACTTGTATATGCTTCTCAGCAACCTTGTATCCTGTGTCTGTCTGTAAGGTCCACTTGCTTTCACTTGCTTTCCCTTGTTTTTAGAGAGAAGTGAGCATGCTGTCTAATCATAAACAGGTGAAGGTATTAAAACACAAAAGACTTGCTGCTCTGAGATCAGTTATAAGCAGAAGAGCAGCTAGAATATAAGCCAACAGAAAGCTTCTGTGTGACTTCAGTGGGCTTTGCAGTAGGCGTTGTATCATGGTGTTTAATAGATTGTTGTCTTCTCAGAACTTCTGTGGTGAGTCAGGAGATTTTGGCTTTCCACTCCTGTTTCAGACTGGGAGGCACATGTAAGGACTGAATGCACAAATATCCACAAAGGGCTGGTACTGCACATCCAAAGAGCATGCCTACATCCACAGCAATGATTTGTTTATAGATTAAATGTTTTTGAGGTCTTCCACTTAGGTGGAGGTTAGCATATATCAGAGTATACATTTTTTGCATAATATTTAGATAGTGTTCTATGCTCAAAGGTTATTGCTACATGCAAGACAGCTTCAGCAAACTAATTTCTGGTGAAGCCTTGTTTCCACTTCTAAGTTTATGCATTAACTTCACAGTTGTTTCTATGTTAATGGCACAATCAGACACTGAATCCTGGTTCCTGAAAACAGAAATAGCAAGTCCGGGAGAAGTCACAGGGTTAACATCCTAACTTAGAGGCTTGGTCTACCTTTAATTGAAGTGGGTGTCCTCAGCAAGTGGCTTCTCCCATTAGAAATGATTTTCTGCCAGAAATCTATATTCTGTCATACCCAATTATGCACCCTACTAATCAACAGAGAACTTGGTAGCACCCCAACATAGAGAAGTCTGCATCTGTTCTAAATCCTGCCCTTCTAAGCAGGATTATTGCCAAGCACTGTGAAGATTGCTTAGCTGGGTACAAAAGATGTTGTAGCCAAGCCAAAAGAGGGAAGTAATTCTGATTTTATTTAAATTATCTTATATTACTGGATAGAAGGAAGTAATAGAATTCTGTACAACAAAATAAGGTTCTGTGTTTTCAAGAAAAACATGAGCAAATACTATCTCATAAAATCTCTTGAAACAACAGAACAATGCACTGGTCCTCAGCAGCTCAAATATCTTCTTACTGGAAGAACTTCTCTGGAAGTAAGCTCCTCTAGGTGTATTTTAGACTACAGTAGTAGTCTTCTGTCTGCTCATTTATCAAATCTGCCAGGCCTTAAAATGCTTAAGAATATGCTTGTTATGTATAGGAGCATTATAACCAATATGAATGAGAGTACTTAAAGTGTTTTGTGGAACACTGCTTGCTGTTGTCTGGTCCCCATGCCAGTAGCACAGCCACATACTTTGTTTTCTGGTGAAGTCCTCAATATTTCCATGCTCATAGGCCACCAGTGTCCCTTGGAGGGACTTACTGTTGTTGAACTAGAGAAGTTCTGCTGGGGAAGCCCACATCCTGGGTTATGACAGATTAAATAGATCAGCATTTTTTGGCTCAGGAAAGAGATGGCTATGAGAAGATGGGAAAGAGGAGATGTGCAAATTATGGGAGAGGTGGGAATAGTTGTTCAAGAGTTAGGAGTATCTCATGAAACTATCAGACTGCAGGTTTAAAATTTAACTTCCCTGGTTTTTTTTTTCTACACATCACAGAATCTTAGAACATTGTGGAGACCAGAAGTGTAAACAGCTTGAGTGGGAGTTCAGTAATTTCATGTAAGAACGGTCCGCTGAGTATGACCTGATATACACCCACAGATAGGGTGCAGGTTTGTGGTAAGTACAAGGATCCCACCAGTCTGCAGGTATTCCTTGCATGTGTTGTATTCTATGTTCATGCTCTGCTCCATGAATATGGAATATAATTTTGCTTTGCAAATTATGTTCTGCCGCTTTGGAATAACTGCACTGTAGTTTGCTGGGGGTTTGTTGTGTTATTTTTTTTTTCAGATGTTTATTATTCCAAACTGTAGGATTTGGGTTTTTTTTTTCATGGAAATGGCAAAGTATGACTCCTCCTTTCCTATATGGTGACAGGACAGGGTCTGAGAGGATGTTCCAAATCTGGGCTGATAGAAACAACCTGTAGCAATTCAGGTGAGCTGTTCCTGTGTCGGCCAGACCACAGCACTTCAGATGAAGGTGCAGATTGTCTTTCTACTTTGCACTGAAGTTTACAGGTTTCCTTTGTTTATAGCAGGATAGGAAGCTCATGAGTGCTTCTGAGAATGAGATGTGTGTTCCCAAGCAGAGATGATATAAATGTTGCCTCTGCCTAATACACTGTTCCTCTCTGTGAAGGCATCAGTTTGGTATTTTAGCACTCCACCTGCTCATGCGCATGGTGTGTATATGTTGAATAATGTGGCTCCTTACAGTTTTGGTTAAGAGCTGAGGCTACTTATTGAGCTTAGAACTCCATTGTGGTTTCATGTGATTATTAACAAACGTCTCTCCAGGCTGGCAATGGCTTTGCAGGCATGGGGGAATCGGTAGATGCCCCATTCCTTCTGAACTCCAGGCAGAGTGATGGTGATGCTACACGTGCAGCTGGGTAGCAGACTTTAGCTCAGCTACAACTATTCTAAGGCTCTCTTCTAATTTGCCTTTTACCATCTTGGAAGTATTAAATCCAATGGAGGTATGCACAGCTAAGATGCACTTTCTTATTACTGGAATAAGTTGAAAAAAAAATCTCATTCTTAAGAAAAAAAAAAAAAAGAAAAAGGAGGAGAAAAAGGACCCAAGTTTGAAAAAGTACACCTCTGCTTGCAACAAAGTCCTTTCAATCTGCATTTAAATAAAGGTATTGACTATGTAAAACACAAGGCTGCCCAAGGCAGACCATAAATGGTGTTTGCCAGGTAGAGTGTTTGATGTGGGCTTCCACATAAGGTATTGAAGGCACACATCGGTAAATCCTGAAGCTGCCAACTCTTCTCTGTGGAGTGTCATTCCAGTCTAGTTAGAGTGTATTTAGAAAGTACCTAAACACACTTTTGTATAAATCATTAAATAACAGAGCAATTTATGCATTTGTAGCAGACAGTATCTAATGCAAGTTATTAACTGAAAATAAAATCTCAGGGTTTATCTTACATGTTATCTTAAAAAAAGGCAGATGTCCAGTATGACTGAAAATATAATACCTAAAGTTTAAGACTGGTTTGTAAACAGAGTCTCTAGTGTCTACTATTGATCTTTTGCTATTTTAATGCATTTTTACTGACCGACATGTCCTGTGGTAAAGAATATTGCCTAAATTAGTTATCTGATTGGTTCTTTTGATTAATGATGGGACTGTGCTTCATTACACATGACAACATGATCAGAATAATCACTGCAGCCATGGAAGTTGGGACTGGCATTTTTTTATTCCTTCATTTTTAAAGTTCATTTATAAAATTATTTAATGTATAGGTCCTAAGTTGTAATTTATTTACCTGGCACTTTTTTCGATGGGAACTGTTGTACTGTGTCACAAATGGCTAAGAAAACAAGGTAAACTAGATGTACAAATCAATGTCTTCTAGCTCAAGGGGAAAAAAACATAATCAAGATTCAAGAGCTGACCTTGTCCAAAGTCCAAGTTGTCACACAACAAACAGTGAGGTGGCCAACAAATCACTGGGATCAGCAGGATGTATTCAAAGGAATGCTTAAATGATGTTATTCCTTGCAGAAGGTCTTACCCAAACTGCAGGGATTGTATGTGTTGGGGTAAAATCAGGCCAGGACCCACATGCCATTGGGTCCCCTTGGTTGATTGCAGGGCAGGCATGCTGGAGCAGGAGGAATGTCTCCCCAGGACCCCCCTGCTGAGCTGCTGCTGAGCTATTTGCCTTGGGCATACCACATCTCCATCAGGTGCTTTGCAGTGTTTCTGATGGCTCTTCTCAGATGGGGCTATTCCAAAGCAACTAATCTGCAAAGCCACAAAAGGCTGCAAACCTGTCCCCAGAGCAAAAAAGTTTCTTGATTAAACCCCAGAGACAATCTGAGCAGACACTAACAAGTTGCAAATGAATACACTTAACTTTTGGAAAATTAAAACACATTTGACTATCTCTGCATGGAGGACCAAGACCAGATGTGTTGCCTAGCATCATTTTATCCCTGTGCTATCTGCCATAGTTTATAGCACCTTTACGTGCTTTGAGGTTCTTGATTGCTTTTTAGTAGGTCATTCTGGGATTGATCTGTTTGAATTTATAAGGACATGCATGCCACCTTATGTCATGTTGATGAATGATTCAAAATTTTAAATGGCAATTCAACATTTAATGTTTTGAAAAATGTTTAAATGGTGTCATGCACAGAAAAAATGGCAGCTTTCATTTTCTTTCTTCAAAATTCCCTGCCAGCCTGTTTACATGATGTTGACAGACATTTTAGCGTTTGCCAGAGAAATAATGTGAAGGGCTGGATACTTGCCATAAAATGGTTTCCTCACTATGGCAAGTGTGGAAACAAATGTGTGCATGCACAGTACATACACACATATATATTTTAAATATATTTGCAAGCAAAAAAAAAAAATAAAAATGTTTGTTTGCTGCTATAACTACAGAAATGTATCTCCAAGCAGGAGTAACTCCAGAAAGGGATTCAGAGGAGTCAGAGCCAGACAGACTCCTGACCAAGTCCAGCTCATTGTGTACGATGCCATAGATTAATTGCAAAGCTCAAGAATGGTCTTGCTGATCAGCAGCTAAACAACCTTCATTTCACCCCCAAAATTAGATTAAATTCCGATGCTACAACTAAAGAGTGCATTTGCAAATGGAATATTTTGCATACTGATATACTTCTTATTGTACCATTTTTATTATGCTCTGCCTCACTCAAAGACCTCATTGTACGGCCTCCATATAACACATTATGTGCATATAAAAATAAAACGTTTATTCAGATTTAGATAGGGCCCAATCCTTTACGTACATATGCATGTTAAATGGACTTCAGCATTGGTGCAATATATTTTTTTTTTTCTGGGATTACAAGAGGAAAGCTGATATTTGCTGTGTTTAGTAAATGTGAAAGTTTAGTATGCCAATAATTCCATTTCCATGGAATAACTATGGATTTAGGATGTTGTGCTGAGTTAATTTTAGCTTGTGTTTAGACATTCATTTTGTGACTAACAACATTTGTCTAATTAGGGTGGCATACCAGGCTTTTGTTTCCTGGGAAGAGATTGCTATTGTATGAAATATGTTTAATCATGGTTAAACACCCTTTGACTTCTCATGCTGTTTCTAGCTATATAAAAGGCTGTGTGGTGTTACCTTTGCATGTAGGTGAGTGAAGCATTAATAATTATTTTGTGAAAGCAATTCTGGATGATGGATTGATACATTGAATTTATGATTCTTATATTCAGGTTTGTTTTGGGACTAACATTAGAAATTGTGACTAGTCATTGAAATGTCAGCACTTCAAGGCTTTCTGAATCAAGACCTATCTTAAAAGTAGTTGCAAACTACTGTACAGGTCACTGAATTTTATTGTTGGAGGTAAATGAAATATTTAAGAACATTGAAGGTTTCACACTGTACTTAAAAATTAATTTTTTAATTAGCAGATATATGAATAGAAGAATTCTTTTTTTTTTCTGTGGGGGAATTAATGAATGTGTTATATGTAGAGCATACATTTTTATTTCCAAATGAGGAGCTGATGCATTTTTCTATTCAAAATTTGTTTTCAATCAATACAAGCAGATAATTGGTTATGCTAGTTGAATTCCTGTGTATGTATGTTACTTAAAACCTTACTAGCAGATACAGTAGTTTTCAGAGCTGCCTGTATTGCACTGCAACCTTTTATACATTATAGGATTAGAGCATGTAAAACTGACGTTGAATATGCAAGTTATATGTTAATCTGATTAAATGAACGGAGAATTGCCCAATGCAGTCAATTGAAATATTCAGCAACTTTGTGTTAAACTTGAAGGAAATTATCACCTTGAGGCTGCCAAACCCATGGTACAACTTTGCATTTGCAATAATATTTGCCTATTTAGCATTCAAACACACACACACACATATACACATATGCATATACATATACATATATGTATACGTATATGCATATATATATAGTGGGTTTGTAATGAAGCAAGATTAGTCCATTAAGGAAAGGATTGTTAGAACTGGAAACGCAACAATCTCCACAAGATAGGATTGTTAAATGTTGGAAGAAGGATTTTATAGTGGTTTTACTCATAACACTTTTTTTCCCCCCCAAAGACATGCAAAGACATCAATATTATTTTATCACTTTATTATTTGTTTATTTTCCCTAAAAATAAAATGACTTGATTTAAGTATGTGATGCTATTTACTTGTATTTTAAAGCCTTGCATAATATTATACAGTAGATTGAAATGCATACTTATGTCTTTTTCTTTCATTGGACAGCTATGCTAAAGCAAATAAAATCAAACGCATACATTCCCTTTCAGTGGCTTACAAACTGTAAGTGATGGAAGGAAAAACCCGCAGCCATTCCACTGAATTCTATTATTGACAACAGCAGAAGTAAAAAAATTAGAAAACAAATCCCTTTTTAAATAAAATGAAGTAAAAGACCTACATTGCTTGGAGGAAATGCTAATTGAAAATACCTTGCTAATGCTAGCTAGTCACAGGAAGGAAACATTAAGTTATTATTTTTAATAATGTTTACAAGTATATCCAGCCATTTCCAGCCAGTGAAAAATGTTAGCCTTGGTAAAATGTGGCAGTGCTACTTTTCACTGGTGATGCTGCTCATCTTCTCTCTGATAGCAATCATTAATTTTATTTTTTAACCCAGTCTTCAAATGAAGACAGATGAGCAGGAGAGTTTTAAATGCAAGCTGCTTATGTTCAGAAAAATGGCTGCTAGATTACAGATCACTGTGCCTGAGACGAGTCCAGCAACTGTTTGGAAAGAAGGAGAAAAAAAGCCAAACAAGCATTAGGTGAGCGACAAACAGCAGATCTGCCAAAGAACACAGACTCTGCGTGTGTGTGCAAAGGTGTGTGTGTCCCTGCATGTGTCTTGGGATGCAGAAGAGAGGGAAAGGAGGATGAGGGAAAGGAGTCCTGCTCAGTGGTACAGCAGTCTGATTCATTTCCTAATTGCTATGGAGACCCACAGATAGCATTATTGTTAATTGCTCTTGATAATTTTGGTGTTATGTTTTAACATTTATTTCTCATTAGCACTTCGAGAATTGTTCAAGACCAAAATGCGTAATATATCACATCAGTGGTAGCATCATCCTGCATTCTTTTACTTATTCTTTTAATGTCATCAAGGTTGTCTTTTTAGTCAAGTGTCAATGAGCACAATGTAATTTCTACATCTTTTAAGATGTGTTTTTTACTGACAGCTTTACCTTGATAGTTTCTTACTGAAGACACACTGGATTTATCCTCATGCTCCTAATGCTCACAAGACTGAAGTTTTCAAGCTTGGTCCTACCCACAGTGAGCTCATGAGTGATTATTCAGATACACCCTTTCCTGGTAACTATTTCTGTATTATTTGAAAGGAACTGGTGGGTTGGGCAGTACATTAGAAACATCGAGAGACAGTTAAATTAAAGTTTCCTTCTTTAGTGGAGTAGTGAGTTTTTCGCTGGCTGACCTGCAGAGCTGGTCCCATACTACCAATGCCTTGGACAGACCTCCCGAACATCTGCCTTTCTGCATCCCCACAGGTGACCAAACTCCCCCAGGTAGGAGCTGTGGTGTCCCTCTATGCACCAGAAATCCTCTGTCCTGTTCAAGGGGGATTTTTAAAATAAAAGTCAGGAACTGATTAGATCAAGTCTGAACTTTGCCATAAAAGGATGGAAGGAGCAGATCTTGGACTGTTAATTCCACTCAGATAAAAGAGTCTGGTGCCTGCAGGCAGGGAGAGCAGTCCCTGTAGCTCCTCCAATGTGGAAGTTCAGATCAGTTCTTTTAAGGAGCTTTGCTGGCTCAGAGTTTGAGCAAAGACAGCATCAAACATGCCTCCTCTACACTTCAGGGTTTTCTGCCAGCCCAACTGCTCCTGGGGAGTGACCTTGTCTCTAGGAATTAGGCCTTTTGTTACAGTCCCTTGTAAGGAGTTGAGAGAGGATTAATTGGTTTGCTCACTGCAGTTTCTGGAAGTATCTCACATTTTTCAGTGGAAGATGACTCTGGAAGTACTTTCCTATGGTGAAACAAATCCCTGCCAAAATAAAATGATGAATCCTGAATATTACTGGCAGCATTTCATGCCAGTTCTTGAACAGTTCATTTCTATCTGCACCTCTGCTGGACATGTTCAGTGAGTTTATTGCCTGCTGTCAGTGTTTTCCTCCTTAGCTGACTGTGGATGCAGGAAGCACAGATATGAGTGTCCTGAGCACCCCCAGGTCTCATCTGGGAGACGTGAATCAGGCTTAGCAGATACCCACTGCCCCATCAGGGCAGATGCATGTCTGGCATTTGAATCCTTGAGTCTGAGGATGGTTCCTGTTAAAAAAAATGTTTGTAGAGAACGTACAGCAAAGGTGAAATGAGGCTCAAGCCTTTTTTCCTCCACCACCACAGCACCTCTGAGTGGGTGATCACTAAAAATTTCATCAAAAGAAAGATTTTTTAAAGTTCACCAGGATGGCCTTGTCCTCATTGTGGGATAATGTCTCCATCCACAGCTAGCAGAAGGTGAGCAGAACTCTGCTGACCTAGATGAGTTTGGGCTGTCCTGGTACCCAAGATGGAAGATGCTCTACCCTTGGCAGAATGGAGAGCCACTCCTAGGGCCAACAGCAGAGGAAGTTTCTTCAGTGCCTGCCCTTGGAAGGCTGCAAAACCTGAAAGATGCCTGACAGCTCTTTGCATCTTTATGTGCTAGCTATGGGAGTGAATTAACCCAGGATATTTAACTCCCATTCTAACCCTTTTTGCATGCTTAGCTGAATGGGGGTTGTTTAGTGGAAAACCAGCCTTTTCAAGGTGAAACCAACTTTCGGGTGATGGCAGGTCCTTGGTGGCAGCAGCTCACTTGCATTTCTCAGCAGGTGAGTGCAGAGATAAAGTTGGAGAGTGTGGCAGGGGTGCTGGGAGCTAACAAGAGGCCTTCAAAGTAAGAGTGATGTTAGAGGGTGTCAAGAGGCAGAAGGTGCCAGCTGCCTGACAAAAGAAATATCATTACTCACTATTAAAGAACACTCCAGATGCTTCATACAGTCATGGGTGTTCTCCTGAATGTTTGTATTTTTTTTAGCAAAGTTTCTAGCCTGCCTGCCATGCTCTTTTCTGGAGTCAGGGCCAAAACCCGTGAGCTTTTGTTCAAGCAAATAGACAATGAATCTCATGAGCAAGAGCCGGTCCTTACTGGCTAATGCTGCGGAGTGGTAGTTGCCTCTTCAAAATCCTAAAATCCTCTTCACATTTTCTTATTCCTATGGGACATCATTACTAACAGGCACAGATTGTGCAGATACTCTCTCAGCAGTAAAGGGTGCGTTGAACATTTGCTGTAGGCACTCTCCAGTGTTTCTGCATCATAGATCTCCCTCCATCTCCATTTCTTCCGTGCCTTTATAACGAGCTACTGGGCAACTGTTCCTCAAGCCTGGAGATGCATTTGTATCAATAAAAATGGAAGCATGAAAAAAAATGAAAATGTTCACCCTTTAACTTTCATTGGCAGAAATGTTACAGTGAACTGTACTCAGACTGCAGGACTCTCCCTAGATTTTACAAGTGCAGGGGTGATAGAAACAGAATAGCAAAAAAATGGTGAAAAAACAGGACTGCTGAAATTAAACAGGTTGAAAGTTGTCTGGCAGCTCCAAATACAGCAGAGAAGTATAGCCCTAGAGTGCAGCAAATTTAATCTTTGAACAGGTTTATTGTTTTATCAGGTTTTTGTTTAAGAAGGGTTTCATTATATATAACATTGAGATAAATTTTTGCATAGCAGATTTATTCAACAGGTTTATCCTTTTAACAGCCCTCATTGTATTTCAGCAGTTGGTGTGTGGGGTCTTATACATCAAGCAAGTTTATTACTTTATCAAGTATGAATTTTAAGAAGTTTCCCTAATAATAGAAGATGTGTGGAGATTTATAGGCAGTACATTGTTCTATTCAGTGTTTGAGCTGTTTTACCTAATGTAAGCTACATCGTAACTACATGACAATGCTGCTAGAAATGGTAGTAATTGTGCTGTAACTCACACTATCTTCCCACCACTGTAATAGATCTCACTTTGCTATCCCAGTGCTTTAAAAACCCTTAAAAGTCCAAGTACAACTACCCTGACTAAATTGCCTCTGTAAATTAGAAAAACAAAGTGAGGTAAAAAACAGTATTGACATTAGTAAGTAAATGGACTGTGCTAAGTTGTTTTGATAAAAATTCAGTACTTCTTGAATAGAGGAATCACAAAATCTCCTACGTGGAATGAAGAACTTGCTTTGGCATCTGCAATGGGGAGCTACTGGCGTCTGGTGTCACCACAAATTTTTGATCCAAGAGTTTTCTTCCAAAAATAACCATTACTGATTATTCAACCCAGAAATCAGTTTTGGAAGTTGTGTCTTCCAGAGGGAATGGTGTGAAAATTCAGGCAGCTGTTCCTGATTTGTGCCTCTTGCTAAGGAAAGTAATTGAAGAATACTTTGTGATACATGACATTTTTAGAATTGTTTTAATCTCTCTGCTTCGCTTGGGAGGAAAAAAGTAATATTAAAAAAAACCTTTTGAGATGTAAAGTCAGTTCCTATAAATGTTATTATTTATACTCTTACAGCATGCATTTCAAATCAAGCTGAATCTCGCTGATTTTAAGAAAGATCTATCACACATTTTTTTCATGTTGGGAAATAGCAATTAATTTGTAGAGCTGGTTTGAGGTGTGCTGCTGTAATGTTTTTCATCATAAAATGCTGATTCATCAAAACTAGACTTGTTTATAGATAAAAGTTAATTTAAATTTATTTGTCTCAGAAATATTGGAGGGAAACTTCTGAAATTTGTTTGAATGACAATCTGCATGTCTGTCGTTTTAATTAGAAGGATTTCCTTTAAAAACATAAACTAATTAAAATTGAATTTAAGAAGTGCTTCAGAATGAATAGTTCATTTGTACTGGGTTACTTTTCCTTTTTTTCACACTTTGGTTCACAAATATGTTTGAGACTTCATGTTTCCATCGTGGCTTAGGGCAAGACATTTCCTGTACCTCACATCTTTACAGAAGAGAGTTTTCCTTCTAATGCTAGTGAGGTGAAAAGGCCAGAGTATTCTACAGCAAAATACACAAAACTAGTTTTGTATGATGATGTCTTTAATCTTTACCTACAACAGTTTCCATTTTCCTTACATCTTTAGCCACAGGAATAGTACTCACCCAAGGAATTGTCAAAGCCATTCATGGTTATGAGATGCATGCAGTAAGAAGTGCAAATTTGAAGTTTTTATTGACATAGTTACGGTAGTGTATGTTGTCTTCTGCTCTTTCATATTAAAACTTTTCTGAGAAGTAGGATGCTGCCATCTTGAATGTGAAAATTACTGGATTTGTTTATTTGGGAAGGGAATATCAGCCATGTCCTAGTGTACAGCTGATATGTAGACTTGTAAACCATTACTGTCAACCATTATTGTGATTTAATAAAATGTGATCTATATAATAAACATAATGTATAACATTTATATAATAAATATTATGATTATTATAATATAAAATAAAATAGGTCTACTTCTCTGCGGTAATCATATAGGTCTTTTTGGTTGTTCTACTCTAAAAATTCTTACTTTTAAAGTGTAATTTGATTGACATCTACTTGATATTCTGTGATGACTTTGACATATAGCCTGTCTGGTTGGCAGGTGCATTGAGAGTGTGCTATATAGATATAGATAGGCTTAAAAAAGTTCTTTTTAAGATAATTGTATGGTTTAGATAAAATCTGCAGTCCCTCTCAATGTAACTGTTATATCTGGCAACTCTCAGCTGGTGAAATATTCTAGCTTAAGACCACTTAGAAAAAGGGGGCTGACACTTTAGGTGAAACAGTGGGTCCAATAAATACAGAGACTTTTGTCATTGACTTTAGTGTGGCCAGGAGCTATGGCAGATGTCTCACTTTGAAGCGGCTTGGGTGAGCAGGGAATTCATACTTTGCCCCTGCTTCTTGAACACAGCCAAGCTGTGCTCTGTGCTTTCTTCCTTCTCCTTTTGACTGGGTGCCGTTCATCTTTCTACCAGATGCTTTTCATTTGATAGTTTTGGGTCCCAGAGGACCAAAACCACCTTTCATTTATGCTGACTTAATTCCATTAGCTTCAGAGAGGTTATTTCTGGCTTCAAGTAGGTGAGTTGGCACAATAATTAGGTCAAATTTCTGTAGTGGGAGGGAGACATTAAGTATTTCTGTATGCTTTTAAAAGGTGAGGCTCTTGGAGCCAGGAATTTGCTATTTGTCACGAACAATTGTTCCACAGTTCAAGAAATGCATTGGTAAATTCGTGCTGAATTGTGTTGGTTTTTTTGTTGTTGTTTTTTTTTCGCCTGAATCTCATGCATTTTTCTGAATCTCATGCATTCATTTAACAGACAGTTTTGAGAATGGCAAGCTCTGTCCTCCAGTTTGTAAGGCTACTAACAACCCAATGCTGTTGAGTTTCAGTATAGTATGTTGAGTTTCAGTATAGCATTGGTGGTGCCTTTCTGCTTGCATTCTTGTTTTGTATTAATTCTCTTTTGTGCCTCTTTCTGAATTATAATAACTATTGGTGCTTTCCTTGAAAGTACTGGTGCATCCAACTTGTGTGTTGGTCTAGCATAGTGGCTCTGGTGCGTAAGGTGTAGTGGTGGTAGCATTCAATGTTACAACAGCACTGTCACCAGTCTAGTACTGTCTCTTTTTCTATTGCTGAATAACCTTCCTTCTCCCGCACTTCTAAACTGCTCTATGGAGATGATCCATTAAGAATCACAATCAAGCTTGAACGTTTGAATAACCTTTGAAATTATTGACAAATCATCCCCAACAGACTACCTAGGAGCCTAATGTAGAGCAAGAGATTGATGACAATGTTTCAGAGACAGGATCCAGACTGCAGAAGCAAGGGGATATGTCATGATTTTTTCATGATGCCAGTGGAGCACAAATATTGCATGAAAGATCTACTATTTGAGTGGACCCTGCTTTTCTTCTCATGTTCTTTTGGCAGATTAACTTCATCTGGTGCCTTCTCACAGCAGGGCCTATGCTCATCATGAAGCCTGGAAGAAGTGACAAGCAAAAGCCACCAACAGCTAAAAGCCAGTGATGGCTTGCTTGAAGTTTGTGTTGTGTGAACACAGAAACTCCAAGCACACCTTGTCATCCCAGCAAATTCACTCACCACCAATAGAATTCACTTCAAGTCCCTGTGTATTCCTTACTGCCATCACATAGGAACTTCTATAGTCTAAAAGATCAATTCAGCTACTCACTAACATCACATTATTTCTATTTCACAACGGGGAAGAAACAGTTCATTTGGAATCACAAAAGAAATCTGTTTTAAAGCCCTGTCCCCAGTATTTGAGCCAAGTTTATATGTTATTTTTCTTCCTTCTGTTCCTGTGAGAATCAAGGTCCTTGAGTTTAACCATTTCCATAGAGGCAGGAGCTCCTGGTCATCAGCAGTGGGGGGTACAAGGGCCATGTTTCTCTGATTTTTCTGGGACATCTAGGAGATTTGAAGCCAATGTGAACACAGTTTAAAGCTGGGTAACAAAACTAACATTAATGGCTGTTACACCCCATTCTCTGGGAGAAAGGCTGTTTAGCAGAGTTTATTAATCAGGCTCAGAAGTTCAGTGAACTAAGGCTCCTTTAAGTACCACTAGTTTCTCTTACCAGATAAATGTGTCCCACCCAGGTCTGTTTGGCACAACAGTGATCTCTAAAGGCTTGTTAGATTAATGGTGTCTCCAGAGACATACCTGGCTTTAATTCTTATTTAAAGGTAGACTTGTGGCTCTGTAGCAGGTATTACCCCCTTCATGCTGAGCACATCTTTAGAAAGGTCAGCACTTGGAAAGAACTGAAAGCCTGTTCCTTTTCCCTTGTGTTGTATAAAGGCACCTGACCTTTCAGTGATCCTAATTTCTCTTCCTTTCCTCCTCCCTCCACTCTCCATCCAGCCTATTATTTATTGGAGTGTAATGGAAATTTCAACCCCCATCTTTCTTTTTTTTCAACATAGTTTCTAAAATAAGTGACCAAAGATAGTGGTGACGCAAGTTAAATTGCAGGTTACCTTGCTAATTCATCAGGAACTTTCTCTTTTCAGAGCAAACCCATTCTGTAGAATTTGGAGCTGCATGTATTGCCATGCTCTAGCTTGCACGATGAGAAGCCAGCAACTGCCATGCACTGAGCTCACTCCCCAGAACTCAGCAGCAGCACACAACCACCACAGTTTTTGCCTACCACGGTGCTGGGATCCAGGGAGGTCCACTAGCACACACAGAAACTCTGCTTTTCTGTGAGAATTGAGATTTAGGCATAATCCTCATGTCTGTGAAGTAAATCTCCTTGATGCCAGCCAGGATGCAGACTGACTCTGGAGCCTGCTTTGAAGCAGGGCTTTGAACTTGCCCTGCTGCTAGGGTGATAGTGAACCTGGATGTTCCCTGGCTCAGCAGAGAATGAGGGTCTGGTTCTGGCTTCCTAAGTCAAAGCAGATGAATGATGCCTCCATCGCCAAACAGAGTGTTATGGAGAGATGCAGCCCACACTCTGTCAAGGAGATGTGGGAAAGGACAGTGGACATACGGGTGGGCACAGAGAGAGTGGGTGTGAAACCATGTTTGCACTCCTCCTGGCTCTACTTTCAGGACTGAGTTGTGGTGGAACCAGAAATGCCTTGAGCACTCCCAACAGCCCAGTAACCGATGGCCTGAGGACTCCAAACAGGTCAGTGTGCTGACAGCATGTGGGAACCTGTGGTCATCAGATGGAGGTGGAGAGGTGCTTTCTATGTAATTTTTAGTAGATCAGTGCATTTAAATGTGAGGTATGGGTGGTTTGTGATTTTTTTCACTTTAATTAAACCCTATTTTTCAGGTACTAATTCTGAGAAACTGGGGTTTGGTTGGGAAGAAGAAGAAGGAATAAGGGGAAGAGATAAAGGAGGATATTGGTTTAGGGGGGGTTGAAATAAAGCAGAGGAAGTGAAGTGCAAATACGAGCACAGGGGCAAAGTGAGCCAGGGGACAGTGAAGCCCTGGAGGAAATAGGAAAGCCTCGAGTAATTGTAGGATTTTAAAAAGAGCTGTAATGGGCAGGTGACAAAAGTTGAAGCAAAACCTATGATCCTACCTAAATACTTTAATTACCACCGCAGCATTCCAGCCGCAGATTGTCCATGTCTCCTGTTCAATTGACTTGCTGTCCCTTTCCCCAAACCACTCTGTTTCTAAAGGGGAAGTTTTCTAGT
This sequence comes from Melopsittacus undulatus, assembly GCF_012275295.1. NCBI lineage: Eukaryota > Metazoa > Chordata > Aves > Psittaciformes > Psittaculidae > Melopsittacus > Melopsittacus undulatus. The sequence goes on from NC_047557.1 coordinate 90,065,039, forward strand.
TTATCAGTTGTTTTTTTATTTTTTTACTTTTTATTTGAAAGGTGACATGCTTTTGGCCAACTTGTTTTCTGTCAACAAGAAGTTGGTTTAAGCTCTTTGGTTGGCTCCAGTTCCCTGGAAATTAGCACTAATTGATTTTTTTTTTCAAATCACTGCACTCCAGGGGCTTGTCTTTCTTGCTAAAATAAGACTAAACCCAGCTGCAGTTGGAGATGATATCCCTTCCTGGATTGTTCAGTTCTTTCACTTTCATTGTGAAGTTCTTGCCCTTTTTTGTACTGTCCTCATGGCACTCTTTGCTTGACAGTTTTCTTCCCAAAGGGTCATTCTCTCACACTTATCTTAATGGGGGATTTGCTGCTTGCTTTTCTAAGGAGCTGGGTTCATCTGGGTTTAATAAAGAGGTCTTTTCATTCAGTTTGGTCAACTCAGCCATAGCAAGATTGAGAGAAGCACATTATAGTAAAATTGTATTTCCAGATTTTTGTTTTGGACCTCACAAAACTACCCTTTTGCCCAGGTTTGGGAGAAGGGTTTGACTCAGAACAATGAGATTCTTTCGGAGATTTATCACGTGGCTGGTGACAAGGAGCTGGAGAATTATCTAATATTACTCAAAAAGAGCACATGATGCATGCAAAGCTGTTCAGAAAAAATATTAGCCAGACTCATTATTAAAAACCTAGAATTCAAAGTGTGACTGCAGACAAAAACCTTGTTGGAGAGGATGGGAAGGAAATGAAACACCCTTTGCTTTAAAGTACCCATACAAAACAGTGGTGAGAGAGAACTAGCTCAAGTTTATAGAAATAAAACTGATGGCAGGGAGATCTGAGGAAGAAGATGTTGTTGAAATCACTTGGTGAAACATGTCTGGGTTAAAGAGTGGGTCATGGCCAAAGAGAGCCACAAGCCCCCCAGGCATGCTGAGGGTGTCCTGCTACAGTGGCACATGTGTGGCCACATGCACTATTGCAAAGTACTGGTGGGATGTCATGGCAGAAGCTGGCAGAGGACAACCCTAGTTGAAGCTGGTGGGGTTTTTGCCTACATAAGAACCTGAGAGGCACAGGGTTTGCCTCTGTGTGATTAGCACTCCTTGTGACCAGGGGCACTTTGGATGTATCTCGCTGTGTTTATGTTTTTGGTTCTTATAATGAAAATTAGATCCCTCGTGTAGCCCTCTGCCATTTTGCATGTCAAACTGAAAGTATATATGCTCATTGCGGGTATTAGTGTCTCAGTTTAATGACAGAAGCCCTGGACAAATAAATCCATGTGCCATGGAGGATTTTCCTAATGAAACTGAAGTACAATACTGTTTACATAATGTCCTTTAGACTCTATTCAAAACAGCAAATGCCGGACGTCGCTGTTATCCGCAGACACCAGCTTATACAGGCAGAAATGAAAACATAATGCAAAGTGGCAGCTCCTTTCAACTTTTCTTGAAGTCTCTGCGTAGTGGCTCTAAGCATCCCCTGTGAACTTTTCCCCTCTTGGGTGCTGGGTTTTTGTCTTTATACATATTTACATATATATTTATATATATATACATATATATATATTTTACCTTTTTTTAACATATTGACATTCCAGCCCTTGGAACAAGGTCTTCACTCCTTTTCTCATTTCGATATCTTGTTTTGGGAGAGCTCTAACACCTGTCCACTGATCGCCTGCCAGTCTGCATCTGTGCCCAGCTGACAGGGCTGTCTGCTTTGACTAATGATGTGATTGATGGACAAAATAAGGAAGAACACACAAAAAAACATTTCTGTCTGGTCTGGTGTGTCAGCAAGCCTTCATCAAGTGGCTGCTGAAGGTATATTTTGCTGCATGCCTCATTACACAGTAATGGCATTCCCAGGCAAAGCTGTTTCTTTTCATGACACAAGACAGCAGGCAGCTTTATGGACTCTGGGCCTATCGAGCCTGGAGGAGAGAAGCGCTAAAGAGTGGTCATTTCCAAAAGTGCCTCAAGTTGCTTTTTTGTTGTCATGAATTTAATATGAATCAACACAATATGAAATGAGCATGAGGAATTTTAGTGACTAGTCATTTTTTAAGACTGCTGTCTAAACAGCCATCAAGAAAAAAAACATTTTCTTCTACCAAACCTGTTGCAAAAAGAAGTCATCTGTCAATTTTATTACATTAAAAAAGTACACAGAGGCGTATAGTCCAAACAAATGTCTGCTTCAGTGCTAAACATGTGGAAAGCACCACACATCTGAAGCAAAAAAAGGCAAGTAACTGGCAGGCTGAATGCAGTATTTAACAACTAAGATTTAAATGTCTCTTTCTGTATATCCTTATGAAGCACACTCTTGCGCAGTTCATATATTATGGTAGGGGACGACTGCCTGCTTCAGGAAACACAATAATGATGCAATAGCCACCAGGCAGTTTGATGTGGGGCTGCAAAAAGGCAGACATGAAACCCACAGCACCCCTCTTGCTTGTGAGGAACAAGCAGGACTGATTCAAAGAGAGGTGGATGTAGGTGGAAGTATGCAGAAAGCATCCTACCTCCATTTTCCTTTTCTGCTCAAAGATGGGCCATTCACATCCAACTTCCATCCTTCCCGCAGCTTGTTTTCGCTTGGCTTCTCCCTCCTCCAAAGGCTTGTTACTTCACATAGAGTTTTTGCATTTTGAAATACTTAATTTTATCCAGGAAAAGCAGCAGAAAATGAGTTATGCTTCTTCACTAAAGAAAAAAAAAATATTTGTATTGTTTTCCTGTTCCTGATACAGAGGTCTTTTACCATGGGTTATTGGGAATAATTTGCAATTTTAATGAGTTGTGATTAGTTAAGAAATGGTTCCTCATGTAATAAATACTACACAATAAATTAGAAAATGTATACGAGTTCTTTATACCCACTTAAGGAGAGAAAAACATCGATGTAAATTCTTGTTATGACAAATGTAAAAGATAATCTTTTAAAGTGAATTTAATTTACTGTAATAGTAAGAACCACTTTATCGATGCCTAAGAGTACATAAAAAAATGAATACGGGATAATTCAAATCAAATAAATAGCATGATTAAATTCAGTATGGCACTTACTTAACAGACACAATCATGTTACCCTTACATACTAGTTAAAAGAATAATAATAGAAATACCATTTTTGGTTCAAGAATGAAAGACTTCTATGTAGATGTGAATAACTGAGGGCTGTTAAACTGCTTTCTTTAGTCTTGATTCTAAATAAGGCAACTCCAGGCTCAAGGGAAGAAGAAATTTTGTTGATTGAAAAGTTTAAGCAAAGTAATTATTTTACCAAGTGCAGTGGGGGAGCGGAGCACCATGAAATATCAAACACCTGCAGGTTTCCAAGAAGTTCTCTGCTGAAAACCAGAAGCAGCTGGGTGGAGCAGAGGCCATTTTATCAGTAACCAATGGGTTTCTGTGCTCCACTGACCTTGAAGTCAATATCAGTTCCAAGAGCTCACTGTCTGCTGTTTCTTCTTGCATTATTGGTTTGAGAACCATAAAAATGTCAGAGATTTACTATAAATCACAATTCAGTGGGGTTTTGTTGTCTTGGGTCTTTGTTGGTTTTTGGTTATTTTTTTTTTCCTTTATCTGAGTCTGGCCATATTCATTTGTGTATTATGGGCAAATAGTTAGCAGAATGTGTCTCATTACGTTTTCCAGGGAGCTTTGCTATCTCTTCAGTAGGGAACTTTGTGTTTCTGTGCTAATTTTGGTAATGCTGGTGGATGGGGTTAGAGTGTCAGGTAGGAGAGGCTGGGGTGTGAGCCCAGGGTGAAGTATGGTGATTTTCTTATCTCCCTTGCTGCTTTTTTTAATCACTCGGATTCAGTTTCTGCTTTGGCAGGGAGACATTCCATTTTTTTGGCCTCTTTTCCCTGAAGTTGTTGTGTGTGTCAAATTTGTCATGGTTTAATGGCTGACTATATTTCCCTGCACTGGAACCACTAAACACATTTTCATTTAAGTTGGGATCTTTAAAGAATGATCATCTTATCCATCTGTTCAGAAAGCACAAAGACACAAATCTGGGTCAGAAAAGAGACTTGGAAAAATCCCCTGTACTCAATCAGTTTCTGGCAAGTGAATTTGTCTCATGACTTCAGGAGCTGGTAGAAAAAGAGAGAATTATCTGCAAAAATATTCTTCTATCAGCTCTTTGCTTGGAGCCATGGCAAACAGGTTTCCAGTTTTGTAGATGGTAGCAGAGGAACTCAAAAGGATATTTAACCTTAGGTTATTTTCTTTAATCTTAGAAGAACCAGCCACCCGTTAACATGTCTATATATATATACTTATATATAGAAGCATACAATCTTTTCTTTCCTAATCAGGTTTGTGTATCTCTTTTGATTGATTTTTTTTTCCTAAATCTTTAATAATTTTTCTTCATGACTCCTGCATCCTGTCCAGGCTTTTGTTTCTGTTCTCTGTATGTGATACAGTAGTTAAAGCCTATGGCTCTAGAAGAAATCTGCTTATTTCTTCATTGTTTTTGACAGGAAAAAAAAAAAGGTATCAGAGGATCAGATGGCTTAATTATATGTCATTTGGGTTGGAGGATGGGAGCAGGCATTTGAGGTATTGGAACTATTTTGTGAGAATGTGTTTCTATAAGGATCATCTGTATAGGAAAAAAAAAAGATTTTGTCCTTGCCTGCCTTTTCTAATCCAGGTTTCAGTATTGGAATCCATAGCCCATAGAAGTCCACAGACTTTCACAAACCTTTGAACTACAGATTCAAATTTTTCAATGATAAGGACTTTTTACTGCACTTTTATAAAGCTTCCTATTGATTGAATTGGGAATTTGACACATACAGGACTACTGAATTGTACTGTGCTGAGCTGTACTGCAGAGGTTTAATTGTGCTCCTTGTTCCTACTGGAATCACCAGGAACACAAGAACACTCCCCAGAACACCTACCCACTCTTGGCAAAGCTCTCAGCTCTGCAAAGTTGGTACTTGTGTTGGTGATGTCTGTGTCTGTTGAAAACAGTGAGGTCCTCTCAATTGTGATTTGTCAATATTGATTATCATTTATTAATATTAATTGGTGGAAAGGAGTATGACTGAAAGAACAAACGAGGTATGCAGTGCCCACTGTGGAAGGGAGCAAGATGATCCTGCAAAACCTGGATGGAGTTGTTCTTTGTTGGTAGTGAATAACTCAATTTCCCTTGAAAAAGTAGCAGGCAAAGTCCTGCGGAAGTGTTTGGCACAAGTCATAGAATCATGGAATCTCACACTGGTTTGGGTTGGAAGGGACCTAAAGCTCATCCAGTTCTAACCCCCTGCCATGGGCAGGGACACCTTCCACTAGAGCAGGTTGCTCCAAGCCCCCTCCAACCTGGCCTTGAACACTGTCAGTGATGGGGCAGCCACAGCTTCTCTGGGCACCCTGTGCCAGGGCCTCAGCACCCTCACAGGGAAGAACTTCTTTCTAATGTCTAATCTAAATCTACCTTCTTTTCACCACTCCTTTCTGCCTGCTAACTTTGGATGAGGTTTTGTAGTCAACATCTCAGAAATGTATACCAAGGTTTCTTGAAACAAGCTCTAACTTTACGTTGCAAACAGTGATGGCAGCAAGGCTGGGATACACAGGAATGGTGAGAATCCTGTTCTGAGAAAAAGCTACAAAAATATCCAATAAATTCTGCAGTGTTGGAAAGCTGTAGATATGTCAAACCTTGGAAGGTTTAATGAAAAATTTTAAGTACTTGTTGATTATTAGCATGAGGAGTTTTTCCGCTTAAAAAGAAGAAAAACTAATTATTAGTTCTTGAGTGCTCTGTGACCACTGATCTTTATAGAGTTCTGTGATGACTAGAGCTGTGTGAATAACTGATGTTTCTGTTCCTTGGCAATGTGGATATGTGGAGAAATAGTTCAGAGACAAATTAATTTTTCTTTTTTATTTCACTTACTTAACTGTTGATTTTTAGTTATTTTTGGTAGCTTTCAAAGCAAAAAAAATAGAAGAAAATGTCAAAGAAAACTTATGTCTTTGGAATTTCTTTTGTTCAAAATATTTCAGTGTTCTCAGATTTTTATTTTTTTCATGTTGTTGTGCTTTTACTGATGCCCATATTGTGGGGAAGTGGAAGTAAATTTGATAACTGCTTTGCTGTTTTCGTATTTGCTTTTTTTCTTTAACTGGAAAGAAGGCTTTTGGTAGAATAATTTTGCTTAGATCTAGTGGCAATACCTTACATATGGGAATCATTAAGATGTAAGATTAAGAACCTATCAGCTGAAGGCAATAAAATCAATTTTAAACTTCTGGTGTCCACAAGCAGGGAAAAGCCTACGCTTTGTTAACATGCCCCTCGGGTTGTAACAGTGGGATGCTTAAGGCTGACATGGAGTTTAAGACCCCCATATGGTGACCTCTCAGACCAAGCCACTGAAGGCTGCTGTATGTATTTGCGAATGGGGAGAGACCCTCAGACACCAGAGAAGTTTCCTCTCCCTCTCCATTTATGTTATATTTTTTTTGTCCCTGCAGTGTTATGGGTTACTGGCTCTCTACCAGTATCCAAGGCAGAGAGTTCTAGTGAATTTATGATCACTCCTTTTCTCTTCAGACATGTCCAGCAATGAGCACAGTTGAGGAGCTATGCTGTCTATCAGTTCAAAATCCATTAGTGTAAAATGTGCGGTGTATATCCACACTATTGTATTAAATGCTATATGCATATGCAATATATTAGAAAGATACTGTGTATAATGCAGCCACCATATGTCATATAAAATAAAAATGAAGAGGGTATATGAGCAAATACTGCACAGCATATGGCAATATGAATATTAACCTCAATCTATAAATAGCTTCTGAAATATCTGTTTTAAAATAAGGAAAGAGACCTAACATAATAACAATTGAGTAGAAATTCTGCGTCTTTTAAAAGTTCTTGATGTCAAGGAGGCAAAATATCATTCTAATACTTAGATTTAATATGTACTTCACACAAAAGTAAATCATGTAATATTTTCATAGCAGGCATAGAATTTTATGATTTTTATGATGATCATGGAATTGGGATTCATATTTTATAGACAGCACTAATAACATAAAGAAAATACACAGGAAGAAAGATCCTAAAGAGGAATAGTGGTGAAGTTGCAGGAAGGAATGGAAAACTTATTGTAATTAAGAATTTTTCATTGGTTTGGGGGCTGTTTTCAGAATAGCTGTTGGTATATTCACAAGGCAAACATGTTGATATTAAACAATAAAGAACAATAAGAACAATAAATTGCCCTCTTTCTGATTGCAATTATAATGTCATTGAGCTAATTACTTTTGGAAATATTTTAATATGTGTTTGATATTAAAGCTGTTTGTTCATACACTTTGACTATTAATTGGTGTCTATCACCAACAAATCCCCAGTTCAGATCTTCTAAAAGATAGGGATAGTGTAACATACTTGGATCTTGGGTCACTACTGCTTGCTCTTTGCATTCTGTATCAGTGAATGTACCAAAACGTAATCTAATGTGGAGAGTGTGTTGTTAATGCATTACCCCAAGGAAGACAGAATTCTTTTCTATGTGGGATGCTTTGAAGAGGGGGCAGAGAGCAATATGGATTTGTGCCCTGAGCAAAATTAAAAATTGAACTTTGATTATGTTGAGCTTCCCTGGCATATGGGGCAGCACTAGAACAGGATCAGCATCACACAAGATGATGTTTTTACCAAGCAGCTTAATTGGGATATTCTGTCAGGAGGATGTGGGGGCTTGAATCTGATGCCCACCTTTGATTATTAAGGGAATTTTAACAAAGTTTCCCTGTTCCCCAAGATATGCACCACACAGATTTGGTTGCACTGGAGAACCAGAAGGGAAATATTCCACATTTTTTCCTATGGAAACATCTCCAATTTTCACACAGGATTAAAACTTACTTTTGTTAAGAGCAGTGCTGCCGTGTGAATATGTATCTGGCTGGCTGGTCAGGGCTCTAAGTACACAAAGGGTGATTCCAGTCCTCATGGGTAATTATCATCTTAATTACCTCTCATTAAAGGACCATGGCTAGATGAAGGGAAAGCAGGTTGTATGGAGAAGGAATGCTGCTAGGGGAAGAGAGAGGGACAGCGCAGTAGAAAGAGACGGAAGACCTTTTCTCATACAGGGGATGACACAAGAGGTGCTCAGGAAGGAAGGTTCTATCTGTGGGAGTTTTCAGCTTTTACCTGGAAACAGCCAAGCTGAAGTGCCTGCTAAGAAAACAGAAAATAATATTTTCTTTTAGTGTGAATTAGCCCAATCTGTGTTTTGCTAAATGGAACCCAGGATAATACTGCTATCAGCTTTGTGACTGCTGTGTGGCTTTCTTGTTCAGCAGCTGCTTCCTTGAGTCAACATGTCCCTACCAAATTATTGTAAGGTTTTTCTACTTAATTACTGCAACAAACCAAAAGTCTCTTAAGACAAGGTGTGCATTGTTAGGAGAGTCTGATCTAGGCTGTGTTTTAACAGTATTTTATACAATAGAAACCTTAAGGAGATGACCCTTCAACCTTCTCTGGATTTTCCACAGTGGTGTATATATATTGCTTAGATCTAGCCTGTTTCTTGGTCCAGAAATGGAGCATTAAGAAACTCAACAGTGCTACTAATGTAGTACTTTCTCCTAGAATTCCTGAGAATTTATCCTAGAAGACTTCCTAGGTGTTACCCAACAGGAAAAATGTATAAAGCTTGTGATTAAGAGGCCTTGACTACAGAAGCTCCTTCCCTTCATCTTGGTGGCAGGCCATCGAAGGCCATTGCCAGTTACACTGGCAGCAATGGGGTAACCTTTCCACTATAAGTATTTAAATTTCTACTGCATTATCTCAGCTATCTGGACTGGTGCTTTAGCATTATGTCCTAAGGCACTTTAGAGGATGTGGTGCACCTTAGAGTAGAAGATGCTCTGTGAGTGTGAATTACAGCATTACCTGTACACATACCAGGTTTAAGCACATAGATAAGTACAAGCGCCAAAGTGCAACTTGAGCTTTACTGCATAGTCCCATGAAGTCCATGAACGTGCCTTCAAGATGATGATCAGTACCTGGGTTTTGTTATCTCTGTGCTGGAATGCTGTCAGTTGGGAAGCATGATGGGCTTCTTACCCAACTCTAGATTTCACTGGAAATCTGAACTGTGTAACGTATGGCAAGAGCAGGATAGATGCAAGTGTTTTTATTTTGTTGGAGGTCAATAGCAGCCCTGTACTAACCTAAGCCACCCATTGTCAGGGGAAAAGTCTTTACAGCAGAAACTCTCTTGCTGTGATCTGTGGCAGGATGACACTGCAGTTGTCTGCTCACCTGGCAGGAGTTGCTACTAAAGGCTTTGTAGTACTCTAGCATTGCCAATCTTCCATTTTTAACATGTAGTGTAAGAACTTAATGGTCTTAAAAGGCCATTATAGTCAATATCGCTCGTAGGTGTGTATATGTTTTAATTGCCTGAGTGCTATTTTGTCTGACTGAGTTGGTAGCAGGCTCTGACAGCATGTCTGTCACACTTCTACTCAGCTACTCAGTTCACTGGGGTTTTCTAGTAGATCGTTTCACAGTTTTCTGTAATACCTGCCCTGTAGTGGAAGGAAAGAAGGACTCAGAAAATATTTTGAATTTTATCTTTACCTTCTGAACTGTTATGCCTTTTTGGTTCTAAGTGGGATGCTTTGGTCTAGCTATGTTTTGCTTTCCACCAGATAAGTTAGTAGAAATCATACCACAGAGCACAGTTCTCAGCTGTTGTCATTACTAGCAAGTATAGTAAAGAAAAATAATTGACTAGCAAAAGGTTTGATAACTCAGAGTTTTATGTTCTCAGAAATTACTCATTCCCATATGCATCCTACAAACTGCATTCTGCAGGCTGAACTCACTATAACCTGCTCTTAGAGAGGCTCTTGTCTCACATTCCCGTTTTGGCATTAGAAACAATAAAAGTAACAGCAGCTTTGCAGAGTATGTAAATGTATAATGGCTTTCCAAAGCGGATTGATAATTACTTATTGCACTAAATAATCCTGGAAGTGTGTTAGAGCAGGAATGTAAGAAGAACGAATGAACTTACATAAGCAGAGAAATCTATGCATCCCTTCTGCTGTCTGATTCATTTAAACAGTCTTATTACAGTATCAGTGTGGAGGGGAGATAATGAAGGTTGGTTTATGTTGTTACATCTTTTTCTCCAGTTAATCTTATTTTAAGAAATGCAGTGGTAGCTGTGGGTGGAGTTAGCAGAAACTAGTGCCACTAAAATGTTGCATTTCCCTTGCTCTGTGCAGCATGGGGAATACAGCAAAAAAAGTCAAATGCCAAAAGTTAAATTCTTGTACAGTAAGTGTTTGGGCTGCTCTAAATTGAAGTTTGGATGTTTTGAAAAACATTTCCTTTTGTAGTTGTTTTTTTTTTTTTTTAATAAGCTTTCAGCTGACACCAATTAAATTAATTTGACCTTTTGAAGCTAATTTCCAAGAATTACCCCTTTTTTACTAAATTATTTTGTAAAGAAAAAGGTATGACACAGAAGCATAGGAAGCAATTAGGCTTTATTCATCAATGCCTGTCTCTTGAAGTCAGTCAGCATAATGGAGCTTAATACCCCTGTTACAGGACAGGTATCAACATATTGGTTGCTACATTTTTCTTTTTCTTTAATACTCTTTTGAGGTTGATTTTTCAGCAGGTAACTTTTCACTTAATGGGTAAGAAATCACACTTGTGCTTTACCCATTTACGGTAAATATGGGATTCACTTTGTGGTATGAAGGATTTATTTTGGTATCTGCTGCAGTGTTAGTGGGAAGGTGGAATTTTTACAGGTGCTGAATGACACATGCAAAAAGGCGGCTTGGGTTGCGGCCCAGCTGAAATTCAAGCCTTCAACCTGATGCAGCTGTGAACCTCTATTTAAACTTTTAACTGAGTTATGTGTAATTTAAAACTAATTGTTACTTGAGATGTACACAGAGAGGGAAGAAGAATGTGTGTGTCCTTCCCTCTGCCTCTGCTGGCTGGATTTGAGCTGAATTTCAGTGGACTCTGCCCTGTGCATTGCACTGGGCATTGCTGGCTGCAGCTGGTGGCAGGGGCATTGGGCAGGTTGAGCAGCAGCTATTTTTGTAGCAGTCCCATGGTGGAGACCAACTCCTGGTATTTTAGAGGGGGCAAGTGCATGTCTCTTCTTCCATGTAATTTATTTGTATTTCTATCTGTGATCACAATTTTTGCCCTTGGTGAAGTCTTGGGACCGGGAACCTTATTCCCTGCATAGGTGAAAAATGATGCAATGCTGACATGGTCTCTGTCACCTCGTGTTTCCCGTGTCCCACCTTCAACTCTGACAGAAGGGTTACTGTACTGGGCACATGCAAGGAGCAGTCGCTTCATTTAACCAGTTAGGGAGCAGCTACTTTTTTAGCCGATTTTTTTAAATCTTATAGATTCTGCAGTTCTCATTGAGGAGGATTAAAATAATCTTACTTCAAACCCATGGCAAATTCATTGATATTTAATAAATTTCAATTAGCAAACTGAACTGAAAACATTTAACATTAATTGGTCATTGCTTTCTTGGAATATCTACTTCTCCCTTCTGGTAAATATTTCCCCATGGAAAATAATTACTAAGATCTTTTTAGGGCTAAAATCCTAAGAAATCAGGTAGAATTATACTTTCCCTGTGAAATAGCAGCAATTAGGACAGACGCCCTCCTCTAACTCTGAGCCAGGCAGCTTGACAAATATGTCAAATTAATACATCACCAGGTATGAAAGTGCAGTTAGAATTTGACTGAGGTACTTCCAGCCTGAGAAAGGGAACGATTTATCAATGCAAACTTAATAACATCTATTTGAATCTAACTAAAAATCAATATTTCATTACCAAATTGTTAGTGAGAATGAAGAAAAATTGCGGAAGTTGGGCAGTTTGGTGGAAGAGAAGCATCAGGAGTTCAATGTGAAGACGGGATGATTCATGAGGCCAAGCCGGTGGAAGGGTGAAGGAGGACAAATGCAGAAAACTTGGAAGGCCCTCTCTCTGGTGACCTTGGCAGAGAAAGGGAAAAAAATACCAGAAAATGAAAGTGACTGTCAACTCCCAACAGGAATGGATCACACCATAAATCAAACACAGCCCTGAGAGAGAAGAGAGGGGCTTTGGGTGGGGGGCGAGTACAGCAGGGGGGACCGTTGGGTAGTTTAACTCTTTGAACCTTGGATGCCTTTTATTTGTACTTTAGTGGAGTTGGTAAAACATGTGAATCCCTTCCCTTTGCAACAGTTTACATAAAAACATGTCAGGGCAGATAAATGGTGAAACATTGCTTGCCATTGGCTGGGATTTAAAGTACACTACCAATAAGCATTTCCTTCAGCCCAGGAAAAGAGAAAAATGAGAGACTGAGGCTCCTGTGACACATAACTAAATCAGTTGGTTAGAAGGCCTAATCCGGGAGAGAGTATTTGGTGATTTGCAGGGAAAAAAAATAAAGATTTAAGGACATTAGTATTTCTATTACTGAAATAGTCTATTGATCTGAACAGCAAGCAAAAACCGGTCCTTTAAACCTAAAATACAAATGAAACTGAAGGGCTCCTGGATTTTTTTTTTAACTTACAATGTTTGTTTAGTTCTTAAAATCTGCTCTCTGACAGAAGTGGAGGAGGTGAGTGCCACAGAGGGGCTCAGAACTGCCTTCTGAAGGGCTGAAGGGAATTCTGGGGAAATGTGAAGGTTACCTCTCTCAACCAGAATTAAAATATAGCCTGAGCACTTTATTTGCTAAAGACAGACACAAAGTATTCCCCCCAGTTTTTGTCCAGAGACTATTTTTTACCCTTTGTCCTGATAGACTTGTATTTTCTTTTTTTTACTATAGTATCACAGTATCATAGGATGGATAAGGTTTTGGAAATAACCTTAAGATCATTCAGTTCCAACCCCCCTGCCATGGGCAGGGATGCCTCACACTAGACCGTGTTGCCCAAGGCTCAGTTCAAGTTGGCCTTGAACACTGCCAGGGATGAAGCATTCACCTTCTTTGGACAACCTATTTCGGTGCCTCACCACACTCACAGCAAAGAACTTCTTCCTTACACCTAACTTGAAATTCCCCCGTTTAAGTTTAAACCCATTTCCCCTTGTCCTAATGCTACAATCGCTGGTGAAGAGTCCCCCTCCAGTATCGCTGTAGGCCCCCTTCAGATACTGGAAGGCTGCTATGAGGTCTCCACGCAGCCTTCTCTTCTCCAGGCTGAACAGCCCCAACTTTCTCAGCCTGTCTTCGTATGGGAGGTGCTCCAGTCCCCTGATCATCCTCGTGGCCTCCTCTGGACTTGTTCTAACAGTTCCATGTCCCTTTTATGTTGAGGACACCAGAACTGCACAGAATGCTCCAAGTGAAGTCTCACGAGAGCAGAGTAGAGGGGCAGGATCACCTCCTTTGACCTGCTGGTCACGCTCCTTTTGATGCAGCCCAGAATACAGTTGGCTTTCTGGGCTGTAAGCGCACACTGAAGCCAGCTCATGTTCATTTTCTCAGTGACCAACACCCTCAAGTCCTTCTCCACAGGGCTGCTTTGAATCACTTCTCTCCCCAACCTGTAGCTGTGCCTGGGACTGCTTCCACCTAGATGCAGGACCTAGCACTTTGTTTTGTTGAACTTTGTGAGGCTGGCATTGGCTACCTCTCAAGCATGTCCAGGTCCCTCTGTGTGGAATCCCTTCTCTCCAGTGTATCAACCAAGCCATACAGCTTAGTGTCATTGGCAAACTTGCTGAGGGTGCACTCAGTCACACAAAGGGACCTGTGTTTTCCTTTGAGGTCCGTATACATCCATGCCATCTGTGAAAGGGAGCACCTTCCATTTTCAGTTGTGAAAAAGCCTACAACCGAGCAATTGTAATCCTGAACAGACATGGCAATAGCTAGTGTGGGGGGAGACAAACCTCGCATGCCTACACAGGTTGACATGAAGGCACAATGAAGTATGTTCTGATCCACACCAACAGAAAAGTTAACAATGGTTATTGTGTTTGACTTCTGCCTTTCTCTCTGAATACTGAAAGTTTCCAGAAATACTAATGCTAGAGGTATTAGAGACGCACCGTGGGGATGCTGTGCTAGAGTTCTGTTGTGGTCCACATCTTTGGGATCAGTAGCAGGGGGTTGTTGTTCACTGTTGCATTTCCACATCTTTTACCAGCAAACTTCATTGTGTGTGTGCTGGATACAGCAGTTTTCAACCCACTCAGGGAAAGGCAAAGGAAGGCGGTGGCTCCCAAGCTCTTAGAGCTCATGTAAATACTTTTGTCTTGAAGGTGGTGGGTAGATGCAATGAAATGTGAATTATAGTGGGTTGAAGGAGAAGGACTTGTGTGTTGTGTTATGCTTTTGTTTTGCAGGTTGCCCTCAAGCGGAAATGTGGTAAATCTTCTACTAGCAAGAGGGCAAATAAGGGGCAATGGCATGGTTCAGAAAACATGGCAAAGTATGTAGGCATGCTCGGCAGTTTCACTTGTGGTACTGATTTTTTTATCTAAATATAGGAGTCATCATAAGCCTCACATGAGAAGCTGCAGATCTAATCAAGGTCAGAAGAACATTAAAAAAAATTGGAACAGGAAAAAGCTATCAGGACCAATGTTTCTGTTCCTTTTTTCCTCCTGTCTTAGCTCTGGATCTTGGCTCTAATTGCCATTTATTTTTTATTGCTCTCACTATACTTCTCATATAATGTTTATATTAATGGGCAGGGGCGGGGGGGGGGGGAAAGGAGGGAAGTGAAGAAACACCAGGAAATGGAGTGCAATTGGAGTATGTGAGATGTGGCTTTTGTCTTCTTTATCACTGTTTTCTTGTAGTACTTCCAGCTCAGATATTAATTTATCATTGAGAGTGCTGCAGAAGTGTGGTCCCTTGTATTTTATTGAAGGCTTGATCTAAGCTTTCCAGATGGTCACCATGTGATCAAACCAGCCATGGGCAAATAGGATATTTCTTTGTGTCTATATTTGATTTCTTTGCCAAATTCATACCTATCTAATCTTCTGCCCATGAGCCTGCATTCGTTCACTCTTTAAAGAAGTATGCAGCAGCTCCAGCCTCCTCATGGGCTAGAGACAGGATGATTGCAAACATGCACCATGTAAATGTGGTTAAAATGTGAAGCTGTTGCATACAAACAATAGCTCTCTGTATCACGAAAATATTTATCAAAAGTTTACAGAAAATTAATTCCTCTCCTCCTCAAGGAATGAGACTATGTGGTGGGGCACATATTACCTGGTATTGACACGACACTGCTTCAAGTAAGTGTTTTGATTTTGGGGATGCAAAGAGCTGTGAAATATTAATTATGAAAATCCACAGAGCCTTTCTGCTTGTGGAGTCCCTGCTTTAGGGACTGCAAGAGTTTAATGGATGTGAATGAAAGACCATCTATGCCAAGTAGGTGGTTCTTTCTTAAAAAAAAAAAAAAAAAGAAAAACCAAATTTAAGATTATAACAAAATTCTATATAGTACAGAACATAGAAGTAACAATATAAGAACCTTCATAACCATGATATGATTAAAGGATTTTTAAAAGCTGCCTTGTAGTCACATTTCCATTTTCTGATAAATTCCATACGGTCTTTCAAATAACTTCTCATCACAATAATAGAAACTGTAAAAAAATCCTTCCATTTCTGCAACATACTGTGAAAAAAATGGAGGTGGAAAGGAAAGAATTAAGGAAGGTTCCAAGTTTTATCATTCTGTTCATAAAGCAGCGCAGCAACCATAACTGCAGTGCAGAAAAGAAACAGATACTGTACTGTCTGAGGTATTCTGTGCCATAAACTCCCATAATAGAAACAGATGGCAAAAACGCCTTGGAAGTAAGGGAAGTACTGTACATGCAGCTCTACCCTAACATATGAATTGATTCAGGCCTGACACATAAAGGAATACGTCTGGAGCTCTGCCAGCGCTACTGTGTAGTGCAGCAGTTGGTGCTGGAGAGGAGAGAACCCGTGATTGTGAGTCTGGGGCTCTGGAGCAGCAAGGCAGCAGGACCTTGTCCTGCACTTTAGCGGGTGTGTTGTTCTGGTGGGGATAGCAGAGATGGATGGAAAACCTCAGAGGGACCTTCCCCAGAGCCCCTTGTTGCTGGAGCATCTCGGCCGTGCTGCAAAGTGCTGTTCATCGTGTGCCAGGGTGGGGGCTGCCTCCTCTTTCTCTCCCTGCCTCTGCTCAGCAGAGATCTTAATATGTAATGTGAGATAGCAAAGTTGTGTGGCGAGTACCGTGCATGCAGTGAAAATAGCAAAACTGTTTTTTTTTCCTTTCTGGTGTCCAGCTAAGGAAATGTCACTCATTTCAGCTGGCATTGTTTCACTGGTCCTGCTATGAGTGAAAGGAAATATAATGTGTGCATTGCACTAGAGGGGGAGCTGAAGGTCAGGAGTGAAATATGGCTTTCTGCTGCACTTGGTCTCTGTCTGAATGTTACCTACATTATCATCAGAGCTCACTGTCATAATAGGAAGACCTTGTCACACAAGGGAGGTCACCTAGAAACAGGAAGAAAAATTGGGGGAAAAATACTAAATAAGATAAACTAAACAGAAGACCAGTAGGGTGCCCAAACTTCCTTTGTGTGTTTTTGAAAACAGTAAATTACCTGCAAAAGATATGCTTGTCCTCCAGCACCTGAAATCCCACTGTTGTCTTGGACAGAGGTGCCACTCTCCTAACTTCTGTAATTTTGTTATGAGCATCTTTCTACCAGTGCATCTAGCTTTGACCTCTGTGCTTTTGTGGTAGCTTTGATTTATAAACTCCAATTACATTTTGGGGCAGTAGCCTTTCAGATATTCTCGGAAGAGGGGGTGTATCACTGTTTTCATTAGATAAGACCATGACAAAGAAGTTTCACTGTTCTGTCTATGCCCAAGGCTATGCATCAGACCCCTGAATGTGCTCATCCAGCAGTCCAGCTGCAGGAGGACCCAGCAGTGTGGCTAGTGTGTGCTGTCCTGAGCTCTCCCTCACTGCCAGGGAGTAAATTCTGCTTCATGTATTTTAGAGGTCAGACCTGTCTACACACGCTGTGGCTGAAACTTTGGCCTAAGAGATTTTAGACACTGGTGTGAAAAACCTAATACTGCATTGAGTGTGCACTGTTTGCATACCCTCCAGCCACACAATCAACAGCCTAATATTTGTGCATTCCTCTTTCTTCTAAAGATGTCAAAGAGCTTTGAAAACATTAATTCATATTAATATATTGCTAAAAACAAACAAACATGTTTCCAGGCTTCCAGGCCTCTCCTCTCCTGACCAAAATTTAAATCGGTGATCTCCAAGACTCAGCTGTGGTTCAGAGGGATGTCAGGCTCTGAGCATGTTGACGTCGAGACTCCTCTGTTGGCAAACATGATTAGTTAGGACTACAAAGGTACAAAGGTATTGCAGTAAGTATCTGGCAATTCAAATTACCAGTCATGGAACATCTCTGATTTGCCGTCAATCCTTTGGAAACTCAGTGGAGTTCAAGGATTTATCAGCTAATGCGTAGATGTAAAGATTTTACTTTTCAGTCTGCTGGAAGAATGCCCAGCTCAAGCCCTTTTACATGAAATAAACCTAATTTTATGTTTGTCCAAACAAAAAAAACCAAATACAACCCAACAAACAAACAAACCAAAACAAAAAGAACAAAAAAGGCCTCCAAACCACTCAAAACCAAAAAACACTGCCAAAACCATAACCAGGGCAAACTGAGTTTCAGGATTTACTGTGATAGTGCAACTCTAAACCATTTTGATGAGTTTTATTCTCATGTCAGATATTGTAGGATCATTGAACCACCTAAGTTGGAAAAGACCTTTAGGATCATCAAGTCCAACCATCACCCCAAGACTGCCAAGACCACCACTAAACCATGTCACTGAGGGCCTCAACTACATGGGTTTTGAACACTTCCAGGGATGATGATTCCATCACTTCCCTGGGAAGCCTGTTCTAGTGCCTGATTACCGTCTCTATGAAGAAATTTTTCCTCATATCCAAAGTAAACCTTTCCTGGCACAGCTTAAGACCATTACCTCTTGTCCTGTCACTTGTTATCATCAGCAGGTATCTGGAGATGGAAGAACAGCTGCCTTACCTCAGTCACCAGGAGCTAGCTGAAGGGGATCTTCATGGATCTTGCCTTTGGAAGGATGGTATTCAACCACTGAAATACAAAGCCAGGTACCGATAGTAGCATTCACTTACGTAAAATGCACTCTTTCGTGTCATTTTAGTTCTTAATCTGACAGTTTAAGCTTCTCTAATACTGTATCTCTTTTTAATGAAGAAATTACACACATACAGAAATCATGTATTTACAGCATAGAACACCTATTGATATATTTTGGTCATTTTAACTGAATTTTGAAGTCTTCATAAAGTGAGAAATATAACATTTCATTACACAATTACAGCTAATTATTTTAGAAATACAGTTTAAATGCAAGTTATCTTAAATTTATTGCTTATCTGACTGGAAAGATCTAAGCAAAACCTGAAAATCATAAACCCTTCCAGAACATTATATTTTATGCAGTCCAAAATGTGACACATGGGGTCTTTAATAATTCACTGCTTGTTAACATTAAACAACTGTTAACATGCTCAAATAATTAGTTATGCTTGCTTGACATGTTTGCATCTTTAATAATTGATGCATTTATCTTAATTACTAACAGTATTATGGTCGTAATATGCATCTTTTTTCTATCTTAAAATTTTAACAAAAACTGACTTTTTGCCAAAAATTATTATCCTTTAAGTTTTAATTACTCATTGTAATTAAATTGCAAGCTGCAGTATTTTATTAAAAATATCTTTCACAAATAATATTTAATGGAAAAGAGGTGATTTGTTGTTTATGCATCACACTTAGTAAATATTTCATAAGTTTCATATTACCCTTTCAGAGTGGATATAAAAAACATAACATTCTTAATATAAGAGTCAATTTAAAAGCTGCTGTAGTAGTCTTCATTTCTCATCCCAAAGGTTTGCAAAAGTCAGTGAATAAAGGAAGACAAAAAAACCCAAACAAAAAACATGATGATTGTAAATAGGATGCCCACAGTGACAGGAACCAAGGTTGGAGACGTGGTCCTGGTTAGTGCATAATGTATTCTCCAGTGGAATTAGAGTGACTTGAAATAGAGATACAGAAGTTGTTTCATTCTTCAGTGTTCTTCTGATTCAACTTTTGCTTGCAGGCTGCTAATAATAATAGTGGCTATGCTTTGACTGTAATAATTTATTTATTGCAATGCTGGTAGAGATAGGGGTGAGCTTTGTGTCAGCCAATTTAAAAAGACCATGTTTTCAAGGCCTTCCCATTGGTAGGACAGGCTGCTTTAGATTAAGGTGCCTATTTCTGGTCCCAAAACATTGTGAAGGCAATTACCACTCTTGTGGAATGACAAAACTTGTTAATGGTGTCAAAGGATTCAGCTGCATCCCTGTTCTGGTGCGTGGTTGTGTTCCTTCCGAAGTGACCCACAAAGATGCTTGAAAAGGCATCAGCATATTATTGGCAGGAAAATGTCCATCTGAGAGAAGAAAATGTTGTCCAAAGTTTTAGGAATAAAACCCAAAAGCTGTAAGACACTGTCTCACAGTGCGTCAGACTGAATGTCAGAGCTTCGTTTAGCAAGTGACTAATGAGACCCCAGCTTGTCTCTGAGGTAGATATATTCCAAGGAGCTAATATGTGAATCATGAGACAAAGTCAGCCAAAAGACTGCATTTTTAATGACAAAATGTGCCTGGGAATAGATCTAGTTAAGGTGAGCCGGTATACCTAAGGTTCAGAAAAGTCCAATGTGCCAGGCAGGGTGGGCAGAGGGAAATCGTGGTCAGATCCAGAAGTGCCTCCTCTGAATCCTTGGCTTTGAAGTCTAATTTCAGAAAGTCTTAACCCAAATATAACCCAAATATGACCCTTTGCCAGAAAAGCATCTTGAGATCAGGTGGAGAAGAAGGCTGATCTCTGATGCATTGTGCAGAGTATACTGCCTGCCTCCTCAAATGATTGATGGCTTTTTGGGGGTGGCCTGCAGTAATGGAACTCTCACACTTAGTCCTCAGCTTCCAGCAGAGCCTCTGGCCCTTCAGGTTCTGCAACAACAGCAGTGCTGAAGTGAAGGTTTGAACCTACTTGAGAGGCTGAGAGAGCTGGGCTGGTTCAGCCTGGAGAAGAGAAGGCTCCAGGGAGAACTTTGAGCAGCTTCCAGCGCCTAAAGGAACTGACAAGAAATCTGAAGAGGGGCTTTTGACAGATGCATGTCATGATAGGACAAGGGGGAGTGGCTTTAAACTGTCAGAGGGGAGACTGAGGTGAGCTATTAGAAGTTCTTCCCTGTGAGGGTGGTGAGGACCTAGCAGAGGTTGCCCAGAGAAGCTGTGGCTGCCCCATCCCTGGCAGTGTCCAAGGCCAGGTTGGATGGGGCTTGGAGCAGCCTGCTCTAGTGGAAGGTGTCCCTGCCCATGGCAGGGAGTTAGAACTGGATGAGTTTTAGGTCCCTTCCAACCCAAACCAGTGTGTGATTCTATAATTCTACTATAATTAGACATAGCAAAAGTAATAGGACTTTCAGTCCCCAGGAATTGCTTAAACCACTCTGTGAGAGTGGCTGGCAGGAGGGCAGGGCTCTGAACCTGTCTGCTGGGGTGTCCAGCGCTGGGGGGCACACACCCACTACACACAGGAATGGTAGAAAAACAGCAACAGCCACCTGTCTGACTGCTGCTTCCAGATGCACTGTGCACTCTTAATCCACCCTGCTTCTTGTGACAGATTTAGAAGACTCTCACTATTACAAAGTCCTCATGTCCTTGACATGGTGTTTTTCAAAAAAACGATTTCTAGTGTGATTTTAGACTTAAATGAAAATTTACACATATCAGATTTATTAATCATTTCTTCTGTGGGTGTATCTTCAGAATTCAGTGATTGATATATGTGGCCAGATGGGTGTATCTTTTTCCTGCTGTCTTTCAGTCCAGCAGAATCCATGCACGCTGTGCAGTACCATGGGCTTGAACTTCCACTTAAAATGCACTATTGTACGTAAATTCTGAATATTATTCCCTCTTTGGGATGAATGGAATTCAGATGTCAACCCTTGGATGTGGCACAAGTTGATTTTTTTTTTACCTCTCAACTAGTAAACAAGCCATTCCTTTCAGCTTTAATAAGAAAACATCAGTGTCGCAGGAGGAGGTCCTCTTCATGTCCTCCAGGTTTTTGCTCCAAAAGCCTTTGCGTTTTCTGTCACCACATAATGTGCTGAAGCTCGTTAGCTGAAGCCAGAAATAAAGGGTTGTCACAGAAGTTTGCTGTGGGGAAAGCAATCTGTAGTTTACACAGGCATGTACATTGACATATGCTAACACCATAAAAAATATTTGCATATGGTACAGTAGGGTCAGCGTTCCTGGATCCAGGAACTGTGAGAACAAAGACCATGAAGAGCTGAGAGAGGTTCTGTGGAAAGAGCTGGAACTGTAATAACATTAATGTAGAAACTTATTTCTCAGGATATCATATGCAAGGGCACATGTAGGCATATGGCATCTTCCTGGTCTCCAATAGTTGAATGTAAATCTTTACCCAATGATGTAAACACTTGCAATTACAAGTCTGCGTCTGGCAGAGGAGTAGAAGTCTCAGAAGCAGAATGTTCCTGAAGCCCATGTGAAGGTAAGCGGGTGGCAGTATAGGCGAAATCCAAATGAATGCCCCAGCTGAGGGACTGGCTTCAGAGCAGGCATGTAGGAGAGAGGTCTCCAAGAGCCCAGGCAAAAGCTCGCACTTCATTGGCACCAGGAAGTCTCACCATAACATGTACAGTCATGAGAAATCAACTTCAGAAGTTTGCCCAGTCAGGAAGTGAATTATTTTGCATGTAAGGTCTGTGTATTTCTGTATGAAATGGTATAGAGCATCCCACCAGTGAAGAGATGGTGGGCAATCAACAGTGGATGTTTGGGTGAGTATTGTTATGATGTGTTCATGTTTTAAGTTTCTGATGAAAAAAGGTACAATGCAGAAGCAGCTTTTTGAGGGGTCTGGCTTGCTTCTATCATCCATTTCTGTTGGGCTTCTGCTTTCATGGGATGTTAATTTCTAGTTTTCTTAATTTTTAAGTCTTGACATTGACTGCAGCTCTAACCTACAAGCACAAGAAAGGCTGGCCTGAATGCTGCCATCAGATCAGGAATCACACTTGCAGAGTGCTGTCCTCTTGCACTCTACTTTGAAGTGGAAATTACCAAGCAGTGCTGTGAGCTGACCTCTGCCACAGGAACCCCTCCACCCTTCTGAGCGGGCATGTTCTGCACTTCATTTCCTAATTTTTTAAAAATCTGAATATTAGGAAAAGAGTTTGCCCACAGCTGTAAAAACCTGATTATGCATTTTATCCAGAAACCTTAGGACTGGCTTCCCATGACCTGCAAGAGCCATCAGAAACACTCTGACTCCCTTGTGATCCCCAAAGCACGTGTCCCCTTGGGGCCACCCAGCCATTCTGCTTGCACTCTGAAATAGTTTGCTCAAAATTCCTTGTCATGCCTTGTTCAGTGATGCTGGTGAGGAAGGGAAGGAGTTCCTTACATCCAGAAGTGTGAGTGCGGAAGCAGGATGTGGGGGAGTGCCTAGCAATGATGGCAAGCACCAATCTGCATGTAGATGAATTTACAGAAGAGAGCTTGGCTTTCAAAACATTGCCAACAGAAATACAAGTACTTCCCTATAAACTCTATGATTTACAAAATATACATATGAGTTTTACAGTATTTTCAATGTGAACATGTTCATGTTTATGACTTAGAATATTTCAAGAGTAAGTTAAATTATTTCTAGCTCACTCAGGGTTTTGATATTTGTAAGTCTTTGCTAGATCATTGGAGTATCTTTAATGGCTTATTAATTCAAGGTGTCCCTTTCTCCACTTAAAATAAATAAAAAAAAACAACCCTTTCCTTTTAATGAGATTTACATTTATTCAAAATTATTATTTAAAATCCTAAATTAGCATTCTGCACTTCAGTTCTGACAGAGCCATTATGTTTTATACTTAAAGAGTTTAGTTAATTTTAAATTATTGAACCACACTGGCTGCATAAAGTGAGCATCTTTAAACAAGTTTCTGTAGTTCGGGTGCATTCCAGTAGACTACATTTGCAAACTTTAGTCAAATGTTTTGCCTATGTTGCTTTTTATCCATATAAATATATAGCAGTTACTATTCTGGGTTTCACTGTTTGGTCTATAAAATTAAATAGCAGCTGAACACACTAACAGCAGTATACAGAGCAACCTGTCCTGGGCAACGCATCTCTTCAAACTGAATACAGAGAAAATCAAAGAAATAATAGTAAGTCTTTTTTTCTGAAAGAAAACTCAGAAAGCCTATGATATAAACTTACTTACATAGGAAACTAATTTCTTCTGTCAACAGTATGTATGTGCTTTACATTTTAAGAAGTTTTATCTTAATAATATTTTTGACAGTAGAGAATAATTTTATTTTGGTTTTCAAAGACATTTACTTCCTTTCAGTTGTTACCTGGCATGACTTAGGTAAAATTCTGACTTACTTTAGCATGAATTAGTGATGAAAATTTCTTCAGTTATTTAACTGGAGAATCAGCTGCAAAGATACTTAGAGAGCAACATGTAGGAGATAAAGTCTTTGCATAGATGAGATCTAGTACACAGTTCTAAGGAAACAGAAGACTTTTTGACAGCAAAGGAGCATAGTGAAGATGAAAATAAGGTATGCAAAATGGGGCAGAATATAATGGAAAGCATAGTTACTTTTAAAATGGAAGTTACACTTCAAGGGCAGTATGGATATTCAGCAATAAGCAGCATCTTAAAGCACTTCAGGTGCAATTGGCTGCAAGCTCTAGATCTGCTTTAATTATTTTTTGAATTGCAAACTGAGATCATTTACATGCTTTGCTGATTTACTTGGCTTCTGAAACTTGAGCTGTGCAGTTTGGGTTTTACAGATTTATGAAGTGAAACAATAGACTAATATCACATTAATTTAATTAACTTTAATTTTAAATGCCTTGCAAGAGCACCTAGCAAATGTAACATCTCCAAGACATTTTAGTAGATCACATTGTTGTGCACTCTTGTCTTCATCATGAGAAAACATCTTGTTAGCATGAAAGGCCCCTTACTATTTTCAGAGAGAGTATCTTGTTTATACGAAAGGTTTGCCTTGATTGCCTGGCTGTCATTTCAGAGGAGAAAGAAAACAGCAAAAGTGCTGATTGAGGGGCTGGTGTAATTTTAAAATCTACACCATTCTACAGCAATCTTCTTCAAACACAAGTGGCACTAGTAGTTTGTCATGTGTTTAGGATATCCTAGCTCCTGCCCAGCAGTGGCTTTGGGAAAGCTGGTGCTGACTAAAGGTCTGCGTTAATGGCGAAATAAGCACCAGGCTGGTATGTGATGCTGGTACCTAAAAGGAGGGCAAATGTGGCACTTAATCTTCCATCACAAGATTTTTTAAAGATAAACAATCTAAAGAAAATTTCAACTATCCAAAATCAGTCTTCCGGTGTTCAGCTGTCCCATTATTGGTTCAGATTTTACTGTCAGCTACTAAATAGTGGGCAAAATAGTTTTATATGCATATGAACATGTATATCTAATGTCTGAAGAGGCCTGTTATCCTGTCTAACCGAAAGGTATGAATACTAAATATTTTGAAGAATATAGTCAATTCCAATCATGGTTCAGTTTACAGAAGCAAGCTGGAAATAATACCAGAGATATGGCCATAACCCCCATGTGGACAATCAGGAAGATAAAGGCAGGAAGGCTGCATAAAACTAGTGGTTTATTCACATGCACTTTGAATCATACATATATATTTAATATTAATATCATTGTGTAAATATTCATCTATGCTTAATATTCATATATATACAGAAGTTTACCACCAATCCCTTTAATTTTTGGTGCCATAACCACTGTTCAAAGGGCTATGCTGCCATTGTTGCTGCAAAACGTTTACATTTATCTGCTGTAAAGTAGGCTGAATGGCACCAAAGAGTGTCGTGTTTAGTTTTAAAATGCCACAAATAACAGATTTATAGATTTTTTTCTAAATACATTATTTTAGCTTGACAGCATTAATCATTCATGCTTCCTTCTTTCATTTTTCTACCTGCAATGGATTATTGAAACAGAAAATAACAACGGGAAAGGCTACAAGCAGTATCAAAATGTCAAGTTTGTACTTACAGTTGTATGTACGTAGACAGGGTCAAGAGCCTCAATTATTTGTATATGTACACAGTGGTACTACATGAAAGGTTATGTCACCTGCAGCTATTTTCTTGCAGATTTAAATAGGACTGATATTCAACTCCACAGTCAGCCACTGACATGGAACATAGAATTGTAAAATACTACGAACTCTCATGTCAGGACCTAAAATATGAACTGGGTGATTGCAAGGTGTAGCTGTGGGCAATCCTATGTATTGCAGTGTAAGTCCTTTAAATTACTTTGTGTTATCCCTGACCCATTCTTTTCGTTTAAGCATAATCCAGAAACAACATGGAAGCACTTTCCAGGGAGAAGAAAACCCCTTGATATTGCCTGCTTTTGCAGTACTGCTTGCTTGTGTTTTGGGGGCATCTGTGTATTTTGGTTTTGGATTGGGGTTTTTTAGATTTTTTTTGTTTGGTTTGGTTTTCTTTTGTTTATTTGTTTGTTTTTTTAAATGCTTCATATTGCCATGAATCCACCCAGGTATAATAACTTAAAAAATTCAAAACCACAGCTTGCATATTAATGAAGTGCAAGTCTTATATCAAAACTGACAGCAGCATTATTTGGAGTAGGATGTGTGGTGGAGCTAATCAGTATATTTTCACAGTGGAGGGAGGAGGAGAGCAGCTAATCAGTAGATTTTTGCTGGTGATTTGCTTATTTAAGTTATAGTTTTTAAAAAAAAAAAGAAAAAAAGAAGAAAATGCATTAGTATGGAGTTTTCTTGACCAAGCTTCTTATGGGTAATAGTCACTGTTTTGAAAGGTCAGCACAAGACCTACAGGTCAGAAAGTCTTATTTTTGAAGAAGTGATTAATATAAAGGTACTCTGTATCTTTAAAGGAACCTGCTAATCCAGCAGTAATAATCATATATATCGATAGACTTATATCACTGATGCATGACAGCATGAGGGACACAGTTCAAGTTGTAAATTCAGCTTTGGCGTTTATATCTATGAATTCTTGAGAGTAACTTACTACTTCCATATCTTCAGACTTTAATGGCAGAAAAAAATGTTATTGATGGTCTAGTACTACAAAGTCTATGTACTGTTAGTCTTGTTTTGATTCAAATTATTTATAGCTAATGATATAATTAGCACTGGGAAATATCTATCTTATCAAACAAGAACATTTCAAAGAATAACTAAATAAATGGTCAAATGTTAACTTCAACCTCTCTGTCTCTAGACTGGAAGTTCAGACCATGTATATGTACCGAATTAAGAAGATTATAATTGAAAACTCATTTGAGACATACCATTTGCTTAACAATCATGCTAATGCATCTTGCCAATTTTTACAGTTCTATCACTAGAAAATTCTGTTCATTTTAGCTTTTTATCAAATCTGAAAATACAGATTTCACTGTCTCAAAGTACACTGAAAGTGAATTAAGGCATTAAGTATTGCTGAATGAATATGTCTTTCAGAACTTAGTGCTAATACAATAGATGGTCAGGAGGACTGAAAGATGGAACAGTGGGTGCTCATAGTTTGTCATCACAAGAGAGATGCCTTCAAAATGTGAAAGGATGAGGAGCACTTCTGCATGGCTTACACCCCACTTGAATGGGTCCTGCAGCCATTATTCTCTGGTGGGTTAATCTGGCTCCATGCTGACTCTCTGGAGAAAGGTTAACAGGGTTTTTTTTTCTGTTTGCTTTGTTTCCTTTCCTTCCACTTTTTCTGCAAGAGAGGTTCCATGAGTCATGTTAAAAATATCTTAATATTACGGCAATATTGATTGACCATGAAGAAACCTACTCATAATAGTCAGTATTCTCCAAGTAATAATATAAGTGAGTAATATTTTACAGTCACTTTGCATCAGCCTCTTTTTCCAGGTCCAATCCATCCACATACAGTTAGAAAAGACTCCTCCAAGGCAAGTTATTTATGGGTTCATCCCAATTCCTCTCTTTGGATTCTGTAAACAAATCCAATCACTGGCTGTTTAACATTTTTATTACATAAATTCCAACATGCAATAGAACATTACTGGGTACTGCTAATAATGTTGTGCATTTCAGATGTATTCTCTTTTTGTCACAAACCCCCTTAAACCACATCTAATAACTGTGTATAAGATATAATTGGTAAGAAGCATCACATTCAACAACTAGGAGGAATATCTCTGTAGTGCTTTTTGTTGCTCCTGTTTTCATGTAAGTAACCGCCAGACATTTCAGTTCCTTCAAGGAAAAACAATCCATGTCTCCTGTGATAACCCAAACGTGCAGACACACTGATAAATAAGATACATTTGCAATTCTTTTATTGTTGTATTCTATGACAAGATAAAATAAACAGTATTTTGTGGAACATTACAACTTATAACAAACCTAAGCTGCTGTCCAAAGATGCTGAAAAATTCCAGTATAAATACACTTTATTTTCGGCTCGCTCATGGATGATTAGGGCATCCCAACGCTTTGACAATTTTCATATAACACTATGAAGAATTTCGTGATTTCCCATCATCTTACTGCTGCTGCAAGCTCAATACATCTTTTTCTAGTAAAAAATATACAAATCTATGGTTTTTACTCTTCTTATTCACCATAAATCCTTGAGATAGTTTCATACATGTTAACTGCAATCTTTCTTCCCGCTGCCACCCCTCCCTAGAGTTCAACCAGCAAAATCTCAGATATATTGCACAGAAGAGGAGCGGAACAGAAGGAAACATCACTTTGGTGAGATTTTAGTAATTTCTATTTATAAATATCTACCTGTATTTCTTTTACATAAACAATAGTGAAAGACCAGGAAAAGGTTGGGTCATCAACTGGCATCTGTTTCTCTGCATGAGATGTCCCAAGAGAAGAATATTTACTGAGCAAACATGAGTTACGTGATGGACCATAATGTAGAGTTTTCAAATTGTCTTGGCAGCTGTTCACCTGTTGAATAGCTCTGTGACATTCTGAGGAATTATTTGCTTGATCCTGTCAAGGCAAAAGAAAGAATTTTGATATATACAGAAAGCCAGCTTTGCTTTTCTCTTTAATAACCTCCCTTCACAATATACTCATTTGTGAAGCCTGACTCTACTGATGAGAAGGGACAGGCAGATCTTTGGCCTTAAGAGTTTGTCTCTGCCTTTGTTTTAGAGGACTTTCTTTGGGTTAGATCTCTGATTTTGCTTGCTCTGGTTATCCTCAAGACAATCCCTTTGGTCCCTGGGCCTCCCAGCAGGCTGGTTTCTGTGAGTTTGTTGATCCTTCTGTTAGAAGGGAGGCAGAGAAATAACACCAAAATCTCATTTACTGTCTCCAGTCCTTCCCACTTGACCAGCTTTCCACTGACCAGCTATCTGAGACTCATTGATAGAACCTTTCCATGGTGCTGACCCGCAGCCTCCATCCACGTTGGTGATGGTGCAAGGACATGCAGGAGTAAAATCCAAATGCAACTTAAATGTTCTTAAAAAGCTGGAAATCCAACCAAAGCTCATTACCTTTAGTGTTATTCTCTGCTCTGTTCCTCTTTAATTTTACCACCTGTTGTGTAAATTTTTATGAGGAAAGGCTAGCAAAAGAAGTAAATATATTTTTCAGTGTGCCACTGCCTGCCATTCCCTCTGTTTTGCTATTACACATAGGAGTTTATTCTCATTTAAAAATTCTATTTACTGCCCTCTTATGCTTCCTTTATCTCTGAATTTACTTTTTTATGTGCTCTGAATATTTGGGCAATAAAGCTTTCTTTGTATGGGTCACAGTTTTGTGGCATAAAAGCAGCAGAAGAAATGTAGGTCTTTGTAGCCTACCCCAGTCAGTAAAAAGTTTTGCATGCAAGGAATAGTTACTATATTTTGAAAAACAAACAAATAAAAAATAACAAACACCATAGTCAGAGAGCACAGTCCCTCAAACAGAGTGCCTGTTCCAGGGGTAAGTGCTAGCTATGTTATGCCCTCAACTTACTATAACTTCAGAATGCATTCAGAGCACAAAATACATTTTACTGTTTTATGCTTTAAAAATTAAATCCACATTAAATCTAGAAAACTGAAGCAAAACTTCCAGTGGAGAGATAGTTTCACTTACAGTCTGTAGTCTTCAAGCTGAGCTGTGTAAAGTCCTCAGAGATGATAGTGAGTGTCCAAAAAGCTAATAGATGTCTTTTTACAGGACCATGACCCTGCAACTGGGTCTGATACACTGCAATCAACTTTTTGAAATGCACCAAAAAGCTTTTCTTCTGTCCCCGAGTTATGTTTTGGATCCAAACTGGTTCATAAATTAGGTATGCACATCTGATGATTTAAAGCATGCAGTTTGCATGTGGAAAACTCTATAAAATTACATTTATAATTTTGACAAATAGTAATGTTTTGTTCTCTCTGCCCTGACTTAGGACACACTATCACTCTTTGTTTCAAGCAGCTGACTGAAGTATCGGTAAGGTTTTCTTTCCATTTTCCTAGAACTCCCCAAGGTCTATAGTTTTCTTTGCGGAAACAGTTGCCATTAAATATGCTGTATGTCAATGCAGCAGTGAGGTGGTTAATTTTGACTGAATATTATGCTATATAACCACTTGGCATTTAACTTGAAAAATGACTTTCTGCTTCACCTGTCAGCAGCCCAGTTCTCATCAAATAAGTGAGTGAGAAAAATTTTAAAATTTCAATTTCCTGATGCTATTAGACACTACTTCTTCCATACTTAAACAGTTTAGCAGTGAATACCAAAACATGTACATGTTTTGGTATTCATGCCATGCATCACACTACATTCTATTACAATAGCTTTTTTGTTTAAAGGGTAAAGAGATGCATGGATCTTTATCTTGGGGTTAGGAAAATGTATTGCAGGAACATGGCCAATCAGGTTTCTGAATAACTTTGTAACATAGTACCATAACCCTGATGCAGTGCAAGGAATTTAAAATACTAGGTGCCTACAACTCCACAGAAAGAAAGCATTCTGAATGGAGGCAGCATGCACGCTGATCTTGCACTGTGCTTCCTCAGAAAGCCTATGCCTCCTGCAGTATTTGTCTATTTTATCTTTTTGGCTGCCAGACAAATTATTCTGATAAATCATGCAAAATACTTCTTTTGTACTTTCAGTATATTTTAGAGATTAAACCCATTGTCATTTTGGATTAATAGCAGGTTTCCTTTGTTTCTGTTTCCAATACAAGATCAGTTTTCACTGATGGTTAATACATCCCCAAACAGTAAGAAAACTTCATTGACAGACAGAAGGCACAAATGAGATTTCACCATTTAATTTTCATTTCTTATGCTACTTCACACAGTTTTCACTTTACCACTAGTAAGTCTGGAGACATTTTACTCAGGTGAAAAAATGCATCATCTCTGCTGTATTTCCCTTTATTCTTTGACATTAGTTTTTATTGCACATTACAATATGTATAAACCCATAGTTGTATAGTAGCAAACATCAAACATAATTTGAAAAAATATTTCAGTGTAAATATGAGCTGGTATCACTAAGGTCATTATTTTTTGTTCATTTATTGGATTACTCTTGACAATAGACTCAGTAGTGTGGGTTACAGAACAGTATGGACAGTTTGTCTGCAGCATTTACTGTCTTAAAAATAGATGTACAGAAGACAGGTGGTACTTAGAGATCCAGGGGTGAGAATGACATGCTGGGATTTTAAGTCATGCCTATAGTTAAAAAAAAAAAAGGGAATGGGAGCTAAATTCTACTACTTTCAAGAAATACCGAGTTATGGATTGGATTAATCTGTCTAGTATTTCCACTTTATTATAGTGTAACTTTGCTAAAATGATGAAAGTTGAACAAAGAGGCATAAACCCCAACCATGAATCAGACCCAAAAGGCATGGATGCAAAGCTGCCAGGTGTTTTTTAAGTGTCTCTATTCCTGGTAACGCTCTTCAGGGGTTTTAGTGTTTCCAGCAATGGGTGTTTTCTCAGCCATCAGCAAGGTCTCCTGAAGCTGTGAAGAATGGAGCAGAGCAGCCCTGGTGCCTGCCCCCACTTGAAGCACCATGGGGCCTTTGATGCACATTTGTAGGTACAAAACCACATCTGGGAGGGAGCACAGTCTATTGAACTTTTGTTATAAATTTCTAAGAAGGCAAGGTTGTATGTGAGTCAGAAAATTAAATATACCTTGTACCGTGCAGGGATAAGTATGGTGGTTTAGTGACAGTGACAATAGAAACACCATGCCCTTAGGGTTGATTACAGTTATGCTCTCAAATTTACAAGAATTACTATTTAATGAAACAGCAGTAGACACTTCTAACCTATGGGTAAATTAGTAGACTGCTTGCATAATGTTGGGTAGTTATTAACTTGATGGCATTGCCCTCGATTTACTCTGTGGTCATGGGGCAAGCTTTGCCCTTCTTCTCCATCCCTGATGGCACAGAGATGGAATGCAGGACATCCCTACTAGTGGCCTTATTTTTTCCCCACAGAAGTGTCTGCTCTGTTTTCCTGGGCTGAGAAATATTGAGACTCACTGATGGTTGTGGCATTCTCTGTGTAAAGAAGGGCATATTTTACTATGCTGGTAGAAATAAGTTTGGGTTTGTTTGGTTTTTCTTTCTTCAACATATAAATATGCACGCATTTAGAATTACGTTTTATAGGATCTTCACATAAGCAATGTGTGGCTCCACATACTACAGGCAGTTATCTCTGCTGCTGACTGTGATTGGATGTTATATCCATGCAGTGGTTTGTGCTCCTAAATCCTCAAGGAAAGAGTATGAGCTCCACAACCACCCCCTTCAGAAGACCATTTCCCATAAAAGAGAGAGAGCCTTGCAAGTTGCATCTTCTCATGTCAGCTGGGTACTACAATGTTGATGGGTGTGTTAGGTTTGTAAAGCTGTTGGATGATGGCTTGTGGAGTCACTGTTCAGCCTGTGCATTCGTAAGGGTATATGATAGCTGGAAGTTGTGTGTTTCCCAAAAGATCGTAAGGGTCCATTTGGCAGTGACCACTGGAAAGAGCAAAAGCAATGAGGAGAATTGTATCACTTGTCTTCAAATCAGCACTGGGGTCAGGGCAGAATGGGACTCTTAAGCAGAACAGAGAGAGCAGTAAGTTTAAGAAGCATGGTGCAAAAATCACTGAACCTATTCCAGGCAAACTCCTTAGCCATGGATCAGTGTCAGTGTGGTGTTGCACCCACGCCAAGAAGCTCTTCTGGGAGGCCGCTGCATGAGTGCCAGCCTTGCACTGTCCAAAGTATGACCAGGCAGGCAGCCGGGTGCTGTCCCACCTTCCCAGGGGCTGTGGGGCTTGCCAAAATAATGGTGCATGTGCAGATATGTCCTGTGGAGGCCTGTGGAGGGATGGTAATGCTGTAAGACTTGTCAAAGTCTAATTAGTTGCTCACAGAAGAGAGATTTCAAATTTTTGGCTGAATCTTTTTATTTGGAAGGATCCCAAACCCCTGCTTCCTGGGAATCTGCCTTAGCTGTTGAATCCACAAAGGGCTGCTCCATGGGATGACAGATTTTATTTTTTTTAATAATACTCTGCTTTACAATGGGACTTTTTCCCAAGGTTGAATAAATGATAATTAGAGTTGTGGTTATTCTAACCCAATTGGTTGCATGGGATTTCCTTGCTGACCTCCCTCCTGGCACCACCAAGGGGAGTGAGTTCATATATCGCTGCAGAAAGCTTATGAGTCCCCTTGAAGTGTTACGAAATTTGCTGTGCATGGCTGTTTTTTTGTGAAAGGCAAATTCTATGCAAAAGGGAAGAGACAACATGTGGGGGCTTTGCTGCCAGACATGGAGCTGCTGTGGCAGAGCAGGTCTGTGCATCAGGACCTGTATACTTGGTAAGAACATCAGGCAAGCATTAGCCAGCCCTGTCTCCTCCTGCCCTGCAGCCAGGAAGAAATTTAGATAAAGAAGGGCACAGATATCCTTATGCAAAACCCCAGGTATTGAGTATCGTTAGTCACCCTGCTCTTATTCATTGAAACCACAAGACTAGCACTCCTGATATTTTCACCCAATGCCCGTTGATGGCTCAAGCCTCATGGGGTAAAGGAGACCACCCTCAGGGTAGAGCTCCGAGAGCTGCTGTGCATGGATTCAGCTCATGCAAGATCCTGGGAGATCAAAAACTACTTGGTCTGGCCTCACAAACTTTCAGCTGGAAGGAAAATGGTTACAACTGCTCTGAGTCCCTCAAAGTGTAATAAAATAAGGAGAAAGACCGTATCTGCTGTCATTTGTTAACATCTCATCCTTCACACATTTCTTTAATCATTGGAGGGTATTTGCAAATATTTAAAAATGCTTTCTCTTCCTTCAGGAATTTTTATATTGGGTTTTATAGAAGGTTTATAATAGAGAAAATAACAGTATAGATGAAATTCTGGGAATTCTTCTGTAGTGTGCTTCTGCATGATAATCATTATGAGATTGCTTCCCCACTGCTTGCTTAATGCAGCTGTCCAAGTTTTGTATTTACTGGGAATCCAATTTGTTGTAAGAAATTAACAAAACAAATACTTAAGTACTGTGTCGAACCTATCGTAAAGTTTTTATTCATTTTGGTGAAAAGGAAAAAAAATCATTAGAATGCTCATGGAACAGCCTTTGAAGCTACATTTATGAAACTGAATCCCTACCAAAATAGTTCGCTCATGTTAATACAGATGCCATATGGCATTGCAGTAATTATTCCACTGTTTTGTCTCAAAACTGTGTGGAACTTTGCTGTGATCTAATATCTGCTCAGAGAGGCAGGCTGGCTGCTTGATTATAGCAACAATACTCCTTCTCCACAGAGATGCTGATAGGAGCTATTTGGTCCTCAGTTATGGTCACAATATTTATGCTCCTCAAAAGGAAGGCCCCAGCACTCACAGGGCTGCTGAGTTCTCCCATCCGTTGCTGCAACCCATCACATGAGGTAGTTTCCGTGCACTTCAGGGCAGGCACTGTATTAATCCCTGTGATCTTGGTCATGGTGTCATCGCTCTTCTGAAAGCCCTTTGTTGAAAAGCACAGGGGGAAAAAACAGGACTTTTGTATGGTCCTGGTCACAATGAGCACTGAGCATCTCATGCTAGGCTTTCCAGCTCACTTCTCTCTCAGAGCAGCTTCTTGAAAACTTCCTTCCCCCAGCTCATTTGTGACTTCTAACTGCAGCAGGTCCTGGGGACTTGCTGTGCTGGCAGCCATTGCAATCCCTCCTTCAGCCCTAGGACCTGCTGTGCCTGGTACTGTCTCTGTTCTCTGCCCCCCTCCTTTCAAAGTAGTGGAGAGTTGGGTCTTTTGCTCATGTACACTTGCAGGATCAGTTTCCCCTGAGAATTGCTGCCAAGCTCTGAGCTCTTTCTGCAAGACAACTGGTATTGTCGGTGTGAGCCACCACTGGTTTTCTGATGTTTACTAACATGTTTAAAAATTGAACCTGTAATTCTGCTTGTGCTAGTACAAGCAATGGACACTGAACTTCAAATACAGGTAAATCTATGAAATGTGATGATTGTTCCTGTTTAGTTTTGATTTCATTGTTGTGTGTGGGGTTTTTTTTTGTTTTGTTTTGGGGTTGTTTTGGTTTTTTTTGGGGGGGAGGTTGTTTCTGGGTTTTGTTGTTTTTTTTTAAGGCGAATGAAAACTTGCTAATTGCAAAATTCAGAGTTGCAATTCCTGCAATTCATGCCAAGTTTCGTTTAGAGTAAACAGGGCATCATGGATCTCAACAGCCCCCCATACCACTGGGCTAGTCTGCACAATTATAGAATCACAGACTTGTTTGGGTTGGAAGGGATCTTAAAGCTCACTCAGATGCACCCCCCTGTCACAGGCAGGGACACCTTCCACTAGACCAGGTTGCTCCAAGCCCCGTCCAACCTGGCCTTGAGCACTGCCAGGGATGGGGCAGCCACAGATTCTGTGGGCAACCTGAACCAGTGCCTCAGCACCCTCACAAGGAAGAATTTCTTCCTTATATCTAATCTAAATTTCTCCTCTGTCAGTTTAAAGCCATTCCTTCTCCTGTCACTACAGGACCTTTTAAAAAGACCATGCCAGTGCCAAACTCATCTCATACCCACCAGGTTACATTTTTCTGTGCTTGGCAGCCCATGTTTTTACTTCACTTTGCAAAGTCTTTATTTAAAAACAAAACACCAAACCTCAAAATTTTACCTAACATGTGATTTTAAACCTTGTATCCTTCCTTCATTACAGGTATTCATGTGTTTGGCCAGGTAACTGGAGTAGTAATGCTTTACCTGAACGCTGGACTCCATTTTTAAGAGTATGAGCCACAACCCATGGGGAAGAAATGAGCAAGGGGTGTGTCTGAAGAGTCCTTTGATTCTCCCTAAATTCCTCCTAGACAGTAGCTAGGCTTGGGCTTTAGAATATGAAATGACAGTTAACCTGGCTTTGCCCTTCGGAGAAGAGGGGAGTTTGGGGGCTTTTTAATATATTTTTTCTTTTTTCTTTTTTACACCACAGTGATGTAAACTGTATTAAGCTTTTCAGCTGCTTGTTCTTTTGCAGGTAGAAAAATCTTCAATGGGCAGTGTTGGACTAAAGGGCTGTTCTGGCAAAGAGGTGTTTTCTGAGACTGGGACTTTAAAAATCTTTCTTAATCTGGTGGATGAGTGTCTGATTCAGAGCCGGTGAAGTACAGATAATTTTCCTGCCCATTCATTAACCACTCAAAGTGAAAGAGCTGAATACACTTTTTTGCTTTAAAACTAAGCCGCAGCATGACTTGCTTTCCTTCAAGCTGATTTCAGTGGCGCAGACTGTAACTGTAGTATTGCTGGGTCTGCAAATACCTTCAACTTCAAGTTCAATCAAATTGTTTATATGTTTGTTAACACGGAATTGCTCATATGTGTCAGCTCTGTAAGTTTGCTCCATCTCCTTGGAGAAACTCACAGTACAGAAGTTTCCTCCCTGTAACGCTGACAGAGATTTGATCCTCTCTTTAACAGGGCTGCTTAATAACTGTCTTGCTACATGGTGTGTTGGATGCTAACAGCAGGAAGCCTTATTTTAAAAGATTTAAATTAGCAGATTTTATTTACCACACTAGTATTCTCAAGAGGCATCTCACTTCTATCTAAAAGAGTTTTAAATTATCAGCTTTTATTTATCACAATGGTATGCTCTTGATTTATCGCACTTTCTTGTATGTTATTTACTCAGACCAATATGGCATAAAAATAGCTGTGTAATATAGAGAACTCAGAAACACTCATGTTAATTTTCCAAACATTGAGAACTGTTGAATACATCAAAGAATTGTTAACTGATATAACTTTTGGTTCTACTTTTGACTGTGTCTGCTATTGCAAGTAATCAGGATGTTTAAGGAAGCAGGTTTTGAATTAAATTCTAAAATCTAAGGCTACTGCAGCTGTCTTTAATTCTTGAAGTTGCAAGTCTAACTGGTAGGAGATTCTGGGCTTTGTACTCTTTAGCTGTCTAGTTACAGATGCCAATTCAGTTAAATCTCTGGGAAAAAAACCCCACATTTAAGAGTATCTTATTTTAATTTTTTCATCTCTGTAGCTGTTTCCCTTTTTCCTATTTACAGAAACATAAAAAGGAATTCAGGCTCTCTTGGTCATAGGCTGGACATCGCATTTTTATTGGAACAAAGAAAGATGCGGTGTGCCCTTCACACATGCTCATATTTAAAATTTATTAGTGAAGTTTTAACATACTTCAATTAAAAGGTAGATTTTAAAGCTCTTGTAAGTAGTAGAGTAGTAGTAAATGCCAGCTGATATTTTACAGAAATATTCCAAATAACAATACAGTTTGATTGCAAGGGGGAGCAGAACCTCCAGGAACACATTTTTGGTAGTTTAGTACACAGTAACAAAAAACACATTGTACCAATCAGATATTTAATGAGCCTCTAACTCCATTTCTACCTTATCCCAAAGGTACAGCAAATAGTGCTGCTTTTTTAAAATATCAAGAAAACATCATTTGCTCTAAAATGTCCCTAAAAGCAGGTCTAAATTGCCAATAAAGGCTAGGTAATTGTATCAGCATGGATCAGAAAGCATTTCTCAGAACTGATGAAATAGTTTGCAGTATTGCAGAACCTGAATGATGCTCTCTGTACATTACGCTGGAAATATCAGAGACTGGTCTTGGTTTAATTTGCTCACTACTGTGTATTTTGGATTCTCAGGAAATATTTCTCACTAATGTCATTCAGGTTTTCTTTAAATGTAATTTGTTTGGGGAAAGTCAGATGATTTCTGCAATCTATGGTTCACTTAGAACTTTTTGTTTGTTCATCAATTATAGGATACTATTTTTTTCCAAGAAAATTCCATGCTTGAAAATTTCCAAATCCTGTTTTCCTTGTTATATTTGAGATTTAAAACATTTAAAATTTTAAAAATAATTCACAAGGTTGTTGCCCAGTTTATCAGTTCTGCCTCAATAGTTATACAATCATTTGACAACCAAACACACATACAGTATAAATATTTAAGAAAAAGTAAATTCCATTAAGCTGCAGTGTGATAGATGCAGTAGTAGGTACTTATCTTTGAAATATTAAACTCTAGACATTTATATCCATACAAAAAAGAGTTTCCTGCCATTTGATGAGAATTATGTGCCTGGCACTAATAAAATATTAAACTCCAATTTAAAAGATAAGTATCTTACCCACTTTTTTCATAATAAAACATTTTACAGTGCATAAGGGAGCTAATATGCATCTGAATTTCCATACAATACTGTATTTACAAACTTTTATGAAAGTTTTGTGTCTGCATTTATTAGTTGCTGCCTCTGTTTAAGCACTTATTATTTCATATAATGACATTGTGTGTTTCAATAATGCATGATAGAAGGTGTACAAACAGGCTTTATTTTTTGTAGCAGAGTTTTCTTTTGTTACAGGCGACTGCTGCTAGTTAATTAAATGTAGATAACCCTTGAAAATTGCATTATCCTTTTCTGTCCCTATTATATAAATTAATGTCAAACCCATGCAATCTTTCATGTTTAAAATAATAGATACATGTGTTAAAAATTATAGCCCATAGTTTTCTTGTTTGACAATGCATTATTTTCAACTGGAAATGTCAGTTTCTAACCTTCTGTCAAGAATATTTTGTAAATGGCAGTAAGTAAGAAGTGTTATTTACCAAATATAGTTTATTTTGAAATTGAAACAATACTATATGTGGAGGAAAAGTCATAATCCATAGGGTTTCTATTTCAAAACTAATCTCATAAAATGAAATGATCAACAGATGGTTACCACTAAAAGGACACAAAGTTCCTCTGAATGAAGGAAAGTCACCTTCTCCAGCAGATGAATTTCAGTGTTTCCTGCTCCATTTTCAGCAAGGGGCTTATATTGACTTTTCTTTTATAACTCTTCATATAAAAAGGCAAATTCAGTTTATCTCAGGTAACATCCCATCTGAAAGCTTCAAATACATGTGTCTTGTCAATCTCTTATCAAATTCCACAATCTCCCAGCTTTACTCTGCTGCCTTAATTGAACAATATTGAATATCAATTTCATTAAAAAGAAGATATACAGTTAGGGGTTTTTTCCTTTTCTCATAATTATCATTTTTTACAATTTACAAAAATGTTTGTTAGATTTTTTCTGCTAAGGCATTTTGTATTGTGATCAGTGATTGATAGTAGAAAACTCTGCCTTTTTAATTACTGAACTAAGTGATTAGAGTTAATAAGCTATGAGATGTAAATATTGCCATTTCAAATAAACAAGAAAACACTTAGAAACCAAAACAAAGCCTTGCACTAAATTCAGGCACAACATACTCTGAGCTACATGTGGTACAAGTGATTTAGTGTATTACTTGCTGTGTAGAAGGGTGTACCTTGTTACTTTAAACAGCAAGATACAGCAACACGTTTTTGGGGTTTGAGATATACTTTTAAAAGGTGCAGCTTAAAAACTACTGTATTTTCAGATCTCCAACAGAAAAGACAGTTGTGCGCTCATAAAAATACTTTATATAAACAGATAGCTTTGGGCTTCACTTTTCTCCTGTAAAGGATGCCCTCCCTGCTCCAAAGGCAGCAGGTTTACACAAAGCCATTAGCAGCTTCTAAAAACAGTGTTGCAAAGCAGAACACCTTTCTCTGTACATGTAGTCTATAACATTGAAGATATGTAATATAAACTTGGGGCTTGGGGTAAGAAATAAGAAAAGCATTTTTTTCAGAACTGCAGGCATGTAACAGTATAATCAGGAAATCTCCTTCTATCTAATTTTCCACCTACAAATTCTGACCGTTTGTGTGGCAAGGTGCATACACATATGCACCTGTGCATCAGTAATAACTTTACTGCTTTTTTTTTAAATTGGTCATATATTTTATTTTGAGTCAGAGTTAGTTACTTGTGAGTGGGATGTATGTTCTCAATTTCAGATGAACATATTACTAATGTCCTTTTTTTACTCGTTTCAGAAGGTGTCTATTAATGTTATAGTGTTTTTGTAAACTCTTTAAAATAATAATAACACCCCCCCCATTATGATCAGAAAGCTAGGAAAGTGGTGCCTAATTACAACCAGGATAAACTGCACTTAATATTTATCTGCTGTCAACAAAGCAATTTGCCAGATGATATCTTTAAATCCTTTCCTTAAATTGTTTTTTGTACAAATTATTGTAAACGGTTATATTTAAGAGTCCATTCAAAAGAGCTGACGGGTTTGCATTTAAAAATTATTTTAAAAATCAATTAGAGAGCTAAACCCAAGTTATAAGGATCAGGATTTGGGTCTTTTTCACAGAGGTCTCCATAGTCACTTTTTCTGGTAGCCCCTAGCAGCAAGAGATTTTGTGTGCTGGTCCTCCATGTGATTTTATTAGTGCAGCTGCCCAGCACTCTTACAAGGTTATGTGGCTGCTGCCCCCAGGGACTTCTCAGGCTTTTGATATGGTGGGCAAGAGTCTTCTCCTTCCCAGCATTTCCTGGATGGCTGAGAGGGAGTGGTGCGAGCCCCATGTGGGCACGCTGCCTTCTCTGTTGTCCTTCTGAGGACTGTGAACACCTCAAGGGCTGCTACTGCTTCAGTCTTGCAATTGGGGAATTTTAATCTCTACCCTTCTTAAATCTTTTTACAGTGAGATATTTCAAGTCAAATGTGTTTCTGCACACTTTTCCTGAGGAGGCATATTTGCATATGTATTAGGTTCATTTTAGCAGAATACACACACGGCAATGACACATCTCATTGACAATGTGCTGTCTGATGGATAACTTCATACAAAACACATATTTGAAAGGAAAATAGGAGGAGGAATAGGATTAAGACTCTATGTAAGTGACATCATGTTTTGTGAAGATGAGCTGTGGGAATGTCTTGCCCTACTTTGTATTTTTTGGATTATTCAAAGATTCAACAAGTGTTTTGCAAGTGTAAGAAATACATTGCTTTACAGCATCATCATACAGAAACTGCCAGGATTAAGTTTGTTCGCATCTGAAATCATTATATACTTTATTTAATAATAAAAAGATTAAAAAAAAAAGAAAACATACTTGTATTTAGATTAAGTATTAGAAGTTCTTCCCTGTGAGGATGGTGAGGCACTGGCACAGACTGCCCTAAGAAGCTGTGGCTGCCCCATCCTTGGCAGTGCTCAAGGCCAGGTTGGAAGGGGTTTGGAGCAACCTGCTCTGATAGAAGGTGTCCCTGCCCATGGCAAGAGGTTGGAACTGGATGAGCTTTAAGATCCCTTCCATCCCAAATCACTCTGTGATTCTATGATTTTTCCTGCTCCTACAAACTTTGATTTTCTATGCCACACCTCCAGACTGGATTAATTCCGTGTCTAGGCAGTGCAGTGTTGTGATTTTGTCTTTCAAAGGTGTGCAGAAGTGTTTTAATATTGTGATTTTAATTGTGTCCTGAGACATGGGTGAACAACTGCATTGCATTTCCATCTGCATAGCAGACACCTCAGAGTCTGGCTTCAGCATGTAACTCAACATTATCATCAACCTGTCTCCAAACATGGGCTTTAATTTGATATTGTCATCAACCGTTGATGAGAGTGTTGAGCACCTCTCCAGATCAGCTGTGTAAATGCCTATGAGTTAGTTTACAAGAACAGAGGGAAAGATTTCATTGAATCCTTCTTTATATTTGCGTGTGTGAAGAGAATCAGCAATGCTAAAATATTGTTGAATATTGTTGAATTCTACTGGCTGAACGAATTGTTCACAAAAAGTAAGAAAGATAACAAAAGCATCTAGAAAATTCCTGAGTGTTTCACCCTTGTGTTCCAGGTATGTAATTTCACTGTCTTAATTCTCAGTGTTTCATCCTGATGTTTTCAAAACAGGAAATTTTGCTTTATTTTGCTTGACTTTTTTTCTGAATTTTCCTTCTTTTTGATCATTTATTTTTCAATTTATTTTTCATATATTTTAAATCTAGATGAAACTATGGTTTGAAACAAATATAGCATCTTCATCCTCAAAGGATTTATTTTCTAGTCTTGTAGTTTACCATTGCTTTTGGGAAAAAAACCTCAACCCAACCAAACCAAATAAAAAAAAAAAAAAGATTACCTTCACTCAAACTGCCTATTTTATTGTTCTAGACCTATACTGGAGAAAAAAAACTCTTTACAAGCATGACCCAACTGTGACAGCTCACAGCTTCTCATTCACATGTGCAAAATTAAATGTTATTGAGTAAAGATGCCAGTTCAGTGTAAGACTGAGTCAAACCACGCCTGCAGAAGGGAGGGAAGAGCTGAAGATAGGATGGAGAGGCAGGAGAGATCCCTGAAGGAGGTGGCCAGCTGCATGGGCTGCCCTCCCAGCATCTGAGGATAGGAAAGGAAAGGCTAACGCTGGGACCCTAATAAATGCTGTTGCCATAAACCCTGGGGTGCTGCCTTAATGGGTGCTGTAATCAGCACCAGTGTTCTTAACAGATGTACCTCTATGCTAAAGTTTGGAGAAGGGGAAAACAAAATTATCTGCATGCCTCTTGTAAGAGACAACCTTTATTTATAAGAGGTGTTATTACCTATTTTCCCTTATTATACATTTTTTAAAGCCTGTATCTCCATCTTGGTCTCTCTGCTGTTTGTCGGCAGTACTGAGGGGAGAGTTTATTCCTGATCATTGTATAAGTTGATTCTGGAAAACAGTTTGGAGGAGGAATCACAATCTCATCAGCTAAAGGGGGGTTTAAAGGTAGATATTTAGACTTTGTTTGAGATACTCATACATGACAGCTTGGCCTTGTTGGTGTAGCTTGTATAGGAAATTAGGCATTTACAGGCACTCTTGCCTTGGAGAAGATGTCAAAATGATTGTAGCCCATTAAAGACATTCTGATATACCTTGAGGTTAACTTACACACTGGTGATGAATATGAGGATTTCCATAATTGTTTGGCAATTAACCTCTGTATTTATGTAGACAACTATTGATATTCATAGCATAAAATCTGGTTATTCAGCTAAAACCCCAGTGCAATCAATCAGTGATACAGTCTATCAAATGTCTAAGCCTGCAGTCATTACTGTCTTTTTTTTTTTCCTCCCTGTTTGGAGACATTTGGGATGACTCAATTT
The DNA here is from genome assembly GCF_012275295.1 of Melopsittacus undulatus. Classification (NCBI taxonomy): domain Eukaryota; kingdom Metazoa; phylum Chordata; class Aves; order Psittaciformes; family Psittaculidae; genus Melopsittacus; species Melopsittacus undulatus. The sequence goes on from NC_047557.1 coordinate 90,108,011, forward strand.
CTCTAATCTTGTAGCATTCCCTCTGTCTTTAGAGGGGAATTTGTAATTGTTGAATTATTCTTGGCCATCCTTCATTCCGAATTTATGTTGTAATTTCAGCAAAAGCCAGACCTTGTACGGCAGTTTTCATCTTTTTCAAGGCTGCTTCTATTTCTTGAAATGCTGGAGGGTTTCCAATTATTCCTTCTGGTCGCTTTGGATGTGAATTGTAACAGATCATCCTAAAGTCGTGGTTCAACATTGTTAAGCTTATCAATATAAATATAATGTTAAACCCTTTTTAGATAATTGGGGCTAGGTGTGAAAATGTGACCAATTTATGCATAAATTGGTCCTACACTTTTTTTTTCCTTATCAGAAAGAATCTCATCATGAACAGGTTTCAGACTGTTCATTGTCAGGGTTTCTTCTATACCTGTTAACAGTTGATTAGGTTGTTACATCACATTTCAGTACCTGCTTAACCTGATGCCAGTCAGCTATGCAAACAAAATTCATTAAGGCAAACAGAACTCTCCAAACTGGAATTGTAAGGCAAAAAGAAAAAGAAACAAACAAAAAAAAGGTGTGATACATCAGCTACTACTGTATGAAACAATAAAGTTGTGTAAACCTATATATTAGAAGAACACTTGATCATAAATAAAATTAAAAATGAGGAATATGGTAACAAGCAGAGGGGACTTTATACTCACCCTTTCATGCCTGCTTGTGGGTCAGAGTTTCTTCACCAGCCACATGTGCATTGCAAAGAACAGTTTCAGAGGGCAGCTAAATATGTAGTCTTACTGGTCTGTCCCATTTCCAGTTGGTGTTTGCTATAGGGTTTCTTCAAGTAGTTTATCTTTCTCACCAGGCTTATGATGTTCATAGGAGGCTTGTCTTTAGCCTATCATTATGATGAAGTGAAGTTTAAAGTTATACTGGGAGACTGCTTAAGGACCATCGTGTAGGTACAGGGGGAGGGCTTATCCAGCCTGCTCAGACCTGACTCAGCCCAAACACTCTGTTATTCATCTTGACCAAAGCAGCTTGTGGAGGAAGCTTGCCTAGTCACAGGGCAGTGCTGTGGCCCCCACATCAGTGTGATGAGCCGGAGAAGGGGCAGCAGCAAGAGAGGAGACTGGGCTGCAAGGCAAGGACACAAAACACAAGGGAGGGAGATGTGGGAAAGGCATTTACCTGGTAACTTCTGCTTTCAGAATTACTATCAATAAGAGTGCTGGAGCAGGAGAAAATTTGCTTTCAAACACATTAATTCTGGATTTCTTTAGTGAGTGTACTTACAGCAAGGCAAGTGCCTTGGAAAACTTCTTTACTGCTCATCCAATGTCTGACTTGGATTTCTGGTATGAGGTATGTGAATACCTTCAAAAGAGAAAGCGTGATTTGTTTTGGTAATGGCTACTCTTTCGATTTAATGTATAAGAAGAATGATGTCTTATTATTTACTGTAACAGGTGAAAACTGGATTGTGAAAGAGAATGTCCCTACTTAATAAATATGCAAATTCATGTGGAAAGACTAGAATTGCTGCCTTTTACAACAGGCTCACAACAGTAATTTGTCCCTTGTTGGAGTACATCTGTTTTGCTCCCTCCCTGTCTACCTTCGGAGCAAAGGAACTGGGGTTGAACTTGTCTTGATTCTAAAGCATCTATGGCAAAATATCAAATAAGCCATATTCTCAAACACTTCCTGTTCTTTCAGATTTTTCTCTAAAGAGCTTAATGTTTTAATGAATAGTTTTTAATGAAATGTTTTAATGAATATTGCGGCTGGGATAATATTGGTCTGTTTTGGCCAAGAAAGATGATTATTTGGAAATACGATTAATAACTGAGTATGTTTTGATAGCTATAGTAAAATTCAAGAATAGAATGTTTATTTGCATAGCTGTATTATATAAAAGATCCCATGTCTAAGCAATCCCAGCATCACCATTGCACACATTGCGCACGCATACCCGCCTAAGCCCAGGGGCACAGTCTCAAAGTCAGGATTTCATACTGGGTTCAATATTTGGCCCACATATTTTAAGAATACAGAGAATTAGGTGATATGCATTTAATAGCAATATAAAAATAAAACCCAATAAAAATAATGAGAATTATATTTCTATTGGGAGACCATTAAAGTCGTAATGGTGCAAATGGGCTTTGGATAATTGATAATACTGATGCAGAAAATTATTTTCAGTTCACCCTCCTTTGCAGTAAAATACAGCTTCATTTAAAGATGAGGAAAAAGAGGGGGTTTTGTTTTGTTTTTTGTTCTATTGGTGAACATTAACAGGGTTTTGACTAGCATCACTTAGTAAACCTCAAAGCCACACTGAAAAGGAACGTGTGAGTTTGCTGCATTGGCAGTCTAGAGCAACAGCATGATTGGTTCCACCGTGGGAACTGTGGGATCTTGAAAGTGTGTCACCTCTTGGCTACAATCTTGCTGATCACTGCAAAAAACAAATAAAGGATGATCATTCTTAATCTATGGTTTTACTGAACCAGTGTCTTGCTGCTGCTGCTGCTGCTGCTGCAATTCTACTGCAGCTGTGGAGCAAGAGATGGCTCCCTCAGCTGATTTGCTTTGAGTATTGAATCTCAGTCTCAGTGCAGTTATCCTTTGGCAACACACGGTCCCATACTCCTGGAAAGAAAAACTGAGGTGATGAGGCTTCATCTCTTTTGTGCTGGGGCAGTAACTTGTGAAGGCTCTTCAGGAGTAAAGGCTGCCCTTGTCCTCAGTGATGTCACTGGTTTTACTCCATCTCTTTCTGAGCTTATTAACCTGTCAACATCCAGTCAACATCACAAATTAATTAGGATTTGCCATGTATGTCATATTGAGGCATCTTCCATATACAAAGCGAAAAACCTTCTATTTGGGCTCATGGGTGTAGAAGTAGATGTGCATGGTCGTGTCCTAATTAGCCTTACACAAACCCCCTCCTCTTACACAGATTACCTGTGGCCTATCGGTCTTCATCATAAAGCACCAAAATGTAAAATAGCAAATTTGACTGATGAGGGAATGTTTTGAAGTTGATTTTATTAGAAGAAAGTATTTTTGTGCTCAGTGTAAGTGTAGACTGAAATGGGCAAGTGCTTTCGCATCCATGGACTAATGGAAAAGAAGAGCAAGGTGGCATAAATGCCAAAGCATAATATATCCTATAGAAAAAATGATCAAGAAAGAAATTCCATCCACACCAGCTGGACTGGCCAGCTAGTCAGTCTGTAAGGGACAATGCTCTTCTTTTCAAGAGCTTGCCAGACTTTACTTATTGTGGTGGATTTTTAAATGAAGTCTCTAAATATTCACTTCTTTCCAGCAAAGAAAAGCAGTAAGTCAGCATTGCTGAAATATGAAACATAGACTTTGACTAAAAAATAATTAAAAAAAATATAAAAAAAAGCCCCACTCTGTGTTTGTTTCTAGTGTTGGAACAGAAATATTATAATTTCTTTTAGTACTGGGGCTTTGGTTTCCTCAACTCATAAAAGTGATACCTCTATTTAGTTGCTTGGATTGTTGCATGAATGACTGTTGCACTGAAACTAAGACAATGTAATATTTATAAAGTATTTTCAGATCACTGAGTAGCAGACAATTTGGAAACCTCTTCTATTGTACTGAATCTTAACTAAATCTAGTTTCTATCAAAGGATGTCTCTTCATATTTTAAACAAGAGGTGTTTGGGGTTCTGTGTTATGAATCAGTCTATATTAGGTTGGTTTTATAATTGAACAAGTTAAAGAAAGATTGGAAATGTGTTTCTGAGACATGACCACCAACCATAAAATCAGATAACCAATGGTGCCTCTGGAAATCTCACTGTCATGGGGACTCTCTGGGTTTGATATTTTTTTTTGTGTTGATTTTTCACAATGTAGATGGGTGTAGATTAGATGTTATATCTATTTAATATTTTTGTTAGCTATAATGTGTCTGTTGTGCTAACCATTTAAGCCATGCTTTGACAGAGGATTTTCACAGTTCTTAAAAAGTAGAAAGAAGACTGGCCATGCATGCAGCATGTCAGGTAACCAGTGTTACGAGCTCATCCATGGGATATAGTCGATATTAATAGGAATATCAGTGGATAAGGTAAGGTACCTTTGTTTTTAAAATACATTTACTTTGAGAGCAAGATTCTGCTGGGTGTGTTACAGCAGTAAGGATTTTTTTTTGTCATGTCTACTGCTATTGCTGCTATTTTTACTGCAAATGTGCCATTTGTGGCTGAAACTAAAATGTATACAGTAGGGTAAAATACTGGTAACAGAAAATTAGATCTGGTTTCCTCTTACAGCTTCTGGTCAAGCTGCTGAAGGGTAGCTTAGTGCTGGTGGAATTGCTGTAACTACTCACGAAAGGTGATATAAGCTATAAAGAGCAATTCTGAAGATGTTCTGCAAGGTGTCACAATATCCCACCATATCTCTGCTGTGCCCAGTACCACTGCTGCAGACTCTGGTGTCATGTTATGAACTCACAAGTTATGGCAAGTGTGGGCTGACAGATAAAGCGTGGAATTTAGCACTAGGAGAAATCTATGCTTGAATCTTATTGCAGCATGTTATCTGACTCCATTGACTGTAGCATGTGACTGAATTAAAGTGAATGATGAAATTATGTACAGTCATTTTCATAAGCAGAAGTCAGTTACAAAGTGCTTCCAGATGTATGTTTAATGTATTTCTGTTTTATTATGGTGTCTATTTGATGTACATGGTACTGACTAAATGGTTAAAAACACTGGAATGTGTACAGAAGTATATTGTAGTCAATATTTTTCCAAAAGTGTCAGTGTTGATAACTAAAAACTGAAATACTGCAATCTAATCAACAGTGCTTTTATGGGCCTATGAGTGTAGGCTTTTAACATTTGGGTAACTCTACTGTTTGTAGACATAAAAATAAATGGCCCTAAAATTATTTTAGGATTGTAGGTTTAATATAGGGAACTAGATAAAGCTACAAAAGTAAATCAGAGTAGAATTATTTCTGGCATCACATCTGCCAAGAACATCAAGAAACAGATATTTTACATGCCTGCTTCATGGAATTCAGGAAACTAGTACTCTGCTCAGCTGAATTAGTCAGGTGGACTCACAAAATTTATCTCCGTGGCTCTCTATTTTCTGATGTCTTATTTTATGGCTTACAACCATACCATGCTGGTTTAAGATCCTTTCAGATGTCACAAACCACACTGTTTCCAGAATTGCCAGTACTTAAACCCTTCAGGTGAAAGCATAGGAAATACTGTTAGGCAGTAGGTGGGTATCACTCTTCTTTGAAAGTTTGTAATGGGCAAGTGCTTCATCAGGCTGTTATCAGATACCGGATATTGTAGGCACTTGGTTACCGTATATGCGAAACTGGTGGTTTGACTCTTAAAAGGTACATGACCAGTTTTCTAAAGGAGGAAGATTAATCTAAAAATCTTAGCTTCATCTGCGTTGCAGTGTTGTGTTCTACTTTTTTCCTATCTGTCATTTCTACATTTAATACAGTGGTCCATTTTCTGTGTCCAACACTAATATAGGGTAATGTTGAAAGTTACTTGGCTCAACGTCACAGTCCTCTGGATTCCACAGTAGTGGACTCTCTGATCATCAGGGGAACTAAATGTATCATGCATAGAGCCAGATTCTGATAACAGTGGCTGACTGTGGTCCAGGCATTACAGTCAACTCACAGCAGTAATCCCACAGATGATAGTAAGAAGTTTTCAAAAACATCAAAGCTCAAAGCATAAGGTTTTATGAGGTCTAAACTTCTGGTCATTAATGCTATTTATTCCTGGAGTGCATGATCATTACATTTATTATCACTCTGTAGGATATTATTGCATGTTGTTTGTCTTTTGTTTTCTTCTTTAAGCAATTTTTTTTTCTTCTTCTTCATCTTTCTTTACTTTTTCCCTTCTACATTTCCCTCATGGAGAAAAAAATCTGATTCCTCTCAGGAGAACCAGCTTTCCACTTCTCCTTCTTATCTGCTAAGATTATTAGCAATTAAGTAGATAAAGTTAATGTGTACAGAGTGATAATTGACCCTAATTAGATGAAAGAGGCTACAGCAAGGGTGAAAATTCAGTTTCTCACAAGTGTTGTAAGAATTTTGTTTTGCAGGCAAAAAAGCCCAAGAGATAACCATTTATAGCAAGATGATGTGTAGAGATTTCTCTCCCACATGGGCAAGAACTTTTTAAAATAAAAATCCGATTTCCAAAGAGTCTGAAATGTGAACATATTGGATGGACTTAATTTGGTCCAATGGTATGATGCTTTAGGTTGCTGCAATGCATAGGTTAGGGTATATTTAAAATGCCTCTGGTTTAAATTACCCACGTAAAGAACAATTTCTGAGCTCAGGAGTGGTCACCATGAGAAGGAGAATTAAGCTATTTATTTTGGTTTATAATCCTTGTAGTGAATGATGCCTAATTCTCTAATTTGTGAAAAATTCTCAAGTTTGCGATGCTGTATGAAGCCATACATAGTGATATGCTTGAAGAGCACAGATAGTGATGTGCACAGCAGTCCCGTTTCTCAGGCAGAATAAGCCAAATTCTAGTAGTTTGGTTTTTTGTTTGGGTTTTTTTGTTTTGTTTTGTTTTGTTTTTTGTCTCAGAAGAGCTCATGAGTTCAGTGTCTTAATTTTCTTGGAAAATATAATTCATTTTCACTAGGATGTTCTTTTTAGTATATTAGCTTCCTCTCTACTATGCAATTAACCAGATTGTTCACCAGTTGTTTTGGGGGGGAGGGGTGGTTGCTGACTTCTAAGGATGGGGAGGAGGAAAAGAGGGGAAGCTGGAGGTTATAATCCCCTTGGGTAACTCACAACTGGAGATGGAACACCAGAGAAATGGACTGAGCTTCTGAGCTGGAAAGGAGAATCTGCTTCCTGAGAGCTCTGTTTGGTCCTTAAACCCCCCAAAACTGATGGCTTGAGAGTGAGTTGGGCACCTCCATACCAGGGGAGACCAGCTGGGTCACTGTGGTTTGGTTATCATTCCTTCATGGAACAGGAGTACCTTCGTGAATTAGGTTGGGATGAATTGGAGTGAATGAGGATGTTAACCCATGAGATTCATGGCTCTAACCCCAGTGATACTACATTTTGTAGATGCATCTGTGGAACCTCTCTGCCTTTTCAGAGGTTTTTCTTCTTAAGTGGACCAAAGTATATTCCCCTTGAATTCAGTAGGCTACTGGGATGAGCAAAGGGAATCAATAAACAATGCAGTATGAATTTAATATATGTAAGCTGCACTGCATTTCTAATCAGCTATATATTTATTGTAGTGAAGAGTAACAAATTACAGTACCACTAGCATACAAAAGCTTATGACATTCAATTATTCTTAATTAATAGGTAAGTGCAAGCCTTTTTTATTTATACTAAAGCAGATCTTGTTACTAATTTGGTTGCAAATGTATCTGTAAAAAGGGAAAAAATGTATATCTATTTATTTTGCTAGTTTAATAGTACAGCACTCATTCTTTCCTTTTAGTTTTTTGATCGTTACTTGGTTTGCAATCAAATATCAGCATGTTGGGTTTGCATATATTTCAGAGATGTCCAGTTTTTAATAAGGAAAACAAACCTGTTTGTTACAAACAAACAAGAAAATAAAAAGACTAATAAACAGTGTCTGGAACCTAAAATGAAGACTGGAAGTGACAATGTAAACAGAGGTTCCCTGAATCCTTTTCCCCGGAATCTGGTTCACAAGGAAGAATCAGAAGGTCAATATGAGAAAAGCATAAGTGCAGTTAATAGTGTTTTTTTATTCATTCAGTGGTCTCTCTTTCCTACTGTGTAGGTAAGCAGACAATCACAGGTCTCAACAAAACCTTTGAGTCTTCATTTAAAGCTTTATTCTTAATTTTGGGGAAGTAAAACCAACGGCATCAAGTAATTTTTATCCTTTAACAGAATTTAACTATTTTATAATTAAAAATTACAGTCTTTGCATACTTTCCATATTAAGATCACAAAGCTCTTGGGAAAAATTTAACTGTGTTTTAAAAAGCAGAAATTTATATTTAATATCTTGAATTTTGGTTTTGCTCCCTAAACATCAAAAGCCATTCCATCTTGTATTGGTTGGAAATGGGGAACCTGACTTCCAAATATTAACCTGCTTCACTGATATTATGTGGTTTGGAAGGTGGTCTTCAAGATGCTATTAAAAAATATTTCAGATATTTAAATAAATAAGAAATATTTTCATATTTAATTTTGGTTTTATTTGTTTCAGGTAGTTTGACAGACTTGAATACCATGGGAATGTGCTCTTAACATAGCCATGATGGAGAACTGATATTCCAAAAGACAATGGCAGGAGATATGGGATCTTCTGAAGGTAAGCAGTGGAATCATTTCAATACTCAGAGCAATGAAATAAAAAGTTTTCTTTCGAGGAAATTGTGTGTACACAGGGTTTTTTTGAACCATTTTTCTGAATCTCTTTTTAAGTGGATATACAAGTTTGGAGAAGGGTGACTAACTTAAGTTACTAATATATGAAAATTAGGGCCAGAACTTTTGCTTCTTGCATGTCTTGGAAAGTGTATGTTAATACCAATGATCACAACTAGGATCTAGATCTTAAAATTCTTAGAGTCTCCATTTTTTAAATGTTTGAATATTTATGCACTGAGCTATAATGATTTTTTACAGGATGCTGGTGGTGGTGATCTGTGTTATGGTAGCTACCTGAAAGTGCCAATTTCCTTGTAATTGTTCTCAAAACCTGATGTGTTTCTTTTTTTTAAGGCTGTCTGCCTGGGCTGTTTAATTTTTTATAAAAACTCATTGCTTGAGAGAAAACCAGAGATGCTCAGAGAAGGTCATTATTTTATGGATAAGGAAGTGGGGGGGCACTTACTAATTTACAAAATAATTCTTAGATATCTTATTCTGTCTTTCCTTCTCTGCAAGGAATAGATGGCTAAAGGATCACACTCCCAACAGGGTAGAGCACCACTGTTTAGTTAGAAGAGGCATGGCCTAGTGTGAAGCATACCTGCCTATGTTAGGAGTTTGGAACTAGATGATCTTAAGGTCCTTTCCAACCGAAACTATTCTGTTATTCTATGTTGTTCTATGATTTTCGTCTGTGTGGTTACAGTGAAATTTTACAATCATAGAATCATGGAATGTTTGGGGTTGGAAGGGACCCTTTAGGGATCATCTGGTTGGATCATCTGGTTCCAACAGGGATTTTCCACTAGACCAGGTTGCTTAAAGTAACATCACGTACAGTAAACAAAATATGCAGGCCTCTCCCACTGAGAGACTTACTGCCTGGAGTATAGCTTAAAAAAACACTGCAAAGCTTGATCAAAAACTGATAATTGAAAAGATGACATGGCCTAATTTGAGAAGGGTTATATCTCCATGTGCCCCACATTTGTGTAGTTCAAAATAGTACACATCTTGTCTCTTTAACTTCAGGTGTATGTGTCTTGTCTGGTTCTTGGAAGTGACTGTGTACAGGCAGAGCATAATTGGCAGCCTGTGACATCCCTGTCTGCAAGTGTCTCTATAAACGCAGTGTATTTCAGCCTTTATCTAGTGATGGCTGTTACCTGAGAGAAGCCCAGGGCCATCTCAAAGGGCTTGTAGCAGCTAATTGCACCTGTTAGGACTAGCAATTAGCTGGGGATCTCTCTACTAGGCAGCTCCGACACCCACTAGCTTTCAGCTCTTTTCACTTCCTCTCAGTTAACTAGCTGTGCCAAGCAGAGAAGACAGGGACAAGTAGGCAAGTGTACAATCATGCTCGGGAAGGAAGAGTGGGGTGCAGGCAGGACTGCTGGGGGAAAAATAGTAATTAATTATTTTGGGGTTATAATGTTATAATGGGTTATAATAAATACACCAAAACATGACCTGATTATTATAGAAACAAAGCAGCAAGTGACCTCTGCTTTATTTAAAGGTATCGGAAGCTATAGCTGGACTGCTTGCACCGGCTACACTTCAGCTTTAAGAAAACAATAAAATCTACTTATGTATAGGTCATAAAAAAAAAAATCACATACTTATGGTGGTTGCTGGTTACCATGGTGCAAACAAAGGTTTCAATGGAAACGTGAAGCAGAACATCGGAGAATTAAGATAATAAATCAGTTTCATTGAATAATAAAGCTTTGCACTTACCCATTAATTAAGTATAATCGTATGCCATAAGCTTTTGTGTGCTAGAAGTGTTGCTCTTTACCATAAATATATAGATGATTAAAAATTCAATACACCTTACAGGTAGCAGATTCATACCATCCTCTGTATATATTACGAAAGAAAGATGTAAGAATATTATTTTTTGGATTGGGATAGAGTGTTTCAATTATCCAACAGAATTTGAGGTTTCAATAGCAATTGAGACCTGAGAATATCTACTTGTTTAAATCTTTGTGAAAATCTTTAAACATTGATGACATAATTCAAAGATACCTACAAACGTTCAAAATCTAATCTAGAGTAGTTTGCTACATCTGGTTTCCAGTGCTGAATTGAGACATACCACATAATGCAACACACCATAACACAATATACTCTAATTTTGTATTGACCCTTCCACTTGATACATCTTTAGGTGCTTTATAATCCCTAACAAACATACCTTAAAATCCCATTGAACTATGTAGTCAATTGAGAACAAATGTCTTCAGACCAGAAATAGCATCTGATTCTTGGACCAAATGAGATATCATGCCAGATCCATAAGGCATTCAGACTAAAGGACACAAAGGCTTCTACTCCATGAATCAAGGGCAGAGAAAATCTTGAGAGCCAGCGCATCAGACCTGTGGGATTTATCCCCCTTTTCAAATTGAATGGAACTTATAAAATATTTTTAAAATTGCATCATTAAATGCCTGCCCCTCTTAGGACTTTTTTTCCTTTTGTCTCTGTAATGGCATTTGCAGGATGAATTTTCAGACAGGGAAAACAGAATCTCAGGCTGGAGAGGTGTCAGGTTCAGGCTGCATAGATCCCAAATCCTGCTCTCTGGTTTCTTGCCTAGTGCTTTGTGGTGCAACCCAGTTCCTTGGCATGGAAATAAATGTTCATCAACATGCACAGACCATTTTTCTTCATTTTAGAAGAGAAACAATTAAGGTTTCAGCTTCCCTCCCCCCCATGTAAAAATTTATGCACTTGTCTTTAATTCCGTCCTGTTTGTCTCAAATTATGCCTCACCATGTCTCACTACTCCCTTCCAGCTAATAGATACATATTTTTCTAACTTATGTTTTAGAGGAAAAAAAAAAAAACTGAATAAATGGAGGCCCACAATAGATAAGTGGTCAAACCATTTCAGGCTGCCTACTGCAAATACACAAAACTGGCAAACAGATGGGTTGACCAGCTCCCTGGACAGACCATTTCAGTTCTGGGATCATCTTTTGAGTCCAACTTGAAGCAATAAGAGAAATTAATTAGGTGATCTGAGTTCAGTTCCTGTTGCACAAACCCATCATCCACAACCCAGTAGAATTTGACTATTCAAAGGGTGGCTTCATCTCCATGCAGCTTGAATTTTCTTGTAGACCTGATGAAGCAAATTCCTATCTACTGAAGACTGATCATAGAGTGAGGGCAGTGTGCGAGGAGCATGTGCTCTAACAGTTCTTCAAACATCACCAGAAGGCAGAGAAACAGCAATGCTTTAATGCTCATCAATACAGGAATGGATATTTCCCAGAGTATTAACACAAATTGCAGAGATACACACTAAAGGGTGTAAAACATGTACAATGCAAAGACCAAGTGAAAGCCTTTTGTCGATTTTCAAAGCAGATCTGGGGGAGAAAAATAAAATAAAAATTGAAGAGGAACAAATCCAAATCCTTTCAAACTGAACTTAAGTGCTAAACATGACCTTTGGATTTAAGAACCACACATTTTCACAGGAAGTTGAAAACACACTGGATGGGGGAACTAAAGAACAGCAGGAACAGATGCCATTATTTGGCACACAGTGGGAAGAGAAGCATAGAAAAGGCAGTCTCCACAGAAGACATTTTCCTTCAACTCTCTTTGTTTTCTCTTGGGGAGATAAGGGTAGGCACCGCGTGAGGTTTTCTCCTTATATCAAAAGCCCTGGGGGAGGGAGGGAGGGGGAAGGGAAAGTTTAAAAATATTTTAAGAACCTGGTCATAAACATTTTAAGTTATCTGTTTTATAGTGCAAGAAGGTTTGTGAAGAGAGGGAAACACTGAGCAGAGAGCCTGGGAAGAATTTATTTGGATTAACTACAACAGTCACTTGCTATCACAGGAGAGATGTGAGAAAGAGAACACATAGTTTGCAGTCTTTTGTTAATTAGAGGTGCGTATTCATGAAGAAAGTGCATGTGAAATTCATTGCATTGCCGGCTTATGGGCAGGGGGATGAGCTGGGTTCCCAGTGGGTAAGCTTGCCCTCTCCACGGCTGCTGGGGCTGCGGGAACTACTGCAGAATGGAGGCAGAGGCAAACACATTTTCTCACCCACTTTGGGCACAGTTTTGAGCACATATAGATGTGTCACCCTCTGCAGTTTGACTCAGCTTCTGGTTTGTTAGGAGCGTGAGATAAAACCAAAACCCACACCTGAAAATTTCCTGGGACTGTTACATCATTCAAATTATGTGTTTCCTGAAGTGCTGCTTTGACCATGGGGAGTGGTGCAAGCACATTGCTCCATCACATGCCCACTGAGTCCAAAGGAGACTTATTGAAAGCAAATGTAATAAATGATAGAGGGTGGGTAGAGCGATCATTGGTTTACATGTAAGAGGCTGAATACTTCTGCCCGAGGACTGATGACCTTTCTTTGGGTAGTCTCTGTTCAGAGACATTTGGATCAAAGAATCACTAATTAGTGGTATCTCTCTGGGGGGAAGGAGGGAGATATTATTACGATGCTTACACTTCTGAAGATAACATTTGGTGGTAGCCTATATTTCCCAACACTTTCAGTATACAAATTAAAGTTTTAATGACCCTATAAGCATTTCTAGTTCAAAACAATGTACCAGGAAGCAAAGATAAGTTGCAGGAGATAGGAGCAAGAAAAACAATTTAAAAAATAAGAATTATCATGAAAATCAACAAAGCATCAATCAGGTTGTGTATCAAGTCATTATTAAGACTCCATAATTTGTAATTTCCTGAAGCTTCAGAGGTGAGGCCAGTGTCCTTACCGACAAGGATTCAAATGTTTAATGCTTGAGTCTCTGTCTTTCTTGTACCCACAGGTTACAAATAAGCATAGGGTGTTCTGAATGTCATGGTGAAATCAAGCAATAGGAAAAATCTGTACCATAGAGAAGAATCAGGCAAACCCTTTATTATCAAGGAGCAAGCAAAGAGCCACATAACTTTTTAAGTACATTTCCTTTAACTTTATAATATTTATTTGAGATAATACTCTTTACTAAAATTGCAATTTGCATTTTCCTAAGTTTTGCTCTGAACATAAGACTGACAAAGTTAAGCACACAAGCAAGCTCTGAGCATGTAAACACCTTTCCCTGTCCCTTTATGGAGCTAATTGGCAAACACAGGTATAGGATTCGTGCTTCCAAGCTGTAAAACACTTAAATGCTTATATTTACGCATGCACATCCCCATTGGATTTTATGGTCTTACTGCTCAAAGTTTTAAAATGTCACTAAAGTGACCTGGAGAACCTGGGATTCGAAGAAACTGTACGTAGTCTTTGTGTGATCTGCCTCACAGCACTTCATGCCCTCTTCATGAGGTGTTAAATTCTATAAATATTTATTCCTACATAGCTATTTTTCACATGGTGTTTCAAATGCAGTTCAGTTTTTTCCACCTATTTAGTGGATTTTAAAGCTTTTAACTTAGGAATGGGTCAGTTGTAGCAACCGAATTGGTATGTACCTCTGGGGAGCAATGCATATATGAGATGCCTAGGGTTAGGTAAAATAGGTATAATCCATGTTGAAAGCTTTTAAGTTAAATTTTACATCTTACTTTCAGAGTATGCATAGACCGTTGGGTGTGATTTGCATGACGATATTTTTATGTCTTTAGCAGTGAGAAGAACTGCTAATATGTGCTTTAATGTTACAGACCAGGGAGTTTAAAGTTGCTTTAAATGTAAATAAAAATTAGTCCTTTAAAATTCATTGGTATAGTAATATATAACATGGAGATAAACAAAAATGTAGAGTGAGTAAAAAGACACATATGCCTAACAACTTGCAGAAGAGGACCTTAACTGAGCATGTTTCTTTTGTAGGCAAAACTTATTCCACAATTGAAAATGTATGTGAATCAAGTTAAGCCATTTTGTTCCATGTGAAAATATTGTTTTGGCAGTAGTCTCTAATTTCCTAGATCTGCTCCAACTCCAAACTGTAGTGTCTGAGATTCAGAAACATTGGAGGCTTCTTGTGTTTAATATGGACTGGTGCCTTTTGTCATTTGAGGGGAAAAAAATGAAATGGCAATGGAAGCTATTTTGCTAATGTTTTTATCTATTCTGTGACTGACATCAATAACACATAACAGTTCCATTGACATTGCATCCTCTCCAATGGACCCACTGACCTGATTCAATGTCAGTTGAAATGCCTCGTACATCATAAACATACATGCATTCTCGCAGATCCATTATCTGGTCCAGGAGTGCCAGGGATCCAATACTAAGCCAACAGGAGTTTGAATTCTTTTTCTTTAGTTTTTATTTTCTTTCACAGTGTGAAGAAGCAACTCCATACTTTGTAGAATGTAACTGGAAGACCCCTACACATTTTATAAATACATGAATGATAATGATGTCAATAGTTGTTCAGATACTAGGCTGATAAGAGTATGGTATACGAACCCAGATAAATACCTCATACCTTGTCAGGAGAGCCTGCAAGCCTGATATGTCATTCTGTCTTATTGTGCAAGAATATATGAATCATAATATTCCTATTAACATTGTACAAAGGCTGCAGTAGTTGCAGACTGCACCCAATGACTGTACAACTTTTATGAAAATATGGATATTTAGCGTGTGCGCCTGCTGTGATTTCATTGCCATTAGAAGCAAAGGGAAGGTGAATGAAAAGCATTCCAAGGTTTCCAGTTGGTCCCCTTGAACAGTGCACTGCAGCAGTATGTATTTGTTTTACTATTGAGCCTGTTTAGCAGTCAAACTGTAGGAAATTGAATATGTACTTACTGTATAAAAATGATATGCTTGGTTAGTGATATTTTAGAAGAAATAAATGCATCAATCATAGAATAGCAGGTTGTCAGGGCTTTATATGTAGGAAAAACACAGAACAAAGAATGTGATGCATGTTGGGCACCTTTTTACAAAAGTTTCATGCCAAAGTTGATTTACAATAAACTCATCCCTCCCTCTCTCCTCCCAAATTCTTCTGAAGAAGCGTTTAAAGAAATCTGAGCAAACTATCATGCTCTCTGTTCTGACGTGTGTGTAATTACAAGATCATCCTCATTGTGAATTTTCTGTTTGGTTGATTTAAGAAAAAAAAAGGTGCATACTCTTAATGCTGTTCTGCCATTCAAACTCAGAAGGGTAATTTTCTTCACAAGTTAATGGGAAGAAGACAACTTGATAATTAGCCTGGTTTATACAAGGAGCAGTGCCTGCACCCAAAGCTTGCTTTGGAGGCTCAGCAGTTCTCAGGACAAGCCTGTTTGCGGAATTTCACTGTAAAATGTACTCTGCCCTAAAAGGAGGGCTCTGAGCTGTGCCCTGCAGCTGTCCTGGCACCATATTTGTCCAGTGGTTCTTGTGGGCATGTTGGTCATGCTCAATTTCCCATCAGAGCATTCTGAAATGTGCAGACCTGACACACAACCTGTACAATGCACAAGTTTTCCTGACAGCATGTGAAAGTCTACAGATTAAAACTGCCATGAAGTAGTCTATTGCTATGGACTATTGCTTTGCCTGATCCAGACCCAAAAGCATGATGCTGATCCTGTTTTTGCCCCAGTGCAAGCTCAAAATCTCTGTTGTGAAACAGAGTAATACTTCAACTAGTAAAAATTCCTGGATTTCTACTCAGCAGCTCTTCTCTTACTCTCCATTTCTTCTTCAGGGCATCTATTCACGTTCCCCTGTATGTGGCTCTCTTCATTATACGGATTTACGCTACAAATATGTGGCTCTAGTTAATCGGACAATAGCTCTTTCTGCCTTCTAAGAGATCTGTTACAGAGAGGTACCTATACATTGTAATGAAATATAACACAAATACAGGAAAGACCCTTTTATTTCAGCAACAAATACATCTTTTGAAGGTCACTTTAAATATCCTTCATACCAATACAACCATCCTAAATACCAATACAATTGCAGTTCATTTCTGGGGGTTTGGCCAAGATAAAGTGACAGTTTTTAAAACTTCTATGTCTAAATACTTATTCAAGTGTTTTATTTGCCTGCCCATGTAACCTGTGTTTCTGAAATGCATAAATGGCCATTAATGCCTCATCACCCCTCGGTTATGATATGTAAAACTCCCCATTTGGATTGCCATTTGTGGCATAAAAGTGGCATAAAAGCTAGAAAAGTTCAGTGTTGCTTTCCTTTTCCAAGTGTAAAATGAGGAAAGAGGTAAACTGAATCAATTTCTTCTATAAGGAAAAGAACAAAATAATGTGAATTTTATCCACAGGGTTTCCTGAACAGAGAGGGCAATCTGGATGTGTCTGAAAACACCCTGGGTCCATGAGCAAGGACCATGCTTAGGGAAGAGTCCATTTATCATCCCGATGCTGCTTCAGCCTTTGGTACTTCTCACTTATGACTTTCTTCAACAAGAGTATTCCTGAGGAAGTGCCAAGATGGTGCTTGAAGGATAGCTGTCTCCTCCAAACCCCTCATTTTTGGGGAGATTGATGCATGAGTCACAGTGATGATATCCTCATAGTGTGATTTTATTCCCTCCCCTTAATCCATCTGGCTATATTTGTAGAATTGTGTGAAGGTACAGTAAAAGTGCCTTATCAGTTTGACTTTCTGCAATTAAGCAGTTTAATAGCATGAAGATTTACAAAATCTGTGTTATTTAATATGGCATTGTCTGGGAAAAAATATTCCAAACTGAAACATATGGACATCTTTGTGTGTTTTTTGGAATAGTAGTTTCAGACTGGTCTCCACATTAATCTCATTTTTTGTTAATTTCATTGGTTTTAGCACCCTTTGATTTCCCTTTCATTAAACAAGCAAAACCCCAAAATTACTTTTTTCCAGGGCCAAGCAGATACATATACAGGTATAGTCAAGCTCATGCTGAACAAGTATGTGATGAAGATATTAATAACCATAGAAACCATCAGCTCTGTATGCAGCTAGGAACTGAACTCTGCATCTGAAAGTATTCCTTTATCTCAAAGTTCAGGGTGCAAGTAAGGGGGTTCAGGGTGAAAGATGCTTCTACAGCATAATTTTTAAATGTAATGTCCGTGCACTCTCAAAATAAATTCTGTCAATAATTTACTTATTGGCTATCTTCTCCCTCTTACCTCTCAGAAGGTACGTGCTTGTGTGGATTTAGTATTTCATTGTTATAAATTTCTTGGCCCTCTTATGGATTTTCTTCAGGGCCATTGCACGATAAATGATCCAGAACACCTGTGCAAAGTGATGCAGAAGAGGCACGTGTGTGTGTGTATATATATGTAACTGATTCTAGCCCTTTAGCACCACCTTGGACTCTAATCCAGCTGAAGACTTCCATGGCCTTAACCAAATATTTCTATCCACTGTGAAATAGAATTGCAACTTTATAACTCTGCTAAAACTAAGTCTAGATGAAGACCTTCATGTTTTTATGGTGAGGTTAATACTGCCACTAAATTTTCTAATACTGTGCAGACTAGTTATAGCCTGGTGTGATCTCCCCATGAGTGGTTTTATTGTTGTAAACTGATTTTGCTAAGCCTTGTGCGCTCAAAAATTTCTGGACACCAGCCAGATTCCTTTCAATAACCCTCACTGTGGCACCATGAGCTGAAGACCCTGAAGCTTTTTAGGCTTTTCTGAAAATCTTGATAGTCTGGAAAATAAGTCTATATGTAGTTGATGAGTTCTTTCTGGTGCTGTATATGTTATGAATATATGTCGCAGATATATCTGTCATCAAACCTTGCTGGATGGCTGCATTGGAGGGCAGGCCTGGACAAAAGGTAAAAAGGCCAAGCCAGTGCCAAGTTGTTATGCAAGCAGCACAGTGACCACTTGTTCAGGCTCACCAGGACAGTCAAACTCTAGAAAGGAAGAGCTCCTTTCATTTCCATCATAGAGGACCATGCAAATGTAGGAGGATAGGAGAATTGTAAGGAGAATTGCAGAAGAGTGAGTTTGGCTACATAGCTATGCGGAAATCAGACTAATTCTAAGTGTGCTATGAAGCATGTGCTGGATTTAAATTACTTTCTGGAAGATTTGATTCTGGTTGTCTTATCTCTTTTTCACAGGTAGTGTGCTAAGCTCCACATCTGAGACAACTTCTGCAACACCTTGGAGCCCCCAGACACCATTCTTGTGTTTCAGAAAACCTCACTAGGAAGCACCAGCTGTAGAAAGGAGCTCAGAGGGGGAGTCTATACACAGTAAATGCCCCAGTGGGACCAAACTGTAGCCTAACTATATGAGGGTAATCTTAAAGGTGAATATATTCGGGGATGGATCCCAACACTGTATCCTTGATGGATGTTGAGCAAGGGACCACAGCTAAGTTGTGGGACTTGCTCTCAGCTCCCTTCTGCTCCTTAGTGAGCAATTCCCTGGATGAACAATGATGGTACCATCAAGTGTAAGACCAGAGAAAAGCAGAGGTGCCAAAGAAGGGGACGTTAAATGGATAAATACTCATAAAGTTGCTAGAAATATGAAGTACTAACAGCAAGTCATATAATATATAGGGCTTTTCATTCTGGGGGAAGGGGGGTGATTTGGAACTGGTATTGAAGCCAGTCTGCAGCACAGACACTTGTCAAGTGGCAAGCAGCATTTTTCATGTTAATAGAAGGAGCATATTGTGTTCCAACACTTCAGATTCAACCCTGTTCTCATAAAAAATACCCTTGGATTTCTTGTGAACATGAAGAGAAAATAAGGTGTCAGTCACAGAAAACTCCATCAAAGATATCCAAATAGGACAACTCAGTTTATCTGCCTAATGAGCTTGAAAAGTTAAGGTTATTTTGTCTATACCCAGACATATTTTTATTTCAGGTATTCTAGCTCTTTCTAATGTAACTTGTTACATTTTCCTCGTTTCTTGTCTTTCTGTAGAGACAGGTTGCTATTCAGATACATTTTTTTTTTTTTTGTTATCAAGGCTGATGTGATAAAAACAGGAGAGAAACAAGGAGCTACAGAAGGAATATCCAGGAAGTGTTTCCACACTGCAAAAGGTTGACATAGAAGAATAAAAGACAGGGTAAGTACTGGATCTCTACTAAGTACTGGTGTAAGATATTGCCCATCAAATACTTCAGACTAACTGGTTCAGTCTCTCTTGTCATCAGTTTATTGTCTGTGGTACTACTTCTGAGTCAGCCCAGGTACTGAACTATGCTGTAGAGTTAGTCAAAGGCAATACAATAATAGTGTAAAAGTTGCAGGAGGTGAATGCAATTGCTGGAAATTCTATTGATGGCATTACTTATTTATTTAGTAGACAGAATTTAGAATGGGAATAAGGATTTGTCTGTCACCATCACATCAGCCATCAGTTCAGCACTGCCCTAGGCAATGAGTATGCTGTTACTAATTTTAGTTTGATTTGTTGTCATTCAGTCCAGATAATTTTTGAGGTTCATTTAGTTGCTGTTAATAAAAAAGAAAGACAGAAATACTGTGTACTGGCAAGGGAGGGTACTCAGAAATCCACTCCTCAAATCACAGTCCCTTCAGTTTTTACTAGAGACATGACAGTGAGTTAGTTATTTCCTTCAGAGACAGAAGCAACAACTTGACTTCTCTTCATGACGTGGTGCTTTCTCTTGGGGGACCAGTATCACAGCCACATCCTGCAGACTGCATTGCATTTGCACTGCCTTCTGAAAGAACACTTCTTATGCTGAGTGCTGGAGGGTTCATACTTAAGAGGAAGAGATTGAGAGAAAATGTAGTAGAGGTACTCAAAATAATGATTGAAGATGAATGAGTTGCTGTTCTGCACAGTCTCTAAATGCCATCGTTAGAGCTGAGTAGTTGTTGGTTGAAGGAGGTGTTGTCTTTGCTCAAGTAGTGATTAAACCATGCAATTCACTTCTATGGGAAAGTGAGGCAGAATTTTCTGAAATTTAAAAAGACTCTACTTGTCATTTCTTTATTTATTTGCATAATATTTAGAGCCCAGTGAACAGAGACAGCTAAGCTGACACAAGAGGTCATTTCCAGCTCACAATGGCTTTGGGGCACAAATTATTCACTTGCCAAAGTAATACTTGGTTCTTTCCTAGTACCATTCCTGTATTGTCACCATTTTACAGTTATTAAGTGTCTCTAAATCCCTCTTCTGCCCTGCATGTTGCCTTTGATGTAGGTGAGAACAGATATATCCACTTAACAAATCTGTGTTGGATTGACCGTGGCTGGATGCCAGGTGCCCCCCAAAGCTGCTCTATCACTCCCCTCCTCATCTGGACAGGGGAGAGAAAATATAATGAAAGGCTTATGGTTCAAGATAAGGACAGGGAGTTATCACTCACCAATTACCATCACAGGCAAAACAGACTTGATATGTGGAAAAAAAATAATTTATTACCAATCAAATCAGAGAAGAATAATGAGACATAAACTCAAACATTTAAAGCACCTTCCCCCCACCTCCTCCTTCATCACGAGGATAACTTTACTCCCAAATTCTCTACCCCCTCCCTCCAAATAGCACAGGGGATGGGGAATGGGGGCTGTGGTCAGCTTGTCACATGTTAATTCTGCCACTCCTTCCTCCTCAAGAGGGAGGATTCCTTAAATTCTTCCTCTGCTCCAGTGTGGGATCCCTCCCACAGGAGACAGTTCTCCATGAACTTACCCCAGCAGCACTACCACCATTGAAGATGGGCTCGGCTTTGGATAGTGGTGGGTCTGCCTTGGAGCTGGCTGCATTGGCTCTGGCAGATATAGGGAAAGCTTCTGGCAGCCACCCCGATAGCCTACCTACTACCAAAACCTTGCCACGCAAACCCAATACAAAATGATAAACTAGTGAGGCACAGAAGTTAAGCCACTGACAAAAGTATACACATCAAGTAAAAAATGTTAGAAAAAGGACCACAGGAATGTGGATGCTTGTCTTCTAACATATCTAGCATTATTATCACATAATTTAATTTTCTTGCCATAAAACGTCCGAAGATAAGAGTTTGCAAAATACGATTATTTTGTTTGTGCAAAATATATCTGTTACAAGCCCCTGACAACATCATGCAAAGATCTCAAGATAGCTCTGAAAAAGCAGACGCTTCAAGTACGGCATAGCACTATCTGCAGCAGCAGTGCAGCATCCAGGAAACTAGCCAAAGTGGATTGCCCTGCTGAGATTGCTGTGCTGCTTCCAGGGCTTCAGGGAGGCCAGTGCCAGGATTTTGTGGCACTGCATTATGATCTGTGGATCCACCCAAATCTGCACTGAGCTGCAGCCAGGAGCTCCCAGAAGCACCAGCACAACATGTGCACAGAAAGGGCAATGCTTCTTTTGTACTAGTACAGCTACAGTTCTAATTGCAGTGAGGAGTGTTGCCCTCATTTCATGCCAATGATTCACTGTAAACCCAGAACCTTTTCGAGAAGAGAAGCCTGGCTGACAATGCAGTCTGCAGAGGAGTTTTATGTTGCTCCTCTGAATGAAGAATGCATTTGCAGGTCTCTCCTTACCAACTCCCAATTCAGGACAATCAATAAAAACAGGTTGTATGGGGGTAGCAGCAGACCTAAAACCAAACCAAGCTGGAACTGTTGAGAGTTCTCAGTGCTGTAAAATCAAGACAGAAACCTCATCTATGCAGCATTTTTACACTTAAGAGCTGCTTTGCATTCATTTAAAAGCATCTAGAAAGACAGCCTCTGAACCTCCTGGGTCCAAACAGCAGCAAAGTTCATTTCCTTTTGCTCACTGAGCAGTGATGAGGACCACTGGAGGTGCTGCATTGTGTAGCAATAAGACATTTGTCACAGTCTGAGATGGAAATCCTATCTGGTATAATTATTTTATATTAAAATAGATGAAATTTTGATATGGAAGTATAGAATGTTGTACATTACATTAGCCAGAGAACAGGATATTCATCTTTACTTCAATTTGTAGACTTCATAACTTTGTTTGCACTCGCTACAAGATAACTACTGTACATTCCTGAAAAATGACATCTTGCATGAAAAGGCTTAACAAAAGCCACAGTGCTGATAATTTTCCTGTGGATCAGGGAGGACAGATCTCTCTGCGGTTTCAGAGACATGGACCAAGTCTCGCCTTTATCGTTTTCAACTAAATTGTAAGGCTGTCATGGTGGCACATTAAAGGAAATTTCTCTTGATGAACTATTTTACTCAGTCATGTGAAACTTGATTTATTCAGACATAGTGAATGTTTTAGAAATGGGTATATGGATTAATTATTTTTTTTTTATCTTCTGTTGCTCACTGCATCCCAAAATTTTGGAAGCCATTTGTGGGATTATACTTGGAGAAGGTATGGCACTGAGTAATACATGTGGAGGAAGACTGTGATATACTATTATTGATTATTTTGAACAGTAAGGAGTAAAGTACTTCTCAGAGGACGTTGGCAGAAGAATGAATGATGCATGTGCAGCTGGCTGCTTTCTGGATGGTGTAGAAGCATTTATTTTAAATAATAAAATCTTAATCGGATTATGTCTGTATTCTAGGAAGCCTCTCTGCTGCTGTGTTAGCTGGTTACCTGAGATGGAAACTTTCAGGAGAACTGACTACACAGGACTTGGAGAAGGCCGAGTTTCTGAATGGCTTCTTTGCCTCGGTCTTCACTGGCAAAGGCTCTGACCGCAGCACCCGAGTCTTGGAAGGTGGATGCAGGGACTGTGAAAACCTAGACCTTGGGCCCACTGTACATGAGGATCTGGTTCAAAACCATCTTAAGAACCTGAATGTACACAAGTCCATGGGACCTGATGAAATCCATCCACGGGTCCTGAAGGAGCTGGCAAATGAAGTTGCAAAGCCAATGTCCATCATATCTGAAAAATCATGGCAGTCAGGTGAAGTTCCTGACAACTGGAAAAAGGGAAATATAACCCCCATTTTCAAGAAGGGGAAAATGGATGACCTGGGGAATTACAGACTAGGCAGTCTCACCTCTGTGCCTGGCAAAAGCTGGGAGCAGATTCTCCTGCAAGGCATGCTAGGACACATGAAAAACAGCAAGGTGCTTGGTTACAGCCAGCATGGCTTTACTAGGGGAAGATCCTGCCTGAACAATTTGGTGGCCTTCTATGACGGGGCTACAAAAGTGATGGACAGGGGTGGAGCAGTTGACGTCATCTACCTGGAATTGTGCAAAGCGTTCGACACTGTCCCACATGACATCCTTGTCTCTAAATTGGAGTGTCATCAATTTGATAGGTGAACCACTCGGTGGATAAAGAACTGGCTGAATGGTCGCACTCAAAGAGTTGTGGTCAATGGTTCAATGTCCGGTTGGAGATCAGTAACGAGTGGTGTCCCTCAGGGATCAGTGTTGGGACCGGTCTTGTTTAATATTTTTGTCGCTGACACGGACAATGGAATTGAGTGTGCCCTCAGCAAGTTTGCCGATGACACCAAGCTGTGTGGTTCAGTTGATACACTAGAGGGAAGGAATGCCATTCAGAGGGACCTTGACATGCTTGTGAGGTGGGCTGATGCCAACCTCATGAAGTTTAACCATGCCAAGTGCATGGTCCTACACCTGGGTTGGAGCAATCCCAGGCACAGCTACAGGTTGGGCAAAAAGGAAATTCATGGTAGTCCTGTGGAGAAGGACTTGGGGGTGTTAGTCAATGAGAAAATGAACATGAGCCAGCAGTGTGCGCTTCCAGCTCAGAAAGCCAACTGTATCCTGGGCTGCATCAAGAGGAGCGTGACCAGCAGGTCAAAGGAGGTGATCCTGCCCCTCTACTCTGCTCTCGTGAGACCTCACTTGGAGTATTGTGTTCAGTTCTGTTGTCCTCAACATAAAAAGGACATGGTGCTGTTAGAACAAGTCCAGAGGAGGGCCACGATGATGATCAGGGGACTGGAGCACCTCCCATATGAAGACAGGCTGAGAAAGTTGGGGCTGTTCAGCCTGCAGAAGAGAAGGCTGCGTGGAGACCTCATAGCAGCCTTCCAGTATCTGAAGGGGGCCTACAGGGATGCTGGTGAGGGACCATTCGTTAGGGACTGTAGTGATAGGACAAGGGGTAATGGGTTTAAACTTAAACAGCAGAGGTTTAGACTGGATATAAGGAAGAAATTCTTTACTGTTAGGGTGGTGAGGTACTGGAATGGGTTGCCCAGGGAGGTTGTGAATGCTCCATCCCTGGCAGTGTTCAAGACCAGGTTGGATGAAGCCTTGGGTGATATGGTTTAGTGTGAAGTGTCCCTGCCCATGGCAGGGGGGTTGGAACTAGATGATCTTGAGGTCCTTTCCAATCCTAACTATTCTATGATTCTATGACCACCTTCTATAGACACACAAGGAATATAATCTTGTATTAAAGCACCTTTAGTCCATCACACAGAAATGTAACAAATCCCTGAGGCTGAAAGCTGAATCTTCACAAATTTTGAGCTGTAGTAAAATAGATTTTTAAGAACAAAAGTCTTTCCAAATTCATGGCCTAGTCTTGTAACTGCTCCCAGTCTGTTTCTGCTTTGTGGTTGAGGCAGTTTTTCAGATAGGATGTACCCAAAAATAAATGTAATTTCCTGTTCAGTTTACATGTTTGCACTTACAAACACTTGCAATCAGGGCTTCAAGACAAATGAACTTTTCAGTTTAAAAAATGTAGAAATACCTAATTTTAATTATTTGTAACCAAAGAAATCCCTTAAATATGCAACTTGTATCTTAGATGTACCATCAGCATTGATTTAGGAGTCCGTGTTCCACAAACTTAAAACATTTCAACAGATTAAAAAAAAAAAAAGGAAACAAAACTCAACAACCTTTAACTCATGTTATAATAGTTTAAAAAAATGTTAACTGAACTACCAGGGAAAATGAAACCCAGTAATCAGATAGAGTCATTACCCTATATTATGTTCTACAGGATTTAAATTTCTGTATTAAAAAAAAAAAAAGAGTAGATGTTTATATTTTTGTTGTTGTTTTTCTTCCTTACCCTGGACATATGGCACTTAAAATCGTGCACAGACCCTTTGTAAAAACAGTGTGAGTTAAGCACAGAGTATTGCCTAGACATGTAGCTTTAACTGTGAATTTCTTTCCTTCAGTACCAGAGGGTCAAAGTCAAATTTTAGGTGTTAACCAAACATAGGATGCGTTTAGTTGTTTTGCCATCAATTTTTAGCATGTGAAAAACTTGATGACTCTTAAATAATTAACTGTTTTTAATGAGTGTCTAACTGTCTCCTGGTTTATGTTTGTCCTTGTGGCTGAGGCAGAGCCCTGCTTTGGAGCTGTTTCTTGTGGCTGACCGGTCAGTGCATAGCTCGGAGGTAGGCACTCCCCCAGCCAAAACTTTTCAATGACGACAAATCATAACTAGTTTGGAAATTAATCGATTTGCAGGGCCTTTTGCCAGAGGTCAAATTTGCAATTGCATGGAAATGTTAAGGTGCAATTGCTTCAGGCTTTAATGAACTCCAAAAAGAAATATGCCGGCCTGTAAAGCTCATCCATTAGATCCTGACCTACAAATGGCAAGGAATAACAGCAAAGCAACCAAGAGGTATGCTGACTAAGGGAATTACCTTGATACATTTAGTTTTACATGTTTTGGCATTTAATCCTTATGTCTAGGCAAAAGAAGAGATCGCATAGAAATTACAAGTAATAGTAGGAATAGCATTTCTGAGGATGTGCGGATTTTCTCCTGCTCTTGCTTGCCCCTTACAGCACCAGAGGCAGCTCTCCTCCAGCTTTAGGGAGGAAGGAATGGCAGCAGCCAGTAGCTATGTCAGTCCCTGGCTGACACATGGAGAGCTGATGACCCTAAAAGACAGCTTGCCCTGGTCCCAAGGACAAGCAGCAGATGGGAACTACCCCAGCCAAGGAAATGGAGACAGAGCAGCATTCTTCTTCTCCAAACTCCTGCCTTCCAAGAATAAGGAAGATCAAAAATTGGAATACTCTGAAGAACTACTAACAAATTGCATAAACCAATCTGAGCACAAAGAGAAAAGTAGTTGCACCTCAAATGAATTAGCAGATCTTTCTAAGGGGATGATAAAAGTTTGCTTGTAGGTCTGGGGTTATCTGTGTAAATAATATCCACTTCTTTTGATGTTTCTTTTTCCTCCAGTAAAAACTCTCTCCTTGCCTGAGACTCCTGAGATTTTTATTTTAAAAGTTGTTACCAGATATAGTGCAGAAGTGACCTACCCCCTTCTTCTGAGTAAACTTTGGTTGCTGGTGGCTGGAGGCAATTGTTTGAGTATTTCCACTAAGCTCTCCCCTTTAATGAGACAAACTTCCCACAGTCCTGGAGAGTCAAAAAATCCAACTCTGAACACACATCTCCACCTGATCTTGTGTTGTTGGGCTGGAGAGTGCCCTTGTCCACTTCCATGCTGTTTTGTGATGCCTGTACACTGGTGTTGTGAGGAAGAAACGCTGTGAAGGATCTGGCATACTTCAGTGCCAGGTGCAAACCAACCAAATAGATAAATAGATAATCACAGCTCTCAGTTGGCATAAACCTCCTAGCAACTGTTCTGCTGACAGGCAGGGTACACCACAAAATGACCATATACTAGCTGTATAATATGCACAGTTTATTAAACAAGCACACTAAAACAAATAAGCACACCAAAGCAAACAAGCATGCTAACGAAGCAGGTATATATCTCTATGCATACAGTAAATAAGTACAATGAAGCAAATCAGAGATCTATATATAGAGATTAAAGTACAGAGTAGTGCATCAAGTCATTACTGCATAGAGAGAACAGAGATTAAGAAGAAATACATGACCAGTCACCACCAAATCATCATCTAGGCCCACATTTCTAGCTGGGAAGCACTGTTGCAGCTGATGCCGGGAGTCTCAGGTAATTGGGACTGTTCTTACATGGTGAATCCACTCATAAGCGAGGCTCTGGAATCAGCGACAAGAGCGTCCTGCCTTTTATACCTTTAGAAAACCAACCAGCTTTATGCCAGATCTCTAATTGTTTACTTGTGGGGCTGTGCATTTTCCCATGATCTCACTGTTGTCCACCCCAAGAGTGCTGGCCGGGTGCCCCATTGCAGCCAAACATGAAGTTCACAGAACAGCTGCACACCTATGTTTTCCTGCCTCTTTCCGACACAGTCATGACGAACATAAACATATACACTCTACTGAATACACTTTGACAAAAACATACTTTGTTATGTCACTCAGTCATGAAAGGGAATCAGCTCTTAGCAATGTTCCTGTTCATTATGGCAACATAAATAATCAAAACCTGATTACAAACTGGTCATTTTAAAAGGAAAATAATGATCTTCCTTTACATTCCTGCTCCCATAAGGATGATCACAAAAGGTTATCTGTTTTAATTAATCAATTAGTCAACAAGCCAGCTTTTTTGAGAATGGGATTGTTTAACTTTTGTAACCCAAGGGCAGCTTCCTGGTACACCTTACCCCCAAAGGTATCATCCAGCCAGTAGCCTGGCTAAGGCACTTTCAGATGGGCAAGTGCAGGTTTTGGGGCCAGCTCTCAGCTAGAAAAAGGGTGGCTGAGCTGCAATGCCTGGTGCCATGCAAGGGTTACACAAGGAAAGGGACAGGAAGGGGCTGTTCTCCTTCTAGTCCCTGTCCTTCTTATGGCCAGCAGTCATTACTCTGTAGTGTTTCAGTGGAGGTCAGATAGTTGGGAAATAAAAAGGAGAGAGAAAAGGGTTTCTCTCATTTTGTGAGAATCCTGCTTTGTGCCTCCGTATCAAGGGAAGCGGCTCTGCTCGTATGTAACATGGAACATTACAGTGTATTTTTTTGTCTTTTCAGACTTGCTTCTTTTTTCCGTTTTTTTTTTTTTTTTATTCAAGGGCCAGGTCATTGCTTCTGAGCCTCTCTCTCAAGAAGTGACACTTAAAGTGCAAATGAAGCTAATGACAAGAGACAATATTTTAATGTTAATTAGATATTTCATGTGTCTTAGTTCATCAGAGCAATATTGCTCTTTTATGTATTACATGAAAGCAGAGTTTTAGCTTGGAGGAAAACAGGGAACACGGTCATAGAAGTAGCATTCTTGGGTTTGTAATTATTAAAATTATTGTTACATTTAGGAAATCCAGGAAACTTTGAAAGGAAGATACTTAATAACAATAATGGAGCTACTGTGCTATAGGAAATGCTGGCAAAGGCTTTATGTCTTTCTTTTTCCTCTTACATGAGCTGGCAGTATAAAAGCTGTAGTCTCCCAAACTCTTGCTAGGAGAGCAGACTTGGCTTTTCTGCAGCATTATGTTGATATATAATGCAGATACTAGATGTTTCTTTACCTGGATTCTCCCCTACTTCCTTTCCTATGGTGTATTATCTCCTTAATAGTATGTTAAAGCAACAACATGAGCTGCTAATGCTATGAAATGGACTAATGATGATGTTCACCAGGACTAGGTGCATAATGTACAGTATTTTCTGTGAATGTTTGCATTCCTTGTGGCCTGGTTTCTGCTCCCTTTGTGTTCTTTCACTGGCTATTTGAGAAGTTGCATTTCACTGCCAGGAAGTATTTATACAAAGCAAATTTCAAAGTTGTGCACATATTTGAAGAAAATGAAATTTAAGGCCCTGTCACAGCAATGAGCTCCTTCCAGAGAGACCTCGTGCATGGACCCTGAATGCAGAAAAAGCCTGGAGAAGGTCACTGCCTCAGCAGGATCTGCATTCACCCTCCCTCCATGATGTTCTGACTGCAGATACTCACTAGTGCCATCATTTTAAGGTGGGGTTTAAGAGGTAAAAACAACCCTAAAATCATGTTATGATTTCCTGATCATTTGTGCTTCAGCTGGGCTTGCTTTTGAGATCACTTTGGGCAGAACAAATACATTTAAAATAGTATTTGCAATGAACAACAGGGAACTTGAATGTAAATTTACATATATTCCAGAACAAGAAACATTTTTTATTTAGCAGTTGGTGTGAGTGCTCACACCTAACAAGAACAGCAGTGTAAAAATGTAGTTAAGCCTTCTATTTTTGTCCACAACTTGTATTAAAAAAAAAAAGTGTTAGATCTGTGGTTTCTTTATATGTTGTAGAGAGCAAAGATATAACAGAGAGCGAATTCATTGAATAAAGTAGTATTGTAAATTATTTGCTTGGATTGTAACATCCTTGCTACTTTCATTTCCACTGTGTTTAATTATACTCAGGTGGGTTTTTTTGGTTTTGTTTTTTTACAACATCATGTATCCTCCTGGAGGAGAATCAAATCTATGGATAAGTTTTCCACATAAAACACTGAAGTTTAAGGGGGGTGATTTTGTAATGGTGCTGACTCAAAAATAATACTAACATCAGGGCTGAATATTTCACCTAAATAAGAGTGCCAGAGATTAAATGAGCAGTATGGGGTCACAGTTTGTTGATCATACAGAATTCCAGAGATCTGGGTTCACATCTGATTGGGAAGTTCAGCTGGGGAGCTCCCACCAGCCAGGGCTTGATGTGGGTTTGAGACTTCAAGTGACACAGAGCCGGGGAGAGAAAAAGATCTTGCAGTGTGTAATCAGCCCATCCTGACTGGGGATCAATGGCAGCACCAGCATCAGTTCCAGAAGACCCTGGGTCTCATTCTTTCCCATCTCTCGATGTAAGTTAGCATTGGAAATGACATGCCAAAAGGATGCCAGAAGGAGGATTTATTTTTTAATAGGGGGGGATAATTTCATAACTCAATATTAAACACATGCACACATAAGATAGACATATGTACTCACACACCCTAGCAACAGCAACCTTGGTCCTGTAACTGCTTACATAAAGGAATAAAACTTGTGTGTCTGGGGTTCATTAATACACATTAAGAACTGTAAATGTTCTGCCTGAATAAAAGCTGTTTGCTTTACTACTTCAGGGTTTCTGCCCTTTTGGGACATACAATGGGCAAATCAAATACACTGGTAGAGGGCTATAAGTGCTGTAAGTTATATTTAACTAAAATAAACAAGCAGATACAGACACTTCTGCTCTGGTATAAAAAGACTGCATATGCTCAATGCAGGTTTTCTTAAGGTAAGGGACAGAGCTTAGGAAGCTCTAAGGCAGCTAGATTTGCCCATATGGGAAGGCGGTCTTTCACTGATGATTTTGCAGACAGAAATTGCCCATCTGCACTGTTTGCAGGTGTTTTGAATGATTATATTATTAGCTCTGTCTGTTCAACTTTGCTTTTTTATGGTGGCTTTAGTATTGCAGTAAATAAAAAAAAGAAATATATAAGCAGCCATCTGGTTCCCAGTTTTTGACTAGCGCTCTTTGTCAAGAAAGGAAAAAGAATTCTCAGATATTATTTCCTAGTTCTGAAACAGTGGCAAATGAGGAGAACAAATCCCCAAATTCTGACCTGAATATAAAATGGGGATAGAATTTTCTCCTTTTTATTTAACTCACTCTGATTAATCCATTTAAAAGCAATTGTCTCTGTTCTGTTCTCATTTACGCCTCTGTGAAGTCAGCAGAGTAGTTCTGGACTTACACCACCCTGATAGGAACAGAATCTCCTCCTGCTGAAATTAGAATGGGGGGAGGAATTAAAGTGAAAGCAATCACTGTTAAACCATTTTCTGTTTTTCTAAATGGGCAACAAAGACAGCTGGGTGGTGGTCCTTTCCGGATGGATTTTAGAGGGAAGATTCACATTTCTCACACATATTTTTTTGCAAAGCTATGAGAAAACTTTGCAAGACCTTTAGGAATAAAGAACAAGCCATTTGCTATCTCAGCAGTAAGTTCCAAATTTTTAGACTGCATTTCGGTTTCTCTGAGTGTTATATTTGGTTATTGGCAATATGTTTCCAGTTAAATATTTCATATAGTGCATAAAGGCCTCTTCTACTCTCAAGCATTCTGTAAGTATTAATGAAAGCAGTGAATTTGCAGATTTATCTGGTGCCTGAATACCTTTTGCTGCAAATTGTTTCAGAGCTGGATTGCAGCTTTGCAAAATCATTTAATGTTGCTGCGATATTCATGAAATTGGAAATATGTATCTAAATGTAGGTAGATTGTCAGCAAATCTTCTTTGGAGAGATGGTGCCAGACATCACAGCTATGACCCAAATCCAAATATTCTCCAAATTACAAAAAAACCCACATGTGGAATTCCTTCTATACTATAAATGTAAGGCTTCACTGAATTCAGTGAAGCTCTGGACAGACCCCAGAGGACTTCCAGCAAGGCCTGGCTACACAGAACTGGATTAGATGTTTGAGGTTTTCTGCCTTGGTGCTGTTATTCCATGAGCAGTGGTGCCATGTGTGGGAATTGTACAGGAGTGGGAAAGGTCAGCTGAAAAGGATTTAGCCAGGGCATTTGTGGAATAAAATTAACATGAAGCTATACTTTGACATCTGGTACATGATGTCCAGAGAAGCTGTGGCTGCACCATCCCCGGCAGAGCTCAAGGCCAGGTTGGACAGGGCTTGGGGCAACCTGGTCTAGTAGAAGGTGTCCCTGCCCATGGCAGGGGATTTTAACTGGGTAAGTTTTAAGGTCCCTTCCAACCTAAACCAGACCATGATTCTATGATTCTATGATGTGGCTCTTAGGGAACTGGTAGAGTGTTGGACTTGGCAGTGCTAAGTTAATTGATGGGCTCGACCTTATCTTTTCCAAACTGAGAGATTCTATCATGTTTGCTAGTCTTGGACATAGCACATGGCAGGTAATTTCTTCAGGTTTGGCTACTGGTGTTTTTATATGTGCCCTCTGTGCTTCTGCTTGCTTTCTCTCAGTCCAGCTACTAAACTAGACAAACATTCTCATATAGTTCATTAATCTTCTATGCATCTATGGCATTAATATTTTAGTAATGTGATCCTTCTCTCCTTAAATTAGTAGAAGTCAACGTTCCTAAAAAAAAAATATACACTTTTGCATCAGCCATTTGAATAGTGGTAACATACATACTAACTTTTTCTCTAGGTACACACTGTAAGTATGGCTAGGATATCACTTTAATCCTTAAGAGTTATGTTAATTCCCTAGGTACCATTGCTAAGGCTGGAAAATCCTGGTTTTCAGCAGATATTTTAATCTGTGCACTGTTACAAGACCGTAGCAGCTGAATGGTGATATTAGAAATGGGGAAAGTAAACAATTGTGAGCAAACTGTAATCTGTTGTGGGAACTTCTTTATGAGCTAAGGAAGGAAAATGCTTGAAGAAGATATCCAGCTCCTCATCTTAACTGTGACATGTTCATGTTTGTGCAAAGAAAGCCTTAATAAAAAACCAAGCAAACAAAATAAAACAAATGATTAAAAAACAAATAAACAAACAAACAAACAAAAAAACCCCACCAACAGAAAACCCCACAACTGCTTTGATTTGTTCTTAGTATCTTAGTATTCAGCAGTCTATAGCTATGTCTAGGAAGGCCATCTGGATACCTTCATTGAAGCAGGGTTTTATTTTGTGCAATAAGGTCAGCTCTCATGGAAATGGAGCTCACTGAACAAAGCAAACAGAGCTTCAACAGCTTTCATTTGTGCTTCCAGTTTAATAATATGAGACACAGAAACCAGGCAGGTTTGTATCATGCATTCCTGTGCTGTGCAGTACGCAGGAGAGATGCTGGTCCCAAACCCAGAAAAGAACTGCAAGGTTTACTGGTGTGTACTTACTGGTGTGG
Source organism: Melopsittacus undulatus (assembly GCF_012275295.1). NCBI lineage: Eukaryota > Metazoa > Chordata > Aves > Psittaciformes > Psittaculidae > Melopsittacus > Melopsittacus undulatus. The sequence goes on from NC_047557.1 coordinate 90,141,083, forward strand.
CTCTTCTATTTCTAGTTTCAGTGTTATTTGGCAGTTTCTTCTCTACTGGGTTTGCCACTGGCATATCCACACAGCACAGCACAAGGCACAGACCGCCTTCAACACTGAGGATCAGATCTGGACATCATCACCTCCTCTGTATGTCTCTCTGACAGCTGTAACTTTGGTATGTTGTTCATTTTCCTTGATATAAAAATTGCATAACTCCACCTCACAGACTTTCTGAAAGTTATTCTAAGACTGGTAAGTCTAGAGAAGCACTTTTTTTTACTATTCATTAACACATTTGGGAACTGTTTTGAATTGCTCTGTGATTATCCAGAGCATAATGTAGTTTATGGTTGCAGATCCAGAAGGGGTGGTAGTGAGATATGAATTTCAGTCTTTTTGATCCTGAGATCCAGTGTGCTTTTGCTGCAGGTTTTCTCTGCCTGTTTCCATATCCTAGTTGATCAGTACAAAATGACTAAAACCTGAGAGATGGATTTATTTTTTAAATAATGCAAATAATCATGTTGGTTATAATTGTTATTAAGGCTCCTTTGGGAATCTGTTGTTGCAAGCACTGAACCCTTTTGTCTCTCCTTTGGGTCTCCAGGCAATGTCGCAATTTATAAAAATACCAGACCTTAGGCTAAATCAATGTCCTTAGGGTTATGAGATGTTGCTAAATATCAAAACAAAATCCCAGTGTTCCAGTTCTTTAACTTCACTATGTTTAATTAGCCATTCCAATTAACCTTCCCTTTGTGTTCCCTCATGTTTAAAGGGTTATATTAAAAGTACTGTAGAATTAAAGCCATTTAAAATATGCTGAGTATATTTCAAGGCATTCAGAAAGCCTCCTACATGAAGCTGTCCTCATTTCAGTTTCACTAATGATGGGTCACAGGGGGGTATTTTCAAACCTCACCACCTAGGCTGCAAAAAATGGTAGCAATATACCTACATGGGCATCCAAGTCGCAGTTGTGTTCAAATGGGAAATCACTTCTCCAGATCTCTTACCACATTGCTGTATATATCTGTGGATGCAAAAGAGATGTAAGTGAAGAAGTACACATTCTTGCTCTAAGAATTTAGACACTGACAAGCATTCAGACAATGTTTTTTTTGCTCAGAGGTCTCACAGAAAGACAAACACCAAACCAGTATTGCTGAATTCTGGTTTCTGAGGTACTCCAGATAATTCCCAGACTTAGAATAAATGGCAGTGTGAGAAACATGGGAAAAGAGTGGGGAAATACTAAACTTCTCATCTCAAGTAGTTCGTAAGACATGACTCCTGCATTCTTAAAGACAGATGAATGGCACCAAGTAAAAACCTGTCCAAACAGTAAGTTGCAAGAACAATAAATTATAAGCCTGTGCTCCCACTCACACCTCTTGCTAGGGATAGGCAATGTCAGGGTGATAGGAGAGTCTTCAAAACTATTTCTGTAGTCTTTATGAACCTATGCATTTGTAAATGTATTCTGGTAGCACTCTGTGAGGTAGGAGAATATTATTATGCCCATTTTATTATGCCCAAGGGTGACTATGTTTTTTAGATTTATGTTATATTAGGCAGCTTTTCACTTATTATTCTCTGTGCCTAACTCTCTAGATGCATTTTATAAGCCATCAGGATTTAACTCATGGCTATGGATTTTGTTATGGGAGAACAAGTACCTAAAAAATCATGGAGTTGACCAGTGTCATTTTGGATGTCTGTGGGAGAGCTAGAGTGGAAACCAGTCTATATAGTTAATCCCTGACTCCTCCCTAGCTAACCTTCTCCAGCAGTTGTATTGAAAGATCATTTTAATTTGTAGTTTTGTTTGTTTCTCAGGGGTGAAGTATGATGACAAACTGCACTTACTTTTCTATTTTCTATATTTAGAAGGAGCTGGGATAATTCTAAACCCAGGCAGCAGTGTTATTTTAGTTAAATTTGTTTCACCAGGGGATCTGTCTTTAGACATTTCTTTGGTCTTTATAACGGATAGGGAGGAAAAACAAAAGACATGTTTATTTTATTGGAGCTGTGATATTAGATGCTTTCACTTAAGAAATCTGTTGGAGTCTCTCTTTGTTTTCTAAGACAAGGTCAGTTAAAAATATATCATGTTTTGTGTTAAATAGTTTGATGGCATAAATTCAATAAAGACATTGTCTCATGTCCTCACTGTATGAGTTGTATGAGTTACAAAGGACACTAAGAAAAGCAAAGAACCATTTCCCTTTCCTTCTTCCTCTCTTCTGCTTTTCATTGGCAACAGTAAAGTTCAACTGCAAGGCATGTGATTGTAATATAATCAAATAACTGCTGGTGTCTCATAAAGAAGTACTGGTTGTTTAAACAACTATTCATAACAGACTTAGATGTTTCATAGCTGGTGATGGTTTAAGAATCAGATAACATCAAATCAGCTAGAGTATGAGCTTAAGCTTCTTGAAATTGCACAAAGAACAAAGCCAAGAGTGTTACTGATGACTGGCTAGTTGGGAGAACTGAAAACAACAAATATATTTAGGATTTTTATCAAGCCTGCTGAGGAATCTCGATGGGAACAGCAATATAGGCCTGTGATAAGCATCACAGAAACTGGAGATACTGGAAACTGAAGAATAGGGGTTATTTAGTACATCCAGCTCCATTTTTACACCAGCCAGTCTCTAGTAAAACAGCTTATACAGAAAAGAGGGGTGGCTAAATATAAATCATTCTATAACAGTTCTTCAGAATGTGTTGTTGGAAAATACTAACAGTATGAACAGTTTGTTTTGTATATTGACTGCAGCTAGTGCAGGGAAAGAAAGAGCTGTGACTTTGCCTGTGTGCTGAAACTCTAACAGTCCTTCCTGTCAGGGAAGACCCAGCCTTGTGCCTTTTTGCACAACCTTTCCTTAAGGGTGTTTCTAAAGCAGATGTCACTACTGAAACTTGCTCCAGGAGTAACTCTTGTATAGTGATACATTCCTATGATAGCCCAGCTCTGTAGGGGTTCTCGTGTTAGGGAACAAAAATGCTCTACAAGAACTGCAATGTGGAGAAGCATTTTTAAGAGCAAATTTGGGGAAAGAAAAAACAAAAGAAGTATGCATAACATTGATCTTTGAAGATGCATAATTTTGTCACATCAGCAAAGGTACATTCAAAAATCAGATAGTTGGCATTGAGAGTGAGAAATAAAACAACAAAAAAATCCCTCTCTTTGCTTCAGGCTTTTGGATGCACTGGATTAAGTTCATTGCTAATTAGACACAATTGTGAAGCACAATTATTTATGAACCTTCAATGGGCCGAATTCATGAAAGGAATAACGAGTATATATTTTCCTTTTGTAGAATTTTAATGAAGAAATGACATTACTATTCATTATTTATCCACTTTCAAATTGTAATGAATTGTTCTACTGGCAAACACCAAATTTCTGTATTTACAGAAAGGCAGAACATGTGTAGATAATAACACAGTTCAGTATGTATGAAATTCTGTATTTCTATAAATATAGAAATAAAGAAATTATCACCACGACTATTCATTAAATTTTGAAAGTAGTAAATAATAAATAAGAATAACATTTATTCATTAAAATCCTTCAAACAGAAAATACTGAGTCTTTCTTTCTTAAATAAATCCAGCACAATATTTCTCCAAGAAAGCTGTCTTTTATGATGATTTTAACTCTTTTTTTTGTGTGGTTTTTGATATTGTTTCATATGCAGCCTTTTTCCTAAATGCATTTTAAATAACATTAAACCAGATCTTTTCATTAATAGTTAAAATAAGTCATGATGCTGTGAAACAAAGATGATTTAGAGAGCCTGTTTTCCCTAGCTGAATAAAATCTTTTAAGCGCCATTCTAACTGTGGATACCTGCCTCCTAATGAAAAGATGTTTATGGACATCTCCCTGAATGGTATCACAGCGGCATTCACACATATCTGACCCAGGTGTGTCAAGATGAGGCTGCAAATGAGGCAAACCTGGTCTAGTGGAAGGTGCACATGGCAGGGGTGTGGGAACCAAATGATCTTTAAGGTCCCTTCCGACCCAAACCATTCAATGATTCTATCGTTCTGTGATTCTGCACTTTTGATCACTTAGTCTCCCAAGCAGCTCAATTTGAATTACAGAGGCTGCACTACCCAAATCCTACATTGATTTTACAGTCAGACAACTCAGTAAGTGGAAACCAATACTCCTCACTACTAGCAATGGAAGTACCTGGCACACAAAACTCTGAAATATTCAGTACCACAAAGAAGAGTGTATGGCTTGCCTGTGATGGTTTTCAACTTGGTAAGTGCCAGTATATGAAAGAAAATCCAAAGATTTTCCCATAATTTAATTCAATATGACTGGAAAGTGAGCCCAATATATCTCCTCTGTGCAGTGTCACTCTTGTCCTCCAGCCAGATAGATTAATACGGAAGAAATTTAATCTGTTAGTCATTATGTCTTACTTTTTATTAATATCCTGCAGTTTGGTTTAGACCAGGAAGTGAAGAGAACACAGTTTCCAGCTAAAAGGAAAGATTAGCTGGCTTTGGAAGCTGGAAGCTAGTGTCTTACCAGAAGTTTCTGGGCACATACACAAGAAGTTTGCAGGACAAGTGTGTGGAAGGCTGGGTGAATGCCAATAAGCTGTAGCAGAATTCATTGCCCTTCTCATCAACCCATCAGATCAGTCAAATCTTTTGTACTTTTCTTTGCAACATCAGTTTTACAAGGCACAAAGCATCTTGCAGCTGGCCTTTGAAGGGCTCTTCAGCATCCTATTGCTGACATGTGAGTGGTGCTGGTTACCTGCAAAGGAACTAACAAAGTAATTTCTGAACAATATTCTCCTGAAGGATCATTAAATCATGGTGAGTACCTTCATTTGATGGCTCATCTCTCATTCCTGTATCAATGCCATTTAATGGTATAGATTCTCATCATTTAGATGTACAATTAAATGTTCAGTTTGGCATCTAGCATTTTTGCAGAAAAAAAATCTTTAACAAAAAGAAATCTTTAACAAAACCAGAAATATTTACTCATGTTTTGCCCATATACCATAAAATCTTACTCATTTTGATACTGTGTATATGCCTCTGCTTTCTGATTAGCCAGTGTCACCTTTGGTGATCTTGTAAAAAAGTTACAGTACTGCTCTTTTGTGACAGTTATGTGAAGGTGAGATCATGAGTCTGTAAAAACAACAGGTGAAATTCCAAGTCTTACAGAAAAGACCTCTTAAAGAAAGAGAGACGTTTAGCTGATCTGCAAGGGACCAGTTACCTGTCCAGTGATATTCATGCAAGGAATTAAGGCCTATTTACATGGTGAGATGTTCCTTTGATTTAATGATGCTATGACTAAAGTTTAGAGGTCAATATGTTCATACTTCTGTAGGTGTGTAGCCCATTGCAGTCTCTTCCAAGAATGACAGCAGAAAAAAAAAATTACAGCAGAAAAAAAAATGACAGCAGGAAAAGTCCAGAAAAATAAAGAACTATTTTATTTCAAAGCTGTTTTTTCTTTAATGCTGTATATCTAGAACTAGGTTTATTTTGAAGAAAGAAATTTAGTAAGCAAATAGACCACTTTACACTGTTTTCAGTAGGATTAAGCTTAGTGCTCGACTGCAGCGTTCAGGCCTTTCAGTAGCTCTTGCTTTTGAGCAGTTGAAACCAGGACTTCTGGATAGAAACTGCATCTGTCCAAAGGCTCCTTTGTATTTTGCACACAGCATTTCAAGGGTTTCCACATGGTTCTAAATAGCCATGCAAGGGCTCATAACCCCCAGTAATCTTGGCCTCCCTCCGTGGGGGCTCAGTTATAGATGATGGCATGTGGTCCTTGCTACAATCAGCTTAGCTTAAAAACATCTGTTTGGCTTTGGTGGTTTGGATCTTTCTGCAGCAAGCTGCTTTTCCTTGCTTTCCAAGTTTGCTTTCCTGTATGTAACATTTCCATCATGATCTAAAACCAATTTTACACATAATAAAGTTTAACTATTTGATATTTTTCATTTCAAAACTAAATAACAGACATTTAAGAGAATATTCTTTTTTTTTTAATGACACACATGACAGTATTTTTAAACAGCAAAATGACATCCACTGTAAATTTTTGGGTCTTTCTCTAGCAAACACTCTATCAGTAAAATTTGCCTTTTTTTTTTTCTTAAGATGTTTTACTGTATTTGTTAGAACTAACATCTGCTTCTCCAGGGACTCTCCTATTTATGACAATTGGAGATGATTTTTGAAAACTATTTGAATTAAACTTAGCTTCCTCAGAACTGTTTCCACAGGAGCTGACTGTACATATACAGTTTTCACTGATGACATTTGACAGAGCTGTTAATCTTTCTTGACTCTGATGTATGATATCACATTGCAGGAGCTGGAGCAATTCAGTGATATACACACATGCAAAATAACATTTACTGATTAGTTACTGTTTGTTCTGTTCAAAAGTGAAATCCCTGAAACAAGCTTTTTCATTGACAAAGAAGGAGGTGATGTTCCCTATTAGTATCACTTTTTCACCCTCTGAGGTGGTGATTTCCTCCTAGATGCAAGGAAATTCACACTCCTATGTCCCGTGCCCAGCAGGCACTTGTCCACAGTGTAGCTGTAGCACAGATTTGTCTTTCAGGCTCCACCAGTTTTTATTTATACTTCTACTTTTTCCCTTTTTGGAGGCTATGCAGATAGACAAGTCAGTCTTCTTTCTTCAGGAGTCAGGCTGAAGACTGTCCAGACTCAGGAACTTTGAAGGGTATAGCTGCAGGAAGAGAGGATGCCCACAGAGCTGGTGGCAGTCCTGGTGCTTCTCCCCTGCCCCACAGTGAGGGAGGAGTGCTGCAAGGCAGGTAAGAGAGCAATGAGAGTGGCTGCACTGCTGATATTGCCATGGCACTTTCTCCCAGCACAGGGCAGGCATGAAGTGATGGGAGATCCCACTGCACTGTGCTTTATGCAGCACAGGCCCCTAAACAGCAACCACTTTATTCAATCATTCGGTCATAAATTTTTTGCCAAAACTATTATTTGAGCCTTCTGCAGGATGAAGTCCAAAAGGGGTAACTGTGAAAAGAAAAACATTTGTGCCAGATGAGTCTCAGCTAGCACATCTGAAGCCATCTTTTTGTGTGTAAACTCTCTTCCTATAAAAATACCCCCAAAAAACCAACAAAACAAATCCAAGGCACAAGAATTATTTTGGGATTGTTGCTGATGAAATCTTTTATTTTCTCTAAAGAATGATAGTCCTTAGGGAATTGCTACAAGTTGTAAGAAGAGCAAGGTGTTGCAATGTAATGCAACATTATGATTTAAATGTGATCCTGTCTGATTATCATTTCTCTTAAGTGCTGAATTTGCGGTATCATTTTCTGTACACTCTTAAGAAACCTAATGCAAGAAAAATATCTCCAAAAGATAGAAGTGATGCTTCTGAATTAAAGTGATATCTTTGGACTTCATAAATTTGATTGCAAATATAATTTGAAATGTGACACTATTTATGTTGGAAACATAAATATTTTTGGTTGTTTTCAAGTTGCTAAATCAAAGTAACATTTCTGGTCTTTTTGCTCGTATCTCAATCTTTGCATTTTGGTCAGAATGAATTATCTGAGGCCACATAAAAAAAAAAAAGAAAATACAAGGGAAAAAGATTCTTCCTTTGGTGAAGTAAAACCATTTATGGTTGGATGAGTCAATATGGACAATACAAGACTTCTTCAACTGAAGAAAAATTTATTGATTTCTGAATATGCAATGTCTTTGACTTTGTCTAGAAGGGCATTTCCTTGGTCAAAAAGACCATGTCCTTTCACTGATTGCATATTATCCCTTCTGCTCTTCTATAGGTCTCATAATTTCTGCAATTAAAATAGATGGCATGATGTTTCATCAAAATATTTCTCTTTAAGAAAAAGAGAATTTAAACCTTAATTTATGAAATCTGATGTTATTAACCTTACATTTGAATTGCTTCTGTGCCTTGATCTTGTAAACAGGCTATTATACTTTCTGCAATTTTATTCAGTATGTGCTGTTTCAAGACACTCTGAAAACTAAAGCTCATCTACATAACCTAAACTAAACTAAACATTTTCTCTTTACTGCATCCTTGTTTAGTGTTCTGAGACCCATGATTTGCTTCAGATCTTTGGAGAAAAAAAATATTAATCAATCTGCATTAATAGATAGGAACTATGTTGTCTTTTGCCAGTGATTTCTCAGGCAATCCCTTTCTGTCCTGAGCATGCAGCTACTCTCTTTTGCCTCCTCCTAAAGGAATTTGTGCTCTCCACTCCTGCTGCTGTTTCTTCAGACATGCTTTGTTTTCTTTCTCTCTGTTTTTTCAATCAGCCCAGATAGTCTTTATTTCCTTCCCCCCCCCCCAGTCTTTATTCCTTTCCTCCTCCTATAGATATCAGGCCCTTAGCTTTTAAAAATCAGTCATGCTGCAGCTTTTCCTTCCTAATTTTACCATCTTATTTTTTCATCTCAAGTTTTGAATGCTCTGGCCTCCATTCTTCATTCCTTTTATTGCAGTATCAGTTCTTCTTCCTTCCCTTTCATTTTCTAGAATTCTATCTTGTTCTCTATCTCAGATCTTATTATTGCCCTGGATTCACCTACCTCTGAAATGCCACATCTGCCTTTGGCTGCTGACGACCACTTCTACTTTCATTCTCTTGCCTGTACTCAAGATGAGGAAAGATATTTCCCAAGGACGCATACCTACTTCTCTCTGGAGCAAGAGCAGCATGCAATTTAGGTTTTTTCCCTTCTCATGGAACACATCCTCCCCATGAATTTTCAGAAGAGCCCAGTTCCTTCCTCTCTGAGTTCATAACCTGCAATCTGTGCAGAGTTTGGTACCATATAATTTCCCATAGCAGCCCTGAGGCTTGCTGAGCTGTGTGCTCTCTTTAGCCCAAAGGACTGTTGGAACTGTCCTAGCTGATGCTCAATGGGCACCATACTTTAGTGCTATTTACCACATTTTTTTAACTTGTTTTTATTCTTTAGGAGTCCGGACACTAGTTCCATTTGTTGGGAAAAAGTAAGCAACATTACTGGTGTAAATTCAGAGTTTGCTGGAGACTGGTGTTTTGCAGAGGACAAAGAGTAGCAGCCCACAAGTTCTGTCCATGGTGGGACAGGGAGCTGGATATCTCCAAAAATAGTTCAGGACTATGCAAAGATAGAAAGTGTTCCATATTGTAGGATGGGATTTTTGTAATTTCTCTGTTTACAAAGCTTGTTTTGTATAACTTAGTTACTTTATGCAAAGAAAAAGCGGAGAAGATGGTTGTTTTTTTGCTTGGGGTTTGGTTTGGATTTTTTCAGTACTCATTTTTATATAAATTCCAGGATGTAAGTGCAGGTAAAAATCAGACATTTTTCTTCAGTACTAATAAGAAAGCAAAGAAAAAGGTTTGTTTTTTTTTTGCAAGAAGATGAAAAAATCAACAGTCCAAACCTCAGGTGCCTTCAACACAGTGAGAGCTCTAGGGGAAGGCACCATCAAGCGCATAGCCAGGAAAAGGTAGCTACTTTGACTCTATAGCAACTGAGTTCGCTCGTAGTAGTTCAGACTTTACTTTGACCCTGTCTCACAAAACATGCTCCAACATGTGCAGAAGGCTGGGAGGATGGAGAGAAGTGCCGTGATTTCTCTGTGCAATATCATAGGGCTGGAGCTCTGCAGGTTGTGCTAAAAAGACTGGACTGAAAATACAAGATAAAATGTATATATGTAGAAGACATAGCCATTCTGGATAGGAGGATTTTTCAGCTGTTGCTTGTTGCAAATTCTTTCTTAATAATCCCTAGGTACAAACTAAACCAACCTGCCCAAACACGCCTGGTTTGGGGATCAATGGCTGTATTTCATTGTAGTAGTATTCTGTAATTCATAGTACTTTGGTTTTCCTTTATTTACAATGGCTGTGTGCAGCCTTTTCACACAGCTTCGTTGCACCAATAGCCAGTTCACTAAAGAGTGACCCAATACACACATACACATATACATGTAGAACTTTTTAAAGTGGGGCAGAGCAGGACACCATCCATATTTCTTGTACAGAGGGAACAGAAGTTAATTTGTAGGTTGGTGAGAGAGAGCTTGTGACACTGCATTCCATTTCACATCAAGAGACATTAACTTGAAATCACTGTTTCCCAGAGAAACACTTATGACTGAAAGCATTAATTTGCATTATCCCATGATAAGGCTAGTCTGTAAATTGAGTTATTGAAAATAACTCGCAACCATAGCACCAAGGAAGGAATTAACAAGGAATATTTTCCTATAAACAAATAAGCTGATATTTTTCCAGGTACTTAAAATACTAAAAGTGTGCAAAATATGATCAATTTAGTTTTTTTTTAGTAAAGTCATTATTTAACAAATTGTCACTATGGAAGTAATCAGTTTGGATAAATTTGTGGTTGGGTTTTATCTCCTTACTTTTTAGTTTCATGTGCATAGCCTATTAGTACCCATGGTTTGGGACATACTCTAAATTTTTCTTTTACACCTGTGAGGACAAAGGTCATTCTTTACAAATTTAGTTCAAGGTAATGTGATGTTCTACCCAACGTGGCAAAAAGATTTCTAACTTAGCAACTGGGGGTTAAATTTCTGTGCTGCAAACAAGATTGGTCACAGGCAAATTTCACCTCTTTTGAACATCATGAATATTATTTAGAAAAAAAAATCTTAATAAAATACGCCATGTGCTCCTATGGAAACCACTCAAAACAAATTAACAATTAGCAGTATTGATAATTCAAATATCCACCAGAAAAGAAATATTATAAATTGTTACTGATTACCAGCTGGCACAGGTACCACCACTGATTTAAACACCAGGTGAGACAACATTTTCTCAAGTATATATATAGTAATGCAGGTCTGATTCTTTTCAGTTCTCGCTCAGGTTTCCATCCACACTCAGCATCATAGCTTTGATACAAGGATGGAAATGCCTGTAAAAATTCTTATCTCTGTAAAAGCTTATTTTTCTTTGCCAGAGGTGCCCAGACTGGTACTGCAGAGAGAAAATGCAACAACACCTCTCGCCCATGCAGAGTTGCCCCATCTCTACAGACAGGGCTATGCAAAATCCATACACCTACCTGATTCTCATTTGACCTTCTTCAAGCACCCTTCCTATTTATTAGATCTAAAGTTACTCTGGAAGAGAAGAGAGTGGAAACAGTGAGGACTAACTTTCCAGACTAAGAAACTTTAAATCCAGATGCTCTCTCCTTGTATTACATTACCATCTGCTTGCACTATAGCAGCAATCCTTTTGTTTTCCTTCTTTTTTTCTTTTTTTTTTTTTTAATTCAAGCTGAACAACAAACTTTCAAATCACATAAACTTTCAAACAGTGGGGCAGTGCAGCACCTGTGAATTTGTCCAAGAGGCACAGCCTGGAAAGAGACTGATATACCAGCATTACCTTTTCCACACAGTAATGCAGTGCCTGGGTAACTGAGGGCTTGCCCTGTGGGCTGCAGTGGGTAAAGCTGACCTGCTAAATTCCCCAGCAGAGGAATTGCTAGTGCATCAATGCATCCCTGAATTGCAGGCACAGCTTTTCTAGATCAGACACAGGATGTCTGGTTTTCTACTTGCACACACATATGGTAAATAATATGATATATATAAAAGGCAGGTGACAACATTACATGTGTAGGTGAAGAGCATTAATAAAGCAGTCTTGAGCCTTGTCGTTTCCCATGCGTACCATGTATTTTTCATGGAGCAGAGCATTGCAGTGCAGTGCCTTACCCCTGCCCTCGTACATCCTGTATTGTCCCTGCCTGCCATGCCTGACAGGGCACCCTGCCGGGTATCTCTCAATTGCTTCTCATGAGTAAGGACATTATTTTTGATCCAAACTAATAGGTAATTATCTATTTCAGAATGTTTTATTAGGAATTAGGACCCTTTTTATATTTTAACCAAACATATTCATTTCACAGCATGTTAAAAATCATTTTCTCTCTCCTAACTGTGTTTATCCTTTCTCTGTAATATTTCACAGCTGAAGTCCTTTTCTAAGAGAGCTTGAAAAATACTATCTGGTTTTATTTTTCTTAAATTGAACATACATGGACAAAATCTGTCCTCTCCTTTCTTGTCGTTAGCATTCTAAAACGTACCTGTGTTCAAATATTAAGAAATAAAACAAATATAAATTATGCATTTTCCAAGTTAATTTAAAATGCATTATGCACTGCTTTGTTCTCTGGAATTAGTATTATTAAGGGGACAGATCTGTATGGATTAATTTTGAGTCAGTTTATTCACTTCTTTGTAATTCAGTGGCAAGGATTTCTGTCCCCAGGCATCAAATTAAAAATTTTACTGTAAGTAACACATACACAATATAGACCTTTTTGTATTGTTTCTTTGTTTTTCTATCAGACAGTGTATTTACATATTGCATTATTTCACAAAACCAGCTCTTTTAGAGTAAACAAAACTTTCCTGCCTCCCATTCTTGAAAATTATTTTAATGTTCCTTCTCTCACTATACCCAGCTGACACCTACTTCTAGTTCCAAGGGGTTTTTTTCCCTCTTCACCAACAAGCACAGAATATTTAGCTGTTTCTTTACTGGGTTCTGTCACAAGCTGAATAACCATCTGACCTCTCCTTCCTTCCAGATATTTTTGGTGGTGTTTGAGCTGCTTATCCATGGGTTTTTGTTTGTTTTTTTTTAAAACAAACAAAAAACAACAAAAAACCCCAAGTTATTAAAAATAATTTTAAAATATTGTTTTATTGTAATAATTATTTTTACTTACATGTTTTAAATCTTTATTTTTCCCTAAACTGAGCAAGAAAATAGAGCCTGCTTTCTTAATTAGTCTTTAAACAAAATATCCTTTCATATGCACTAATAAAGACTAAGGATCATTTATCTTTTGTTTAAATAACTGCTTGCTGTAGTATAAAATTGTAAGAGACATGATGCAGATCAAGATGCTGGCTTGAAGTGGAGAAGAGGAACAAGCAGTGCAATAATAAGCAGATTTTAATGATTTACTATAAATCAGCATTTTTGCCCTGTCAGTGAGATTGAAGAGGCAGACAGCTCCTCACATGTCTGCCTAGCAAATGTCTTCCTGATGAATCATGTGCTCTGAATCACTGATCACAACATTCAAACAGCACATCCAAATAATGAGGAAAACATATACACAGAATTCTTATGGCTAGTCTAAAACTGCAGGAATATGTGTTTTTAGTGGTGTGGTAGTTAAACCCCTACATTGATACTGTGTCTGTTCACCAGAGGGTAATATAAGGTTAACTATTGATGCCCTAGCTCTGCTTCAACTCATTAAACTGACAGTGAAAATCTCATCTTCACGTACTCTGAAGGCAAAAAGAAGGCAAAACTGGATGACAACATGTATTTTTAAATATTTTCCAACAGAGAAATGCTTCAACTACTTACTGAGAGAAACATTATTGCCATTAATTAGAAAACTACCAAGGCTATTGTTTTATATACAGGGTAGCTCAGCTGACCATTGTTAATAATTTCAGTTGATCACTAAGATAATAGTGGTTGTAAAATATTCTCCACTGTGTACCATAATATACACTGATCCTCCCTGAAATCCTGGCAATGGTTTCAGGTAACCAAATAATTGTCCTCAATGTCTCCTGCAGTGGTGGGGTATCACTGACTCTAGTTCTCCACAGCAAAACTCAGGTTTTTAAGGACGACTTGGATACAGTGAAGGCTCTGTGGGGGTGCAGCCCCAAAAGCTCTGGGTGATCTAAAGAACGAACATGGAGTGGGGTCTTGTCTCAGCCTTTGTGGGCAGGACTCTCATGAGCAGTAGCAGGACTTACCAGACAAAACTTCCCTGAGCAACAATGAGAGCTGACTTACCTCTCGTTCTTGGATTCAAGAAGTCTGATAATTTGGCTGGCAATAATAACTATGATAATCCTTGTCCTCACTTGCGGGAGATGCTCTAGTGAGGCTTTGTACCAGAAGGACAGGGTAAGCCCTTTTGCACATCAACTTCGAGGACCTCATCCTGCAGCTCACTGACTTGGCTCTTTGTAGATAAAATGAGAATGTCAGCTTCCAGTAGTCTCTGTTCTTTAACCATTTATTAACAACATCATCTATCCTGCAAGCAGTTATGAAAGAAATAATTTTGCTGTAGTAGGAATCTTGTTTTCAGAGATTTAAAAAAAAATAAAATAAAAAAAATAGAAAAAAGAAGATTATTCCATATTTGGTTGTGGTAATCTTTTGAAAGATAATAACTTGTAATTCTTATTTTTGTAGACAGTAACTTTTACATTTATTAGTAATTTCCTAAGCTGCTCTAAACACATTGTGTGCATATAGTTTAAAATGTGTTGATACTGTTTACATACATAGTATTTGCAGTTTAAGTCATCTTTATGCAGACCTAGGGAAAGGCTTTTCCTGGAGATCCTGCAAATGATCTCAGTTAGGTATTTTTTTTCATGTCCATGTATCCTGATACCCATTTGATGCAGAGTCACAATACGTGTTTTTGCCAGAAGCTGCTGTCCATTTTTTGAAGATGTGAAATCCGAAGTCCTCATCTTTTTCTGGTTTGCACTTGAGGAAAAAAAAATAATAATGGGCTTTTAAAACAAGAAAACGCCACTGTATTTTAAACATGACCATGACAGGTTCAAAACTGTTTTCAAAAAGCATATCCATTTGTTTAATTTGAATAAGAACATACTTAATTTCATGGTCATTTGGTTAAAGCACTTATTTTTATTAATGTGTTATTGAGCTGGAAGCTGAGGGCACTGGTCAGTTTGCTACTGTATAACTCACTTGCTTGGAGAATGAAGTCGCTCAGTACAAAGAGGAAAACTCGTATGTGCTCTTTAGGCATCACAATGGTATATTTGATCTGTGTTCTTATTTTATTCAAAGTAAGGAGAGGAAAAAAACAAAACACTTAGACTGCTGATTTCTGCAGAAAAAATCTGCAAATGAACTGTTCTATTAGCACAAATGTACAAAAGTCTTTAGAACCTCTCTCTTCAAAAGCATAATTAGGCATTTATTTCAGACATACTAACATCCTTGCAGTAGCTAATAAGATGCAGCCCATTTGAATATTAATATAATAAATGATTAAATTAAACAGCAAGATTCAGACTCAGAAATAGCCTTTATAGGTCCCAGGGGGTCAGTAAAACTGTATTCCATTTCTTCCTACAGTTAACATAGTACAAGGGACATGAATGCGTAAAGCAATATTTGTCTTATGAAACGTGGAGTTTTATATTGTGCTATTCAGTTTTATTACTCCACAGTTTGAAGCTGAGGCCTGTGATGAAGTCACCATGCTGGGACCCAACAGCAACTCTTCCTGTTTCAGTGCTTTTTGGCATCAAAGTGACGCATCGTTGCTTTGGCAGAGGCAAACCTAGTGGCAGGCTACATATAAATAGGTTAACGATGTTGGCATGTGATAAACTAATAACAACACACAAAGAAAAGTTGTAATGTAAACGGCTGAGGGATTTTTCATCTGTACATTATTATGTATTTATTATTAATACTATGTACCAAATAACACACAGAATTAATATCAACATCACGAGGATGATAGGTTGGGCTTGTTTTTTTCCCCCTGTACATCAGATAAAAGAAAAATAGGCAAAGTAGGCAATTATAATTGGCCATTATTCCAAAAGGTGTTAATTATTATTATAAAGGTGTTTCCCTTCTCAAATTAGTCCATGAAAACTGCACACTATCCAAATCCCATGAACCTGAGAGGTATTAATAAACATCTGGTCATGGTTTTTGCTTAATTAGCAATCCTTACTCTGGACTGAAGTCTGTTTATGTAAAACAAAACACACACATGCGAGCACATGCACACTTACCCCCTTATATCCCCCCATCACAATAAGAAAAAAAGAGAGGGTTTTGTTGCCTTTCAGTAGTCCAAACCAGCTTCTTCTAAGCGCTCAGTGGGAGAATTGGATTTTTAAGTCATATCATTTGTCAACACAGCAGAATAAAATGAAAGCTATTTGGATTTGTCTGTTTCTATTCATTTTGCCAGACTAATGTCACCTCCATCAGATGTACAAAATCCTTGTATTTTATTTGAAACAAAATTACCATTTTTAAATGCAAAAGGAAATTGCGTATTTACTACAGGTTACTGAAAAATGCCATTTTATTATTCTTAGCATCCGAAAATCTTACAGCACCATCTCTCCAAGGAACAGCATTGGCAGGGAGGTAATGGATAAACATGCAACTGGGCTTGCAAGACTATACTGTCT